>NC_138770.1:79870155-80387655 GCF_965119305.1 Pelophylax lessonae
ATAGCCCTTTCATGGCCTCTTACAGCCAACTGACTCCAATCACTTTTTGCTAGCACTGGCATTGCATGCAAGGAGTCACATGCTACGGTTTCACCAGTGTTGCCTTCGATATCTCAGTTGGTAGAGTGGAGGACTGTACGACCAAAATAGCAATCCTTAGGTCGCTGGTTCAATTCCGGCTCGAAGGATGACCTTTTTTTGGGGGAAGTCCTTTAGGCACCTTGCATTTATCTTTCATGTCTCCATCGGGCTGCTGCGGGTGCATTCAGCATGTGGTCTCTGTGGCGCAATCGGTTAGCGCGTTCAGCTGTTAACCGAAAGGTTGGTGGTTCGAGCCCACCCAGGGACGCTCATGTTTTCTCATTACTCCAGCAGGGCCCGAAGGCCAAGTCTAAAACGAACCCGGGAAGGCAAAGCGTGTCCTTTGGTTCACCTCAGATGGCCGGCAACTGAGCATTCGGCAAGCATACACTAGTCATCCTGGCAAATATACAAGTCATTTGCCACATTCAGTTGGACTTGTTCTGTAATGTTGAAGATGTCTCGTAGTTTATAAAAACCCTTCTTTTGCTCCGGTCAGTCTCAGGAAGAAACCCCAGCACTTCTATTCACACCTTAAGACTTGAAGTGGTACTTGAAGTGGGCGGTGTTAAGACAAAGGCTGGGCAAGGAAAGTACTTGGTCAGGCTTTAGTTCTTTTTGGCTGTCAAGAGTCTTACCTCATTTCAGTTGCTTCCCCACAGTCTCAATAGCCTCTGCAAAGTGTATACAAGTAAAAAGGCATGTGATAATCTGGGGCATGATTGTTTCTTCTGGCTCTAACTTCAGTCCACATACTTTGTTGACAAATTCTTTAGCATTCTTAAAAATGATGCAATATGATGCCAGCTAAGGGTGTTAGGATTTTATCCAGATACTTAGCAATGTTGTGTGTGAACGAGTCGATTCTTTGTGAATCAGTAGTTAAAATGGCTAAACCTTGTCCCTGGGTAATGCTGTACTTCCTGAGCGAGGTAAAGCATAAGGCCGGAGCCTTTTTGAATGCTGAAGAAAATCTCCACAGTTGTCGCGAAGCCAGGACATCTTGGGAGCTTTCTTCAAGGACCTGGCAGCTGACTGGAGAAAGCCCCCAACGCAAGGTCGACTTGCCGCTATAGGAATTGACCACTAGGAAGATAAGCTATACACATTTCCCCATTTGTGGAGTGAATGGAAGAGAAACCAGTAGGTATCGTAAAGTTGTGACTGCGCAGTATGCATGAATGAACTGTAGATACTGAGTTCTACCAAGTTTGTCAAATGTCAATCACTGGGCCAGAACATCCCAATGACAATCGCCCAACGTGGGGCTCGAACCCACGACCCTGAGATTAAGAGTCTCATGCTCTACCGACTGAGCTAGCCATGCAAGGACTATAGCACTTTCATGGCCTCTTACAGCCAACTGACTCCAAACACTTTTTGCTAGCACTGGCATTGCATGCAAGGAGTCACATGCTACGGTTTCACCAGTGTTGCCTTCGATAGCTCAGTTGGTAGAGCGGAGGACTGTAGGACCAAAATAGCAATCTTTAGGTCGCTGGTTCAATTCCGGCTCGAAGGATGACCTTTTTTTGGGGGAAGTCCTTTTGGCACCTTGCATTTATCTTTCATGTCTCCATCGGGCTGCTGCGGGTGCACTCAGCATGTGGTCTCTGTGGCGCAATGGGTTAGCGCGTTCAGCTGTTAACCGAAAGGTTGGTGGTTCGAGCCCACCCAGGGACGCTCATGTTTTCTCATTACTCCAGCAGGGCCCGAAGGCCAAGTCTAAAACGAACCCGGGAAGGCAAAGCGTGTCCTTTAATTCACCTCAGATGGCCGGCAACTGAGCATTCGGCAAGCATACACTAGTCATCCTGGCAAATATACAAGTCATTTGCCACATTCAGTTGGACTTGTTCTGTAATGTTGAAGATGTCTCGTAGTTTATCAAAACCCTTCTTTGGCTCCGGTCAGTCTCAGGAGGAAACCCCAGCACTTCTATTCACACCTTAAGACTTGAAGTGGTACTTGAAGTGGGCGGTGTTAAGACAAAGGCTGGGCAAGGAAAGTACTTGGTCAGGCTTTAGTTCTTTTTGGCTGTCAAGAGTCTTACCTCATTTCAGTTGCTTCCCTGCAGTCTCAATAGCCTCTGCAAAGTGTATACAAGTAAAAAGGCATGTGATAATCTGGGGCATGATTGTTTCTTCTGGCTCTAACTTCAGTCCACATACTTTGTTGACAAATTCTTTAGCATTCTTAAAAATGATGCAATATGATGCCAGCTAAGGGTGTTAGGATTTTATCCAGATACTTAGCAATGTTGTGTGTGAACGAGTCGATTCTTTGTGAATCAGTAGTTAAAATGGCTAAACCTTGTCCCTGGGTAATGCTGTACTTCCTGAGCGAGGTAAAGCATAAGGCCGGAGCCTTTTTGAATGCTGAAGAAAATCTCCACAGTTGTCGCGAAGCCAGGACATCTTGGGAGCTTTCTTCAAGGACCTGGCAAACTAGGGTCTTTTGTTAAGGCCGCTTTGCATGGCCGAAAAAAGGAAGAGATTGCATTGGCCGGGAATCGAACCCGGGTCAACTGCTTGGAAGGCAGCTATGCTCACCACTATACCACCAACGCCAGGCTGTGCTGTGCCGGTGCTGCTATCTCCATCCAATTATTGGCACACATGGCGCTGACTGGAGAAAGCCCCCAGCGCAAGGTCGACTTGCCGCTATAGGAATTGACCACTAGGAAGATAAGCTATACACATTTCCCCATTTGTGGAGTGAATGGAAGAGAAACCAGTAGGTATCGTAAAGTTGTGACTGCGCAGAATGCATGAATGAACTTTAGATACTGAGTTCTACCAAGTTTGTCAAATGTCAATCACTGGGCCAAAACATCCCAATGACAATCGCCCAACGTGGGGCTCGAACCCACGACCCTGAGATTAAGAGTCTCATGCTCTACCGACTGAGCTAGCCGGGCAACGACTATAGCACTTTCATGGCCTCTTACAGCCAACTGACTCCAAACACTTTTTGCTAGCACTGGCATTGCATGCAAGGAGTCACATGCCACAGTTTCACCAGTGTTGCCTTCGATAGCTCAGTTGGTAGAGCGGAGGACTGTAGGACCAAAATAGCAATCCTTAGGTCGCTGGTTCAATTCCAGCTCGAAGGATGACCTTTTTTTGGGGGAAGTCCTTTAGGCACCTTGCATTTATCTTTCATGTCTCCATCGGGCTGCTGCGGGTGCACTCAGCATGTGGTCTCTGTGGCGCAATCCGTTAGCGCGTTCGGCTGTTAAACGAAAGGTTGGTGGTTCGAGCCCACCCAGGGACGCTCATGTTTTCTCATTACTCCAGCAGGGCCCGAAGGCCAAGTCTAAAACGAACCCGGGAAGGCAAAGCGTGTCCTTTAATTCACCTCAGATGGCCGGCAACTGAGCATTCGGCAAGCATACACTAGTCATCCTGGCAAATATACAAGTCATTTGCCACATTCAGTTGGACTTGTTCTGTAATGTTGAAGATGTCTCGTAGTTTATCAAAACCCTTCTTTGGCTTCGGTCAGTCTCAGGAAGAAACCCCAGCACTTCTATTCACACCTTAAGACTTGAAGTGGTACTTGAAGTGGGCGGTGTTAAGACAAAGGCTGGGCAAGGAAAGTACTTGGTCAGGCTTTAGTTCTTTTTGGCTGTCAAGAGTCTTACCTCATTTCAGTTGCTTCCCCGCAGTCTCAATAGCCTCTGCAAAGTGTATACAAGTAAAAAGGCATGTGATAATCTGGGGCATGATTGTTTCTTCTGGCTCTAACTTCAGTCCACATACTTTGTTGACAAATTATTTAGCATTCTTAAAAATGATGCAATATGATGCCAGCTAAGGGTGTTAGGATTTTATCCAGATACTTAGCAATGTTGTGTGTGAACGAGTCGATTCTTTGTGAATCAGTAGTTAAAATGGCTAAACCTTGTCCCTGGGTAATGCTGTACTTCCTGAGCGAGGTAAAGCATAAGGCCGGAGCCTTTTTGAATGCTGAAGAAAATCTCCACAGTTGTCGCGAAGCCAGGACATCTTGGGAGCTTTCTTCAAGGACCTGGCAAACTAGGGTCTTTTGTTAAGGCCGCTTTGCATGGCCGAAAAAAGGAAGAGATTGCGTTGGCCGCAATCAACTGCTTGGAAGGCAGCTATGCTCACCACTATACCACCAACGCCAGGCTGTGCTGTGCCGGTGCTGCTATCTCCATCCAATTATTGGCACACATGGCGCTGACTGGAGAAAGCCCCCAGCGCAAGGTCGACTTGCCGCTATAGGAATTGACCACTAGGAAGATAAGCTATACACATTTCCCCATTTGTGGAGTGAATGGAAGAGAAACCAGTAGGTATCGTAAAGTTGTGACTGCGCAGTATGCATGAATGAACTGTAGATACTGAGTTCTACCAAGTTTGTCAAATGTCAATCCATGGGCCAATACATGCCAATGACAATCGCCCAACGTGGGGCTCGAAATCATGACCCTGAGATTAAGCGTCTCATGCTCTACCGACTGAGCTAGCCGGGCAACGACTATAGCACTTTCATGGCCTCTTACAGCCAACTGACTCCAAACACTTTTTGCTAGCACTGGCATTGCATGCAAGGAGTCACATGCTACGGTTTCACCAGTGTTGCCTTCGATAGCTCAGTTGGTAGAGCGGAAGACTGTAGGACCAAAATAGCAATCCTTAGGTCGCTGGTTCAATTCCAGCTTGAAGGATGACTTTTTTTGGGGGAAGTCCTTTAGGCACCTTGCATTTATCTTTCATGTCTCCATCGGGCTGCCTTTCTATTGAGACTGCGGGGAAGCAACTGAAATGAGGTAAGACTCTTGACAGCCAAAAAGAACTAAAGCCTGACCAAGTACTTTCCTTGCCCAGCCTTTGTCTTAACACCGCCCACTTCAAGTACCACTTCAAGTCTTAAGGTGTGAATAGAAGTGCTGGGGTTTCTTCCTGAGACTGACCGGAGCCAAAGAAGGGTTTTGATAAACTACGAGACATCTTCTCATTACTCCAGCAGGGCCCGAAGGCCAAGTCTAAAACGAACACGGGAAGGCAAAGCGTGTCCTTTGGTTCACCTCAGATGGCCGGCAACTGAGCATTCGGCAAGCATACACTAGTCATCCTGGCAAATATACAAGTCATTTGCCACATTCAGTTGGACTTGTTCTGTAATGTTGAAGATGTCTCGTAGTTTATCAAAACCCTTCTTTGGCTCCGGTCAGTCTCAGGAAGAAACCCCAGCACTTCTATTCACACCTTAAGACTTGAAGTGGTACTTGAAGTGGGCGGTGTTAAGACAAAGGCTGGGCAAGGAAAGTACTTGGTCAGGCTTTAGTTCTTTTTGGCTGTCAAGAGTATTACCTCATTTCAGTTGCTTCCCCGCAGTCTCAATAGCCTCTGCAAAGTGTATACAAGTAAAAAGGCATGTGATAATCTGGGGCATGATTGTTTCTTCTGGCTCTAACTTCAGTCCACATACTTTCTTGACAAATTCTTTAGCATTCTTAAAAATGATGCAATATGATGCCAGCTAAGGGTGTTAGGATTTTATCCAGATACTTGGCAATGTTGTGTGTGAACGAGTCGATTCTTTGTGAATCAGTAGTTAAAATGGCTAAACCTTGTCCCTGGGTAATGCTGTACTTCCTGAGCGAGGTAAAGCATAAGGCCGGAGCCTTTTTGAATGCTGAAGAAAATCTCCACAGTTGTCGCGAAGCCAGGACATCTTGGGAGCGTTCTTCAAGGACCTGGCAAACTAGGGTCTTTTGTTAAGGCCGCTTTGCATGGCCGAAAAAAGGAAGAGATTGCGTTGGCCGGGAATCGAACCCGGGTCAACTGCTTGGAAGGCAGCTATGCTCACCACTATACCACCAACGCCAGGCTGTGCTGTGCTGGTGCTGCTATCTCCATCCAATTATTGGCACACATGGCGCTGACTGGAGAAAGCCCCCAGCGCAAGGTCGACTTGCCGCTATAGGAATTGACCACTAGGAAGATAAGCTATACACATTTCCCCATTTGTGGAGTGAATGGAAGAGAAACCAGTAGGTATCGTAAAGTTGTGACTGCGCAGTATGCATGAATGAACTGTAGATACTGAGTTCTACCAAGTTTGTCAAATGTCAATCACTGGGCCAAAACATCCCAATGTCAATCGCCCAACATGGGGCTCGAACCCACGACCTGAGATTAAGAGTCTCATGCTCTACCGACCGAGCCAGCCGGGCAACGACTATAGTACTTTCATGGCCTCTTACAGCCAACTGACTCCAAACACTTTTTGCTAGCACTGGCATTGCATGCAAGGAGTCACATGCTACAGTTTCACCAGTTTTGCCTTCGATAGCTCAGTTGGTAGAGCGGAGGACTGTAGGACCAAAATAGCAATCCTTAGGTCGCTGGTTCAATTCCTGCTCGAAGGATGACCTTTTTTTGGGGGAAGTCCTTTAGGCACCTTGCATTTATCTTTCATGTCTCCATCGGGCTGCTGCGGGTGCACTCAGCATGTGGTCTCTGTGGCGCAATTGGTTAGCGCGTTCGGCTGTTAACCGAAAGGTTGGTGGTTCGAGCCCACCCAGGGACGCTCATGTTTTCTCATTACTCCAGCAGGGCCCGAAGGCCAAGTCTAAAACGAACCCGGGAAGGCAAAGCGTGTCCTTTGGTTCACCTCAGATGGCCGGCAACTGAGCATTCGGCAAGCATACACTAGTCATCCTGGCAAATATACAAGTCATTTGCCACATTCAGTTGGACTTGTTCTGTAGTGTTGAAGATGTCTCGCAGTTTATCAAAAGCCTTCTTTGGCTCCGGTCAGTCTCAGGAAGAAACCCCAGCACTTCTATTCACACCTTAAGACTTGAAGTGGTACTTGAAGTGGGCGGTGTTAAGACAAAGGCTGGGCAAGGAAAGTACTTGGTCAGGCTTTAGTTCTTTTTGGCTGTCAAGAGTCTTACCTCATTTCAGTTGCTTCCCCGCAGTCTCAATAGCCTCTGCAAAGTGTATACAAGTAAAAAGGCATGTGATAATCTGGGGCATGATTGTTTCTTCTGGCTCTAACTTCAGTCCACATACTTTGTTGACAAATTCTTTAGCATTCTTAAAAATGATGCAATATGATGCCAGCTAAGGGTGTTAGGATTTTATCCAGATACTTAGCAATGTTGTGTGAGAACGAGTCGATTCTTTGTGAATCAGTAGTTAAAATGGCTAAACCTTGTCCCTGGGTAATGCTGTACTTCCTGAGCGAGGTAAAGCATAAGGCCGGAGCCTTTTTGAATGCTGAAGAAAATCTCCACAGTTGTCGCGAAGCCAGGACATCTTGGGAGCTTTCTTCAAGGACCTGGCAAACTAGGGTCTTTTGTTAAGGCCGCTTTGCATGGCCGAAAAAAGGAAGAGATTGCATTGGCCAGGAATCGAACCCGGGTCAACTGCTTGGAAGGCAGCTATGCTCACCACTATACCACCAACGCCAGGCTGTGCTGTGCCGGTGCTGTGCCGGTGCTGCTATCTCCATCCAATTATTGGCACACATGGCGCTGACTGGAGAAAGCCCCCAGCGCAAGGTCGACTTGCCGCTATAGGAATTGACCACTAGGAAGATAAGCTATACACATTTCCCCATTTGTGGAGTGAATGGAAGAGAAACCAGTAGGTATCGTAAAGTTGTGACTGCGCAGTATGCATGAATGAACTGTAGATACTGAGTTCTACCAAGTTTGTCAAATGTCAATCACTGGGCCAAAACATCCCAATGACAATCGCCCAACGTGGGGCTCGAACCCACAACCCTGAGATTAAGAGTCTCATGCTCTACCGACTGAGCTAGCCGGGCAACGACTATAGCACTTTCATGGCCTCTTACAGCCAACTGACTCCAAACACTTTTTGCTAGCACTGGCATTGCATGCAAGGAGTCACATGCTACGGTTTCACCAGTGTTGCCTTCGATAGCTCAGTTGGTAGAGCAGAGGACTGTAGGACCAAAATAGCAATCCTTAGGTCGCTGGTTCAATTCCGGCTCGAAGGATGACCTTTTTTTGGGGGAAGTCCTTTAGGCACCTTGCATTTAAGTGCCATCCTTTGTTTTATGGTTTTTCCATAAAACCAGGATTTAATTGGCTTTCGAGAGGAGGAGCATCTTTGGGTGAACTTGACCCACATGCGAATGCCTTCACAGAGATTGTAACGGTGGACAAAAGCTGGACTCTCCTAGGCCCGGCTGAGCGAGGTTGACGGCAGTTGCTTGCGTGTGGAGCATTGGTGGTTCAGTGGTAGAATTCTCGCCTGCCACGCGGGAGGCCTGGGTTCGATTCCCGGCAAATGCAATTACGTCCTCTTTGTGTTTAGAGCCCCTCGGGTAGCTCACTGCCCACATTTCAAGTCTGTTGGAATGCGTCAAAGCACTAGGGGTTTATTGGTCAGCCGGTGTGACTGTTTTTGAAACCTGCATTTATTGCGCATAGCACATGATAGAGCAGGTATCAGCCATAACACAAACAAATGCAAGGTGCCTAAAGGACTTCCCCCAAAAAAAGGTCATCCTTCGAGCCGGAATTGAACCAGAGACCTAAGGATTGCTATTTTGGTCCTAGAGTCCTCCGCTCCACCAACTGAGCTATCGAAGGCAACACTGGTGAAACCGTAGCATGTGACTCCTTGCATGCAATGCCAGTGCTAGCAAAAAGTGTTTGGAGTCAGTTGGCTGTAAGAGGCCATGAAAGTGCTATAGTCATTGCCCGGCTTGCTCAGTCGGTAGAGCATGAGACTCTTAATCACAGGGTCGTGGGTTCGAGCCCCACGTTGGGCGATTGTCATTGGGATGTTTTGGCCCAGTGATTGACATTTGACAAACTTGGTAGAACTCAGTATCTACAGTTCATTCATGCATACTGCGCAGTCACAACTTTATGATACCTACTGGTTTCTCTTCCATTCACTCCACAAATGGGGAAATGTGTATAGCTTATCTTCCTAGTGGTCAATTCCTATAGCGGCAAGTCGACCTTGCGCTGGGGGCTTTCTCCAGTCAGCGCCATGTGTGCCAATAATTGGATGGAGATAGCAGCACAGCCTGGCGTTGGTGGTATAGTGGTGAGCATAGCTGCCTTCCAAGCAGTTGACCCGGGTTTGATTCCCGGCCAACGCAATCTCTTCCTTTTTTCGGCCATGCAAAGCGGCCTTAACAAAAGGCCCTAGTTTGCCAGGTCCTTGAAGAAAGCTCCCAAGATGTCCTGGCTTCGCGACAACTGTGGAGATTTTCTTCAGCATTCAAAAAGGCTCCGGCCTTATGCTTTACCTCGCTCAGGAAGTACAGCATTACCCAGGGACAAGGTTTAACCTCAAATGGTAGAGCGCTCGATTTGCATTCGAGAGGTAGCGGGATCAATGCCCGCATCCTCCAAAGAAAGCCACGCTTCCCGCAAGCGCCTTGCTTTTGATTTTGTTGTGGAGGCTCGGAACCGAGTGCAGTGAGCATTGAGCATTGCCAACCCCTCCTGTCTCTAGTTTTTGAAACCTGCATTTATTGCCCATAGCACATGAGAGAGCAGGGATCAGCCATAACACAAATAAGAGCCTCCAGCAAAGGGGATTAGCTCAAGTGGTAGAGCGCTCGCTTAGCATGCGAGAGGTAGCGGGATCAATGCCCGCATCCTCCAAAGAAAGCCACGCTTCCCGGAAGCGCCTTGCTTTTGATTTTGTTGTGGAGGCTTGGAATCGAGCGCAGTGAGCATTGCCAACCCCTCCTGTCTCTAGTCAACATGGGAAGCCAGAGTCATCCTCATAACATGCTGCAAGGCGTTGACACTTTTGGCTAGCTGTGGCTTCAGCCGATACCTTGATACTTAAGGACTACCGCAAAGCATAAGGCCGTGGCTTGGCATGCCCAAAGTTACGCAGGCAGTATTGGACAAAAGCCGTCCATTAAAGAAAGCACAGCCAGGCTTCCATGGCCAAGAGACAAGACTCCCTTGGCGCAAGTGCCATCCTTATGGCTGATCCCTGCTCTCTCATGTGCTATGGGCAATAAATGCAGGTTTCAAAAACTAGAGACAGGAGGGGTTGGCAATGCTCAATGCTCACTGCGCTCGGTTCCGAGCCTCCACAACAAAATCAAAAGCAAGGCGCTTGCGGGAAGCGTGGCTTTCTTTGGAGGATGCGTGCATTGATCCCGCTACCTCTCGAATGCAAATCGAGCGCTCTACCATTTGAGCTAATCCCCCTCTGCTGGAGGATCTTATTTGTGTTTTGGCTGATCCCTGCTCTATCATGTGCTATGCGCAATAAATGCAGGTTTCAAAAACAGTCACACCGGCTGACCAATAAACCCATAGTGCTTTGACGCATTCCAACAGACTTGAAATGTGGGCAGTGAGCTACCCGAGGGGCTCTAAACACAAAGAGGACGTAATTGCATTGGCCGGGAATGGAACCCGGGCCTCCCGCGTGGCAGGCGAGAATTCTAACACTGAACCACCAATGCTCCACACGCAAGATGCTCCTCCTCTCGAAAGCCAATTAAATCCTGGTTTTATGGAAAACTTTCCAACAGCAGGAGCAGAGTGGCGCAGCGGAAGCGTGCTGGGCCCATAACCCAGAGGTCGATGGATCGAAACCATCCTCTGCTAAGTTGTATTTTCTTATGCCAATCGATATTTGCTTGCTTGAGCAAAGGGCTTTCTTTCACGCACAAAGACTAGTTGAACCTGATTCTGGTGATAAAACGAGCTAAAAAACACTCAGCAAAAGGATGGCACTTACGCCAAGGGAGTCTTGTCTCTTGGCCATGGAAGCCTGGCTGTGCTTTCTTTAATGGACGGCTTTTGTCCAATACTGCCTGCGTAACTTTGGGCATGCCAAGCCACGGCCTTATGCTTTGCGGTAGTCCTTAAGTATCAAGGTATCAGCTGAAGCCACAGCTAGCCAAAAGTGTCAACGCCTTGCAGCATGTTATGAGGATGACTCTGGCTTCCCATGTTGACTAGAGACAGAAGGGGTTGGCAATGCTCACTGCGCTCGGTTCCAAGCCTCCACAACAAAATCAAAAGCAAGGGGCTTCCGGGAAGCGTGGCTTTCTTTGGAGGATGCGGGCATTGATCCCGCTACCTCTCACATGCTAAGCGAGCGCTCTACCACTTGAGCTAATCCCCCTTTGCTGGAGGCTCTTATTTGTGTTATGGCTGATCCCTGCTCTCTCATGTGCTATGGGCAATAAATGCAGGTTTCAAAAACTAGAGACAGGAGGGGTTGGCAATGCTCCATGCTCACTGCGCTCGGTTCCGAGCCTCCACAACAAAATCAAAAGCAAGGCGCTTGCGGGAAGTGTGGCTTTCTTTGGAGGATGCGGGCATTGATACCGCTACCTCTCGAATGCAAATCGAGCGCTCTACCATTTGAGCTAATCCCCCTTTGCTGGAGGCTCTTATTTGTGTTATGGCTGATCCCTGCTCTATCATGTGCTATGTGCAATAAATGCAGGTTTCAAAAACAGTCACACCGGCTGACCAATAAACCCCTAATGCTTTGACGCATTCCAACAGACTTGAAATGTGGGCAGTGAGCTACACAAGGGGCTCTAAACACAAAGAGGACGTAATTGCATTGGCCGGGAGTCGAACCCGGGACTCCCACGTGGCAGGCGAGAATTCTACCACTGAACCACCAATGCTCCACACGCAAGCAACTGCCGTCAATCTCGCTCAGCCGGGCCTAGGAGAGTCCAGCTTTCGTCCACCGTTACCATCTCTGTGAAGGCATTCGCATGTGGGTCAAGTTCACCCAAAGATGCTCCTCCTCTCGAAAGCCAATTAAATCCTGGTTTTATGGAAAACTTTCCAACAGCAGGAGCAGAGTGGCGCAGCGGAAGCGTGCTGTGCTCATAACCCAGAGGTCCATGGATCGAAACCATCCTCTGCTAAGTTGTATTTTCTTATGCCAATCGATATTTGCTTGCTTGAGCAAAGGGCTTTCTTTCACGCACAAAGACTAGTTGAACCTGATTCTGGTGATAAAACGAGCTAAAAAACACTCAGCAAAAGGATGGCACTTGCGCCAAGGGAGTCTTGTCTCTTGGCCATGGAAGCCTGGCTGTGCTTTCTTTAATGGACGGCTTTTGTCCAATACTGCCTGCGTAACTTTGGGCATGCCAAGCCACGGCCTTATGCTTTGCGGTAGTCCTTAAGTATCAAGGTATCGGCTGAAGCCACAGCTAGCCAAAAGTGTCAACGCCTTGCAGCATGTTATGAGGATGACTCTGGCTTCCCATGTTGACTAGAGACAGGAGGGGTTGGCAATGCTCACTGCGCTCGGTTCCAAGCCTCCACAACAAAATCAAAAGCAAGGCGCTTGCGGGAAGCGTGGCTTTCTTCGGAGGAAGCAGGCATTGATCCCGCTACCTCTCGAATGCAAATCGAGCGCTCTACCATTTGAGCTAATCTCCCTTTGCTGGAGTCTCTTATTTGTGTTATGGCTGATCCCTGCTCTATCATGTGCTATGCGCAATAAATGCAGGTTTCAAAAACAGTCACACCGGCTGACCAATAAACCCCTAGTGCTTTGACGCATTGCAACAGACTTGAAATGTGGGCAGTGAGCTACCCGAGGGGCTCTAAACACAAAGAGGACGTAATTGCATTGGCCGGGAATCGAACCCGGGCCTCCCGCGTGGCAGGCGAGAATTCTACCACTGAACCACCAATGCTCCACACGCAAGCAACTGCCGTTAACCTCTATCAGCCGGGCCTAGGAGAGTCCAGCTTTCGTCCACTGTTACCATCTCTGTGAAGGCATTCGCATGTGGGTCAAGTTCACCCAAAGATGCTCCTCCTCACGAAAAGCCAATTAAATCCTGGTTTTATGGAAATCTTTCTAACAGCAGGAGCAGAGTGGCGCAGCGGAAGCGTGCTAGGCCCATAACCCAGAGGTCGATGGATCGAAACCATCCTCTGCTAAGTTGTATTTTCTTATGCCAATCGATATTTGCTTGCTTGAGCAAAGGGTTTTCTTTCACGCACAAAGACTAGTTGAACCTGATTCTGGTGATAAAACGAGCTAAAAAACACTCAGCAAAAGGATGGCACTTGCGCCAAGGGAGTCTTGTCTCTTGGCCATGGAAGCCTGTCTGTGCAACTGCCGTCAACCTCGCTCAGCCGGGCCTAGGAGAGTCCAGCTTTCGTCCACCATTACCATCTCTGTGAAGGCATTCGCATGTGGGTCAAGTTCACCCAAAGATGCTCCTCCTCTCGAAAAGCCAATTAAATCCTGGTTTTATGGAAATCTTTCTAACAGCAGGAGCAGAGTGGCGCAGCGGAAGCGTGCTAGGCCCATAACCCAGAGGTCGATGGATCGAAACCATCCTCTGCTAAGTTGTATTTTCTTATGCCAATCGATATTTGCTTGCTTGAGCAAAGGGCTTTCTTTCACGCACAAAGACTAGTTGAACCTGATTCTGGTGATAAAACGAGCTAAAAAACACTCAGCAAAAGGATGGCACTTGCGCCAAGGGAGTCTTGTCTCTTGGCCATGGAAGCCTGGCTGTGCAACTGCCGTCAACCTCGCTCAGCCGGGCCTAGGAGAGTCCCGCTTTCGTCCACCGTTACCATCTCTGTGAAGGCATTCGCATGTGGGTCAAGTTCACCCAAAGATGCTCCTCCTCTCGAAAGCCAATTAAATCCTGGTTTTATGGACACACCCATATGGATATGCTGTGAGCTTTACTAAGGAACAGTGGGCTATTTTTTCTCATTATTTTTCACAGGAGTACGCTTCTTAACTGTGCTAGTGGATGCATCCATAGAGGTCATTACATACCACCTGGCAATCGTACCGACCCTATCGTTCGATACATGTCTGGTGGTATGTTAGGTCATGTATGAGTTATTTAAACTAGTATCTGGTTCTCATGTCCCATATCACCCTTAGGTGTATCTGCAAATCCAGATATTCCATTGGTTTATTCTCATTCAATTATTGACATGCTCCAGTCCCATCCTTTACATGTGTTTCATGCCACTTTTTATTGTATGTTTTTAAACAGTGTCTAAGCAGTGTGTCTCTCCATTGCCTTGTATTGAGTCTTATTTTCTTATTTTTCACAGGCACAAGTGCCTAAATAAAATTTACCTTTTTGCACTATTTTTCTTGCTCGAGTATCCTTAGGCTCCATGTACACGGGACGTTAGAAAAAACGTCCTGCAAAGCTATTTCTGACGCCGGGAAAAAGCAGCTGTTAAACGTGCTTTCAGTAGCTTTTTCCATTTGCGTTATTGCACGTTTGGCCACGTTGCTTTTAGCAGCGTTTTTCTGCCTCCATTCAAAATCAATGGTTCCCTATGGGAGCCTATTGATTTGAATGGAAGTCGCACCGCAAGTCGGATCCGACTTGCGGCACGACCTGCACTGTGAGAATCTTGAGGGGGAACTCCACGCCAAAAATGGGAAAAAAAACTGCGTGGGGTTCCCCCCCAGGTTCCAAACCAGGCCCTTCGGGTCCGGAATGGAATTTGAGGGTAGCCCCACGCCGAAAAAACGGCGTGGGGTCCCCCCCAAAATCCATACCAGACCCTTATCCGAGCGTGCAGCCCGGCAGGCCAGGGAAGGGGAGGGGACGAGCGAGCGGCCCCACCCCCCCTGGACCACACCAGGCCACATGCCCTCAACATGGGGGGGTGTTGGTGCTTTGGGGCAGGGGGAGCTCTGCACCCCCCACCTCAAAGCACCCTGCCCCCATGTTGATGAGGACAAGGGCCTCATCCCCACAACCCTGGCCGGTGGTTGTGGGGGTCTGCGGGCAGGGGGCTGATCGGAATCTGGAAGCCCCCTTTAACAAGGGGGCCCCCCCAGATCCCGGACCCCCTCCCTATGTGAATGGGTATTGGGGTACACTGTACCCCTACCCATTCACCCCATAAAAGATAGTGTATGTAAATAATGACAGGAGACGTTTTGGAAAGTTTTATTAAAAATCTTCATCCGGCTCTTCGGGGTCTTCTCCTCTCCGGGGGTCTTCTGCTCTTTTGCTGTCCGCCCTTCTGCTGTCCTCTCTTCTTGTCTTCTCCTCTCCGGGGGTCTTCTGCTGTCTTCTCTCCGTGGGGTCTTCGGCTCTTTTGCTGTCCGCCCTTCTGCTGTCCTCTCCTCTCCGGGGGTCTTCTGCTGTCTTCTCTCGTGGGGTCTTCGGCTCTTTTGCTGTCCGCCCTTCTGATGTCCTCTCTTCTTGTCTTCTCCCCTCCGGTCTTCTGCTCTTGTGCTGTCGGCTGTCGGCTCTCCTTCTTCCTCCGGTCCTCCTCCGACGACGTCTCCAGCGATTATGCCGGCCTCTGGTCTCTGCAGCTTATTATATAGCCATTAGGGGCGTGGCCGCCAGGTGACGTCATCGGGAGACCACGCCCCTTGTGTCACAGATGACGTCACATGTGACACAAGGGGCGTGGTCTCCCGATGACGTCACCTGGCGGCCACGCCCCTAATGGCTATATAATAAGCTGCAGAGACCAGAGGCCGGCATAATCGCTGGAGACGTCGTCGGAGGAGGACCGGAGGAAGAAGGAGAGCCGACAGCACAAGAGCAGAAGACCGGAGGGGAGAAGACAAGAAGAGAGGACATCAGAAGGGCGGACAGCAAAAGAGCCGAAGACCCCACGAGAGAAGACAGCAGAAGACCCCCGGAGAGGAGAGGACAGCAGAAGGGCGGACAGCAAAAGAGCCGAAGACCCCACGGAGAGAAGACAGCAGAAGACCCCCGGAGAGGAGAAGACAAGAAGAGAGGACAGCAGAAGGGCGGACAGCAAAAGAGCAGAAGACCCCCGGAGAGGAGAAGACCCCGAAGAGCCGGATGAAGATTTTTAATAAAACTTTCCAAAACGTCTCCTGTCATTATTTACATACACTATCTTTTATGGGGTGAATGGGTAGGGGTACAGTGTACCCCAATACCCATTCACATAGGGAGGGGGTCCGGGATCTGGGGGGGCCCCCTTGTTAAAGGGGGCTTCCAGATTCCGATCAGCCCCCTGCCCGCAGACCCCCACAACCACCGGCCAGGGTTGTGGGGATGAGGCCCTTGTCCTCATCAACATGGGGGCAGGGTGCTTTGAGGTGGGGGGTGCAGAGCTCCCCCTTCCCCAAAGCACCAACACCCCCCCATGTTGAGGGCATGTGGCCTGGTGTGGTCCAGGGGGGGTGGGGCCGCTCGCTCGTCCCCTCCCCTTTCCTGGCCTGCCGGGCTGCACGCTCGGATAAGGGTCTGGTATGGATTTTGGGGGGGACCCCACGCCGTTTTTTCGGCGTGGGGCTACCCTCAAATTCCATTCCGGACCCGAAGGGCCTGGTTTGGAACCTGGGGGGGAACCCCACGCAGTTTTTTTTCCCATTTTTGGCGTGGAGTTCCCCCTCAAGATTCTCACAGTGCAGGTCGTGCCGCAAGTCGGATCCGACTTGCGGTGCGACTTCCATTCAAATCAATAGGCTCCCATAGGGAACCATTGATTTTGAATGGAAGAAAAAAAACGTATAACGTGGCTGAACGTAGGTTCATCACGTTCAGTCACGTTTAGTCACGTTCGGCCGCGTTCCTGCGTTTGAAACGTCGGGAAACACACGTTCGAACGCAATATAATTGCGTTCTAAAAAAAGTCCCTGAACGCAACTGCCTGCAAATGACTGTAAACTACCATGTGTACATGGACAGATAAGATAACATGGAGCTGCGTTCAGGGACTTCTGAAAAAAACGCCCAACTGCTCCTAAACGGCCATTTCCAGCGTCCCGTGTACATGGAGCCTAAGTTGGCTTTCCGTGGGAGTGCTCCATTTTGGACCACCCCCACAATTTTTGTTTTTTCAATTTTGTACATTCATCCAACGGTTACTCTATGCTTGTTTTCTAGCCCTTAAGTCGTGTTACTATACACAATTGTGTGGCTAGGTATATTTTTTGCTCCGGCACCTTTGAGGCCCATTACGGATTACCATATACCCTGTTCATTTTTGTATCGTATCTTGGATTTACTTATGATCCCTCGGTATCCTGGGCCCTTGTGCTATATATGTACTATCATTATAGCTCTAAAATCTTGAATTTTTGATTTATAATTGACTTGATTCTTGAGGCAATTGAGCCACAACACTGCTTGACCATCGTATACTGCATAATCATTTTTATCGTTAGTTGATTGCCACCCGTGTGAACCATTAACCAGGGGGAGGAGGAGACAGAGACCTGTGTTATTGATATGGCATATTGTATTGACTTAGACATTGAGCAAGAGATCGAGGTGGCATTTTCTAATCAAGGTGATACTACAACTTCACCTGCAGAACCCCTCTTTAACCTCTTTAAACAGCAAGAAATTGGTGTTGAAATCACTTAATCGGAAGTGGGACATAGCATCACTTCAGTCCCATATAGCACATCGTATTATTCCGAGGGGTTTGAGAGAAAGATTACTTCCAGCTCAGCACCTCCACACCCCCAGATTTCTGGAGGTGTGGAAAAAGGACTGTGTTGAAAGAGGGTTACATGTGATGCACCTAATTGTGGAAGAGGAGAAAACACAGTTGGGTGAATTACAGATAGAAATTGAAGCCACCACAGCGGCCCTTGAACCTTTCAAGGAAAAGGAGGAATTTCAGAGACTAAACGATAACTTGAAGAAAGAGGTTGAGAAAACCCAAAAAAACCTAAAATTGACTAAACAGAACAAGTTTAGACAGAATTTGGTAGATTGTGAAAGTGAAGATCTATTCAATCCCACAATTACTAGAAACCGTAGCAGATCCAGAAGTCGATATAATAAAAATAGGAAATCAAGCCGACATAGGGGACAATCATCTGGTAGCGAATCTGATAGTACTGAAAAGTCGGTGACTTTTTTAGTCCCGGGTTCAGACCCAACAGCAGGGGAAATACACACCCAACATACGGAACCACCGGGGGGGTCGCAGAGAGGCAGGGGACACCCCAAAAGCAAGGACGGGGATACTCAAAACCATTCAGGCCCCCAAAGAGAAACCAGATCCAACACCCTGAGGAAACACCGCTAGAGACCATATCTAGTGACCTCAGAGTGGTGAATCTCTCCACATTCAATCTACAGGAGAGACATATTAAATTACTCAGCAAGGGACTCTCTTTTGCACCTACCTCCTCCATGACCGAGTTTGACGTCTATAAAGACATTTGCCTGTTCCTGAGAAAGGTACTTTTCAAGATGTGGCATAACAGCGAAGACGGTTGCTCTAATCAAAGTGTCCCTCCATCAGAGGAGGACGCTGAGGTATTAGAAATCTTGGCCTCCCTTCTCTTGGAGGGTAATAAAATGGAAGCAGATGACATACCTGATGAGCCCATACGCAGGGATGCTAACCTTCGGATTAAGTCCAAAAAGATGCCCTCCCTTTCCAAGCACAAAAATATAATTTGTGTTATGGCTGATCCCTGCTCTCTCATGTGCTATGCGCAATAAATGCAGGTTTCAAAAACAGTCACACCGACTGACCAATAAACCCCTAGTGCTTTGACGCATTCCAACAGACTTGAAATGTGGGCAGTGAGCTACCCGAGGGGCTCTAAACACAAAGAGCACGTAATTGCATTGGCCGGGAATCGAACCCGGGCCTCCCGCGTGGCAGGCGAGAATTCTACCACTGAACCACCAATGCTCCACACGCATGCAACTGCCGTCAACTTCGCTCAGCCGGGCCTAGGAGAGTCCAGCTTTCGTCCACCGTTACCATCTCTGTGAAGGCATTCGCATGTGGGTCAAGTTCACCCAAAGATGCTCCTCCTCTCGAAAGCCAATTAAATCCTGGTTTTATGGAAAACTTTCCAACAGCAGGAGCAGAGTGGCGCAGCGGAAGCGTGCTGGGCCCATAACCCAGAGGTCGATGGATCGAAACCATCCTCTGCTAAGTTGTATTTTCTTATGCCAATCGATATTTGCTTGCTTGAGCAAAGGGCTTTCTTTCACGCACAAAGACTAGTTGAACCTGATTCTGGTGATAAAACGAGCTAAAAAACACTCAGCAAAAGGATGGCACTTGCGCCAAGGGAGTCTTGTCTCTTGGCCATGGAAGCCTGGCTGTGCTTTCTTTAATGGACGGCTTTTGTCCAATACTGCCTGCGTAACTTTGTGTAAAAGTGTCAACGCCTTGCAGCATGTTATGAGGATGACTCTGGATTCCCATGTTGACTAGAGACAGGAGGGGTTGGCAATGCTCACTGCGCTCGGTTCCAAGCCTCCACAACAAAATCAAAAGCAAGGCGCTTCCGGGAAGCGTGGCTTTCTTTGGAGGATGCGGGCATTGATCCCGCTACCTCTCGCATGCTAAGCGAGCGCTCTACCACGCTAAGCGAGCGCTCTACCACTTGAGCTAATCCCCCTTTGCTGGAGGCTCTTATTTGTGTTATGGCTGATCCCTGCTCTCTCATGTGCTATGGGCAATAAATGCAGGTTTCAAAAACTAGAGACAGGAGGGGTTGGCAATGCTCAATGCTCACTGCACTCGGTTCCGAGCCTCCACAACAAAATCAAAAGCAAGGCGCTTGCGGGAAGCGTGGCTTTCTTTGGAGGATGCGGGCATTGATCCCGCTACCTCTCGAATGCAAATCGAGCGCTCTACCATTTGAGCTAATCCCCCTTTGCTGGAGGCTCTTATTTGTGTTATGGCTGATCCCTGCTCTCTCATGTGCTATGCGCAATAAATGCAGGTTTCAAAAACAGTCACACCGACTGACCAATAAACCCCTAGTGCTTTGACGCATTCCAACAGACTTGAAATGTGGGCAGTGAGCTACCCGAGGGGCTCTAAACACAAAGAGCACGTAATTGCATTGGCCGGGAATCGAACCCGGGCCTCCCGCGTGGCAGGCGAGAATTCTACCACTGAACCACCAATGCTCCACACGCATGCAACTGCCGTCAACTTCGCTCAGCCGGGCCTAGGAGAGTCCAGCTTTCGTCCACCGTTACCATCTCTGTGAAGGCATTCGCATGTGGGTCAAGTTCACCCAAAGATGCTCCTCCTCTCGAAAGCCAATTAAATCCTGGTTTTATGGAAAACTTTCCAACAGCAGGAGCAGAGTGGCGCAGCGGAAGCGTGCTGGGCCCATAACCCAGAGGTCGATGGATCGAAACCATCCTCTGCTAAGTTGTATTTTCTTATGCCAATCGATATTTGCTTGCTTGAGCAAAGGGCTTTCTTTCACGCACAAAGACTAGTTGAACCTGATTCTGGTGATAAAACGAGCTAAAAAACACTCAGCAAAAGGATGGCACTTGCGCCAAGGGAGTCTTGTCTCTTGGCCATGGAAGCCTGGCTGTGCTTTCTTTAATGGACGGCTTTTGTCCAATACTGCCTGCGTAACTTTGTGTAAAAGTGTCAACGCCTTGCAGCATGTTATGAGGATGACTCTGGATTCCCATGTTGACTAGAGACAGGAGGGGTTGGCAATGCTCACTGCGCTCGGTTCCAAGCCTCCACAACAAAATCAAAAGCAAGGCGCTTCCGGGAAGCGTGGCTTTCTTTGGAGGATGCGGGCATTGATCCCGCTACCTCTCGCATGCTAAGCGAGCGCTCTACCACGCTAAGCGAGCGCTCTACCACTTGAGCTAATCCCCCTTTGCTGGAGGCTCTTATTTGTGTTATGGCTGATCCCTGCTCTCTCATGTGCTATGGGCAATAAATGCAGGTTTAAAAAACTAGAGACAGGAGGGGTTGGCAATGCTCAATGCTCATTTCACTCGGTTCCGAGCCTCCACAACAAAATCAAAAGCAAGGCGCTTGCGGGAAGCGTGGCTTTCTTTGGAGGATGCGGGCATTGATCCCGCTACCTCTCGAACGCAAATCGAGCGCTCTACCATTTGAGCTAATCCCCCTTTGCTGGAGGCTCTTATTTGTGTTATGGCTGATCCCTGCTCTCTCATGTGCTATGGGCAATAAATGCAGGTTTCAAAAACTAGAGACAGGAGGGGTTGGCAATGCTCAATGCTCACTGCACTCGGTTCCGAGCCTCCACAACAAAATCAAAAGCAAGGCGCTTGCGGGAAGCGTGGCTTTCTTTGGAGGATGCGGGCATTGATCCCGCTACCTCTCGAATGCAAATCGAGCGCTCTACCATTTGAGCTAATCCCCCTTTGCTGGAGGCTCTTATTTGTGTTATGGCTGATCCCTGCTCTCTCATGTGCTATGCGCAATAAATGCAGGTTTCAAAAACAGTCACACCGACTGACCAATAAACCCCTAGTGCTTTGACGCATTCCAACAGACTTGAAATGTGGGCAGTGAGCTACCCGAGGGGCTCTAAACACAAAGAGCACGTAATTGCATTGGCCGGGAATCGAACCCGGGCCTCCCGCGTGGCAGGCGAGAATTCTACCACTGAACCACCAATGCTCCACATGCACGCAACTGCCGTCAACTTCGCTCAGCCGGGCCTAGGAGAGTCCAGCTTTCGTCCACCGTTACCATCTCTGTGAAGGCATTCGCATGTGGGTCAAGTTCACACAAAGATGCTCCTCCTCTCGAAAGCCAATTAAATCCTGGTTTTATGGAAAACTTTCCAACAGCAGGAGCAGAGTGGCGCAGCGGAAGCGTGCTGGGCCCATAACCCAGAGGTCGATGGATCGAAACCATCCTCTGCTAAGTTGTATTTTCTTATGCCAATCGATATTTGCTTGCTTGAGCAAAGGGCTTTCTTTCACGCACAAAGACTAGTTGAACCTGATTCTGGTGATAAAACAAGCTAAAAAACACTCAGCAAAAGGATGGCACTTGCGCCAAGGGAGTCTTGTCTCTTGGCCATGGAAGCCTGGCTGTGCTTTCTTTAATGGACGGCTTTTGTCCAATACTGCCTGCGTAACTTTGGGCATGCCAAGCCACGGCCTTATGCTTTGCGGTAGTCCTTAAGTATCAAGGTATCGGCTGAAGCCACAGCTAGCCAAAAGTGTCAACGCCTTGCAGCATGTTATGAGGATGACTCTGGATTCCCATGTTGACTAGAGACAGGAGGGGTTGGCAATGCTCACTGCGCTCGGTTCCAAGCCTCAACAACAAAATCAAAAGCAAGGCGCTTCCGGGAAGCGTGGCTTTCTTTGGAGGATGCGGGCATTGATCCCGCTAGCTCTCGCATGCTAAGCGAGCGCTCTACCACTTGAGCTAATCCCCCTTTGCTGGAGGCTCTTATTTGTGTTATGGCTGATCCCTGCTCTCTCATGTGCTATGGGCAATAAATGCAGGTTTCAAAAACTAGAGACAGGAGGGGTTGGCAATGCTCAATGCTCACTGCACTCGGTTCCGAGCCTCCACAACAAAATCAAAAGCAAGGCGCTTGCGGGAAGCGTGGCTTTCTTTGGAGGATGCGGGCATTGATCCCGCTACCTCTCGAATGCAAATCGAGCGCTCTACCATTTGAGCTAATCCCCCTTTGCTGGAGGCTCTTATTTGTGTTATGGCTGATCCCTGCTCTCTCATGTGCTATGCGCAATAAATGCAGGTTTCAAAAACAGTCACACCGACTGACCAATAAACCCCTAGTGCTTTGACGCATTCCAACAGACTTGAAATGTGGGCAGTGAGCTACCCGAGGGGCTCTAAACACAAAGAGCACGTAATTGCATTGGCCGGGAATCGAACCCGGGCCTCCCGCGTGGCAGGCGAGAATTCTACCACTGAACCACCAATGCTCCACACGCACGCAACTGCCGTCAACTTCGCTCAGCCGGGCCTAGGAGAGTCCAGCTTTCGTCCACCGTTACCATCTCTGTGAAGGCATTCGCATGTGGGTCAAGTTCACCCAAAGATGCTCCTCCTCTCGAAAGCCAATTAAATCCTGGTTTTATGGAAAACTTTCCAACAGCAGGAGCAGAGTGGCGCAGCGGAAGCGTGCTGGGCCCATAACCCAGAGGTCGATGGATCGAAACCATCCTCTGCTAAGTTGTATTTTCTTATGCCAATCGATATTTGCTTGCTTGAGCAAAGGGCTTTCTTTCACGCACAAAGACTAGTTGAACCTGATTCTGGTGATAAAACGAGCTAAAAAACACTCAGCAAAAGGATGGCACTTGCGCCAAGGGAGTCTTGTCTCTTGGCCATGGAAGCCTGGCTGTGCTTTCTTTAATGGACGGCTTTTGTCCAATACTGCCTGCGTAACTTTGGGCATGCCAAGCCACGGCCTTATGCTTTGCGGTAGTCCTTAAGTATCAAGGTATCGGCTGAAGCCACAGCTAGCCAAAAGTGTCAACGCCTTGCAGCATGTTATGAGGATGACTCTGGATTCCCATGTTGACTAGAGACAGGAGGGGTTGGCAATGCTCACTGCGCTCGGTTCCAAGCCTCCACAACAAAATCAAAAGCAAGGCGCTTCCGTGAAGCGTGGCTTTCTTTGGAGGATGCGGGCATTGATCCCGCTACCTCTCGCATGCTAAGCGAGCGCTCTACCACTTGAGCTAATCCCCCTTTGCTGGAGGCTCTTATTTGTGTTATGGCTGATCCCTGCTCTCTCATGTGCTATGGGCAATAAATGCAGGTTTCAAAAACTAGAGACAGGAGGGGTTGGCAATGCTCAATGCTCACTGCACTCGGTTCCGAGCCTCCACAACAAAATCAAAAGCAAGGCGCTTGCGGGAAGCGTGGCTTTCTTTGGAGGATGCGGGCATTGATCCCGCTACCTCTCGAATGCAAATCGAGCGCTCTACCATTTGAGCTAATCCCCCTTTGCTGGAGGCTCTTGTTTGTGTTATGGCTGATCCCTGCTCTCTCATGTGCTATGCGCAATAAATGCAGGTTTCAAAAACTAGAGACAGGAGGGGTTGGCAATGCTCAATGCTCACTGCACTCGGTTCCGAGCCTCCACAACAAAATCAAAAGCAAGGCGCTTGCGGGAAGCGTGGCTTTCTTTGGAGGATGCGGGCATTGATCCCGCTACCTCTCGAATGCAAATCGAGCGCTCTACCATTTGAGCTAATCCCCCTTTGCTGGAGGCTCTTATTTGTGTTATGGCTGATCCCTGCTCTCTCATGTGCTATGCGCAATAAATGCAGGTTTCAAAAACAGTCACACCGACTGACCAATAAACCCCTAGTGCTTTGACGCATTCCAACAGACTTGAAATGTGGGCAGTGAGCTACCCGAGGGGCTCTAAACACAAAGAGCACGTAATTGCATTGGCCGGGAATCGAACCCGGGCCTCCCGCGTGGCAGGCGAAAATTCTACCACTGAACCACCAATGCTCCACACGCACGCAACTGCCGTCAACTTCGCTCAGCCGGGCCTAGGAGAGTCCAGCTTTCGTCCACCGTTACCATCTCTGTGAAGGCATTCGCATGTGGGTCAAGTTCACCCAAAGATGCTCCTCCTCTCGAAAGCCAATTAAATCCTGGTTTTATGGAAAACTTTCCAACAGCAGGAGCAGAGTGGCGCAGCGGAAGCGTGCTGGGCCCATAACCCAGAGGTCGATGGATCGAAACCATCCTCTGCTAAGTTGTATTTTCTTATGCCAATCGATATTTGCTTGCTTGAGCAAAGGGCTTTCTTTCACGCACAAAGCCAATTAAATCCTGGTTTTATGGAAAACTTTCCAACAGCAGGAGCAGAGTGGCGCAGCGGAAGCGTGCTGGGCCCATAACCCAGAGGTCGATGGATCGAAACCATCCTCTGCTAAGTTGTATTTTCTTATGCCAATCGATATTTGCTTGCTTGAGCAAAGGGCTTTCTTTCACGCACAAAGACTAGTTGAACCTGATTCTGGTGATAAAACGAGCTAAAAAACACTCAGCAAAAGGATTGCACTTGCGCCAAGGGAGTCTTGTCTCTTGGCCATGGAAGCCTGGCTGTGCTTTCTTTAATGGACGGCTTTTGTCCAATACTGCCTGCGTAACTTTGGGCATGCCAAGCCACGGCCTTATGCTTTGCGGTAGTCCTTAAGTATCAAGGTATCGGCTGAAGCCACAGCTAGCCAAAAGTGTCAACGCCTTGCAGCATGTTATGAGGATGACTCTGGATTCCCATGTTGACTAGAGACAGGAGGGGTTGGCAATGCTCACTGCGCTCGGTTCCAAGCCTCCACAACAAAATCAAAAGCAAGGCGCTTCCGGGAAGCGTGGCTTTCTTTGGAGGATGCGGGCATTGATCCCGCTACCTCTCGCATGCTAAGCGAGCGCTCTACCACTTGAGCTAATCCCCCTTTGCTGGAGGCTCTTATTTGTGTTATGGCTGATCCCTGCTCTCTCATGTGCTATGGGCAATAAATGCAGGTTTCAAAAACTAGAGACAGGAGGGGTTGGCAATGCTCAATGCTCACTGCACTCGGTTCCGAGCCTCCACAACAAAATCAAAAGCAAGGCGCTTGCGGGAAGCGTGGCTTTCTTTGGAGGATGCGGGCATTGATCCCGCTACCTCTCGAATGCAAATCGAGCGCTCTACCATTTGAGCTAATCCCCCTTTGCTGGAGGCTCTTATTTGTGTTATGGCTGATCCCTGCTCTCTCATGTGCTATGCGCAATAAATGCAGGTTTCAAAAACAGTCACACCGACTGACCAATAAACCCCTAGTGCTTTGACGCATTCCAACAGACTTGAAATGTGGGCAGTGAGCTACCCGAGGGGCTCTAAACACAAAGAGCACGTAATTGCATTGGCCGGGAATCGAACCCGGGCCTCCCGCGTGGCAGGCGAGAATTCTACCACTGAACCACCAATGCTCCACACGCACGCAACTGCCGTCAACTTCGCTCAGCCGGGCCTAGGAGAGTCCAGCTTTCGTCCACCGTTACCATCTCTGTGAAGGCATTCGCATGTGGGTCAAGTTCACCCAAAGATGCTCCTCCTCTCGAAAGCCAATTAAATCCTGGTTTTATGGAAAACTTTCCAACAGCAGGAGCAGAGTGGCGCAGCGGAAGCGTGCTGGGCCCATAACCCAGAGGTCGATGGATCGAAATCATCCTCTGCTAAGTTGTATTTTCTTATGCCAATCAATATTTGCTTGCTTGAGCAAAGGGCTTTCTTTCACGCACAAAGACTAGTTGAACCTGATTCTGGTGATAAAACGAGCTAAAAAACACTCAGCAAAAGGATGGCACTTGCGCCAAGGGAGTCTTGTCTCTTGGCCATGGAAGCCTGGCTGTGCTTTCTTTAATGGACGGCTTTTGTCCAATACTGCCTGCGTAACTTTGGGCATGCCAAGCCACGGCCTTATGCTTTGCAGTAGTCCTTAAGTATCAAGGTATCGGCTGAAGCCACAGCTAGCCAAAAGTGTCAACGCCTTGCAGCATGTTATGAGGATGACTCTGGATTCCCATGTTGACTAGAGACAGGAGGGGTTGGCAATGCTCACTGCGCTCGGTTCCAAGCCTCCACAACAAAATCAAAAGCAAGGCGCTTCCGGGAAGCGTGGCTTTCTTTGGAGGATGCGGGCATTGATCCCGCTACCTCTCGCATGCTAAGCGAGCGCTCTACCACTTGAGCTAATCCCCCTTTGCTGGAGGCTCTTATTTGTGTTATGGCTGATCCCTGCTCTCTCATGTGCTATGGGCAATAAATGCAGGTTTCAAAAACTAGAGACAGGAGGGGTTGGCAATGCTCAATGCTCACTGCACTCGGTTCCGAGCCTCCACAACAAAATCAAAAGCAAGGCGCTTGCGGGAAGCGTGGCTTTCTTTGGAGGATGCGGGCATTGATCCCGCTACCTCTCGAATGCAAATCGAGCGCTCTACCATTTGAGCTAATCCCCCTTTGCTGGAGGCTCTTATTTGTGTTATGGCTGATCCCTGCTCTCTCATGTGCTATGCGCAATAAATGCAGGTTTCAAAAACAGTCACACCGACTGACCAATAAACCCCTAGTGCTTTGACGCATTCCAACAGACTTGAAATGTGGGCAGTGAGCTACCCGAGGGGCTCTAAACACAAAGAGCACGTAATTGCATTGGCCGGGAATCGAACCCGGGCCTCCCGCGTGGCAGGCGAGAATTCTGCCACTGAACCACCAATGCTCCACACGCACGCAACTGCCGTCAACTTCGCTCAGCCGGGCCTAGGAGAGTCCAGCTTTCGTCCACCGTTACCATCTCTGTGAAGGCATTCGCATGTGGGTCAAGTTCACCCAAAGATGCTCCTCCTCTCGAAAGCCAATTAAATCCTGGTTTTATGGAAAACTTTCCAACAGCAGGAGCAGAGTGGCGCAGCGGAAGCGTGCTGGGCCCATAACCCAGAGGTCGATGGATCGAAATCATCCTCTGCTAAGTTGTATTTTCTTATGCCAATCAATATTTGCTTGCTTGAGCAAAGGGCTTTCTTTCACGCACAAAGACTAGTTGAACCTGATTCTGGTGATAAAACGAGCTAAAAAACACTCAGCAAAAGGATGGCACTTGCGCCAAGGGAGTCTTGTCTCTTGGCCATGGAAGCCTGGCTGTGCTTTCTTTAATGGACGGCTTTTGTCCAATACTGCCTGCGTAACTTTGGGCATGCCAAGCCACGGCCTTATGCTTTGCGGTAGTCCTTAAGTATCAAGGTATCGGCTGAAGCCACAGCTAGCCAAAAGTGTCAACGCCTTGCAGCATGTTATGAGGATGACTCTGGATTCCCATGTTGACTAGAGACAGGAGGGGTTGGCAATGCTCACTGCGCTCGGTTCCAAGCCTCCACAACAAAATCAAAAGCAAGGCGCTTCCGGGAAGCGTGGCTTTCTTTGGAGGATGCGGGCATTGATCCCGCTACCTCTCGCATGCTAAGCGAGCGCTCTACCACTTGAGCTAATCCCCCTTTGCTGGAGGCTCTTATTTGTGTTATGGCTGATCCCTGCTCTCTCATGTGCTATGGGCAATAAATGCAGGTTTCAAAAACTAGAGACAGGAGGGGTTGGCAATGCTCAATGCTCACTGCACTCGGTTCCGAGCCTCCACAACAAAATCAAAAGCAAGGCGCTTGCGGGAAGCGTGGCTTTCTTTGGAGGATGCGGGCATTGATCCCGCTACCTCTCGAATGCAAATCGAGCGCTCTACCATTTGAGCTAATCCCCCTTTGCTGGAGGCTCTTATTTGTGTTATGGCTGATCCCTGCTCTCTCATGTGCTATGCGCAATAAATGCAGGTTTCAAAAACAGTCACACCGACTGACCAATAAACCCCTAGTGCTTTGACGCATTCCAACAGACTTGAAATGTGGGCAGTGAGCTACCCGAGGGGCTCTAAACACAAAGAGCACGTAATTGCATTGGCCGGGAATCGAACCCGGGCCTCCCGCGTGGCAGGCGAGAATTCTACCACTGAACCACCAATGCTCCACACGCACGCAACTGCCGTCAACTTCGCTCAGCCGGGCCTAGGAGAGTCCAGCTTTCGTCCACCGTTACCATCTCTGTGAAGGCATTCGCATGTGGGTCAAGTTCACCCAAAGATGCTCCTCCTCTCGAAAGCCAATTAAATCCTGGTTTTATGGAAAACTTTCCAACAGCAGGAGCAGAGTGGCGCAGCGGAAGCGTGCTGGGCCCATAACCCAGAGGTCGATGGATCGAAACCATCCTCTGCTAAGTTGTATTTTCTTATGCCAATCGATATTTGCTTGCTTGAGCAAAGGGCTTTCTTTCACGCACAAAGACTAGTTGAACCTGATTCTGGTGATAAAACGAGCTAAAAAACACTCAGCAAAAGGATGGCACTTGCGCCAAGGGAGTCTTGTCTCTTGGCCATGGAAGCCTGGCTGTGCTTTCTTTAATGGACGGCTTTTGTCCAATACTGCCTGCGTAACTTTGGGCATGCCAAGCCACGGCCTTATGCTTTGCGGTAGTCCTTAAGTATCAAGGTATCGGCTGAAGCCACAGCTAGCCAAAAGTGTCAACGCCTTGCAGCATGTTATGAGGATGACTCTGGATTCCCATGTTGACTAGAGACAGGAGGGGTTGGCAATGCTCACTGCGCTCGGTTCCAAGCCTCCACAACAAAATCAAAAGCAAGGCGCTTCCGGGAAGCGTGGCTTTCTTTGGAGGATGCGGGCATTGATCCCGCTACCTCTCGCATGCTAAGCGAGCGCTCTACCACTTGAGCTAATCCCCCTTTGCTGGAGGCTCTTATTTGTGTTATGGCTGATCCCTGCTCTCTCATGTGCTATGGGCAATAAATGCAGGTTTCAAAAACTAGAGACAGGAGGGGTTGGCAATGCTCAATGCTCACTGCACTCGGTTCCGAGCCTCCACAACAAAATCAAAAGCAAGGCGCTTGCGGGAAGCGTGGCTTTCTTTGGAGGATGCGGGCATTGATCCCGCTACCTCTCGAATGCAAATCGAGCGCTCTACCATTTGAGCTAATCCCCCTTTGCTGGAGGCTCTTATTTGTGTTATGGCTGATCCCTGCTCTCTCATGTGCTATGCGCAATAAATGCAGGTTTCAAAAACAGTCACACCGACTGACCAATAAACCCCTAGTGCTTTGACACATTCCAAAAGACTTGAAATGTGGGCAGTGAGCTACCCGAGGGGCTCTAAACACAAAGAGCACGTAATTGCATTGGCCGGGAATCGAACCCGGGCCTCCCGCGTGGCAGGCGAGAATTCTACCACTGAACCACCAATGCTCCACACGCACGCAACTGCCATCAACTTCGCTCAGCCGGGCCTAGGAGAGTCCAGCTTTCGTCCACCGTTACCATCTCTGTGAAGGCATTCGCATGTGGGTCAAGTTCACCCAAAGATGCTCCTCCTCTCGAAAGCCAATTAAATCCTGGTTTTATGGAAAACTTTCCAACAGCAGGAGCAGAGTGGCGCAGCGGAAGCGTGCTGGGCCCATAACCCAGAGGTCGATGGATCGAAACCATCCTCTGCTAAGTTGTATTTTCTTATGCCAATCGATATTTGCTTGCTTGAGCAAAGGGCTTTCTTTCACGCACAAAGACTAGTTGAACCTGATTCTGGTGATAAAACGAGCTAAAAAACACTCAGCAAAAGGATGGCACTTGCGCCAAGGGAGTCTTGTCTCTTGGCCATGGAAGCCTGGCTGTGCTTTCTTTAATGGACGGCTTTTGTCCAATACTGCCTGCGTAACTTTGGGCATGCCAAGCCACGGCCTTATGCTTTGCGGTAGTCCTTAAGTATCAAGGTATCGGCTGAAGCCACAGCTAGCCAAAAGTGTCAACGCCTTGCAGCATGTTATGAGGATGACTCTGGATTCCCATGTTGACTAGAGACAGGAGGGGTTGGCAATGCTCACTGCGCTCGGTTCCAAGCCTCCACAACAAAATCAAAAGCAAGGCGCTTCCGGGAAGCGTGGCTTTCTTTGGAGGATGCGGGCATTGATCCCGCTACCTCTCGCATGCTAAGCGAGCGCTCTACCACTTGAGCTAATCCCCCTTTGCTGGAGGCTCTTATTTGTGTTATGGCTGATCCCTGCTCTCTCATGTGCTATGGGCAATAAATGCAGGTTTCAAAAACTAGAGACAGGAGGGGTTGGCAATGCTCAATGCTCACTGCACTCGGTTCCGAGCCTCCACAACAAAATCAAAAGCAAGGCGCTTGCGGGAAGCGTGGCTTTCTTTGGAGGATGCGGGCATTGATCCCGCTACCTCTCGAATGCAAATCGAGCGCTCTACCATTTGAGCTAATCCCCCTTTGCTGGAGGCTCTTATTTGTGTTATGGCTGATCCCTGCTCTCTCATGTGCTATGCGCAATAAATGCAGGTTTCAAAAACAGTCACACCGACTGACCAATAAACCCCTAGTGCTTTGACGCATTCCAACAGACTTGAAATGTGGGCAGTGAGCTACCCGAGGGGCTCTAAACACAAAGAGCACGTAATTGCATTGGCCGGGAATCGAACCCGGGCCTCCCGCGTGGCAGGCGAGAATTCTACCACTGAACCACCAATGCTCCACACGCACGCAATTGCCGTCAAATTCGCTCAGCCGGGCCTAGGCGAGTCCAGCTTTCGTCCACCGTTACCATCTCTGTGAAGGCATTCGCATGTGGGTCAAGTTCACCCAAAGATGCTCCTCCTCTCGAAAGCCAATTAAATCCTCGTTTTATGGAAAACTTTACAACAGCAGGAGCAGAGTGGCGCAGCGGAAGCGTGCTGGACCCATAACCCAGAGGTCGATGGATCGAAACCATCCTCTGCTAAGTTGTATTTTCTTATGCCAATCGATATTTGCTTGCTTGAGCAAAGGGCTTTCTTTCACGCACAAAGACTAGTTGAACCTGATTCTGGTGATAAAACGAGCTAAAAAACACTCAGCAAAAGGATGGCACTTGCGCCAAGGGAGTCTTGTCTCTTGGCCATGGAAGCCTGGCTGTGCTTTCTTTAATGGACGGCTTTTGTCCAATACTGCCTGCGTAACTTTGGGCATGCCAAGCCACGGCCTTATGCTTTGCGGTAGTCCTTAAGTATCAAGGTATCGGCTGAAGCCACAGCTAGCCAAAAGTGTCAACGCCTTGCAGCATGTTATGAGGATGACTCTGGATTCCCATGTTGACTAGAGACAGGAGGGGTTGGCAATGCTCACTGCGCTCGGTTCCAAGCCTCCACAACAAAATCAAAAGCAAGGCGCTTCCGGGAAGCGTGGCTTTCTTTGGAGGATGCGGGCATTGATCCCGCTACCTCTCGCATGCTAAGCGAGCGCTCTACCACTTGAGCTAATCCCCCTTTGCTGGAGGCTCTTATTTGTGTTATGGCTGATCCCTGCTCTCTCATGTGCTATGGGCAATAAATGCAGGTTTCAAAAACTAGAGACAGGAGGGGTTGGCAATGCTCAATGCTCACTGCACTCGGTTCCGAGCCTCCACAACAAAATCAAAAGCAAGGCGCTTGCGGGAAGCGTGGCTTTCTTTGGAGGATGCGGGCATTGATCCCGCTACCTCTCGAATGCAAATCGAGCGCTCTACCATTTGAGCTAATCCCCCTTTGCTGGAGGCTCTTATTTGTGTTATGGCTGATCCCTGCTCTCTCATGTGCTATGCGCAATAAATGCAGGTTTCAAAAACAGTCACACCGACTGACCAATAAACCCCTAGTGCTTTGACGCATTCCAACAGACTTGAAATGTGGGCAGTGAGCTACCCGAGGGGCTCTAAACACAAAGAGCACGTAATTGCATTGGCCGGGAATCGAACCCGGGCCTCCCGCGTGGCAGGCGAGAATTCTACCACTGAACCACCAATGCTCCACACGCACGCAACTGCCGTCAACTTTGCTCAGCCGGGCCTAGGAGAGTCCAGCTTTCGTCCACCGTTACCATCTCTGTGAAGGCATTCGCATGTGGGTCAAGTTCACCCAAAGATGCTCCTCCTCTCGAAAGCCAATTAAATCCTGGTTTTATGGAAAACTTTCCAACAGCAGGAGCAGAGTGGCGCAGCGGAAGCGTGCTGGGCCCATAACCCAGAGGTCGATGGATCAAAACCATCCTCTGCTAAGTTGTATTTTCTTATGCCAATCGATATTTGCTTGCTTGAGCAAAGGGCTTTCTTTCACGCACAAAGACTAGTTGAACCTGATTCTGGTGATAAAACGAGCTAAAAAACACTCAGCAAAAGGATGGCACTTGCGCCAAGGGAGTCTTGTCTCTTGGCCATGGAAGCCTGGCTGTGCTTTCTTTAATGGACGGCTTTTGTCCAATACTGCCTGCGTAACTTTGGGCATGCCAAGCCACGGCCTTATGCTTTGCGGTAGTCCTTAAGTATCAAGGTATCGGCTGAAGCCACAGCTAGCCAAAAGTGTCAACGCCTTGCAGCATGTTATGAGGATGACTCTGGATTCCCATGTTGACTAGAGACAGGAGGGGTTGGCAATGCTCACTGCGCTCGGTTCCAAGCCTCCACAACAAAATCAAAAGCAAGGCGCTTCCGGGAAGCGTGGCTTTCTTTGGAGGATGCGGGCATTGATCCCGCTACCTCTCGCATGCTAAGCGAGCGCTCTACCACTTGAGCTAATCCCCCTTTGCTGGAGGCTCTTATTTGTGTTATGGCTGATCCCTGCTCTCTCATGTGCTATGGGCAATAAATGCAGGTTTCAAAAACTAGAGACAGGAGGGGTTGGCAATGCTCAATGCTCACTGCACTCGGTTCCGAGCCTCCACAACAAAATCAAAGCAAGGCGCTTGCGGGAAGCGTGGCTTTCTTTGGAGGATGCGGGCATTGATCCAGCTACCTCTCGAATGCAAATCGAGCGCTCTACCATTTGAGCTAATCCCCCTTTGCTGGAGGCTCTTATTTGTGTTATGGCTGATCCCTGCTCTCTCATGTGCTATGCGCAATAAATGCAGGTTTCAAAAACAGTCACACCGACTGACCAATAAACCCCTAGTGCTTTGACGCATTCCAACAGACTTGAAATGTGGGCAGTGAGCTACCCGAGGGGCTCTAAACACAAAGAGCACGTAATTGCATTGGCCGGGAATCGAACCCGGGCCTCCCGCGTGGCAGGCGAGAATTCTACCACTGAACCACCAATGCTCCACACGCACGCAACTGCCGTCAACTTCGCTCAGCCGGGCCTAGGAGAGTCCAGCTTTCGTCCACCGTTACCATCTCTGTGAAGGCATTCGCATGTGGGTCAAGTTCACCCAAAGATGCTCCTCCTCTCGAAAGCCAATTAAATCCTGGTTTTATGGAAAACTTTCCAACAGCAGGAGCAGAGTGGCGCAGCGGAAGCGTGCTGGGCCCATAACCCAGAGGTCGATGGATCGAAACCATCCTCTGCTAAGTTGTATTTTCTTATGCCAATCGATATTTGCTTGCTTGAGCAAAGGGCTTTCTTTCACGCACAAAGACTAGTTGAACCTGATTCTGGTGATAAAACGAGCTAAAAAACACTCAGCAAAAGGATGGCACTTGCGCCAAGGGAGTCTTGTCTCTTGGCCATGGAAGCCTGGCTGTGCTTTCTTTAATGGACGGCTTTTGTCCAATACTGCCTGCGTAACTTTGGGCATGCCAAGCCACGGCCTTATGCTTTGCGGTAGTCCTTAAGTATCAAGGTATCGGCTGAAGCCACAGCTAGCCAAAAGTGTCAACGCCTTGCAGCATGTTATGAGGATGACTCTGGATTCCCATGTTGACTAGAGACAGGAGGGGTTGGCAATGCTCACTGCGCTCGGTTCCAAGCCTCCACAACAAAATCAAAAGCAAGGCGCTTCCGGGAAGCGTGGCTTTCTTTGGAGGATGCGGGCATTGATCCCGCTACCTCTCGCATGCTAAGCGAGCGCTCTACCACTTGAGCTAATCCCCCTTTGCTGGAGGCTCTTATTTGTGTTATGGCTGATCCCTGCTCTCTCATGTGCTATGGGCAATAAATGCAGGTTTCAAAAACTAGAGACAGGAGGGGTTGGCAATGCTCAATGCTCACTGCACTCGGTTCCGAGCCTCCACAACAAAATCAAAAGCAAGGCGCTTGCGGGAAGCGTGGCTTTCTTTGGAGGATGCGGGCATTGATCCCGCTACCTCTCGAATGCAAATCGAGCGCTCTACCATTTGAGCTAAGTGAGCTACCCGAGGGGCTCTAAACACAAAGAGCACGTAATTGCATTGGCCGGGAATCGAACCCGGGACTCCCGCGTGGCAGGCGAGAATTCTACCACTGAACCACCAATGCTCCACACGCACGCAACTGCCGTCAACTTCGCTCAGCCGGGCCTAGGAGAGTCCAGCTTTCGTCCACCGTTACCATCTCTGTGAAGGCATTCGCATGTGGGTCAAGTTCACCCAAAGATGCTCCTCCTCTCGAAAGCCAATTAAATCCTGGTTTTATGGAAAACTTTCCAACAGCAGGAGCAGAGTGGCGCAGCGGAAGCGTGCTGGGCCCATAACCCAGAGGTCGATGGATCGAAACCATCCTCTGCTAAGTTGTATTTTCTTATGCCAATCGATATTTGCTTGCTTGAGCAAAGGGCTTTCTTTCACGCACAAAGACTAGTTGAACCTGATTCTGGTGATAAAACGAGCTAAAAAACACTCAGCAAAAGGATGGCACTTGCGCCAAGGGAGTCTTGTCTCTTGGCCATGGAAGCCTGGCTGTGCTTTCTTTAATGGACGGCTTTTGTCCAATACTGCCTGCGTAACTTTGGGCATGCCAAGCCACGGCCTTATGCTTTGCGGTAGTCCTTAAGTATCAAGGTATCGGCTGAAGCCACAGCTAGCCAAAAGTGTCAACGCCTTGCAGCATGTTATGAGGATGACTCTGGATTCCCATGTTGACTAGAGACAGGAGGGGTTGGCAATGCTCACTGCGCTCGGTTCCAAGCCTCCACAACAAAATCAAAAGCAAGGCGCTTCCGGGAAGCGTGGCTTTCTTTGGAGGATGCGGGCATTGATCCCGCTACCTCTCGCATGCTAAGCGAGCGCTCTACCACTTGAGCTAATCCCCCTTTGCTGGAGCCTCTTATTTGTGTTATGGCTGATCCCTGCTCTCTCATGTGCTATGGGCAATAAATGCAGGTTTCAAAAACTAGAGACAGGAGGGGTTGGCAATGCTCAATGCTCACTGCACTCGGTTCCGAGCCTCCACAACAAAATCAAAAGCAAGGCGCTTGCGGGAAGCGTGGCTTTCTTTGGAGGATGCAGGCATTGATCCCACTACCTCTCGAATGCAAATCGAGCGCTCTACCATTTGAGCTAATCCCCCTTTGCTGGAGGCTCTTATTTGTGTTATGGCTGATCCCTGCTCTCTCATGTGCTATGCGCAATAAATGCAGGTTTCAAAAACAGTCACACCGACTGACCAATAAACCCCTAGTGCTTTGACGCATTCCAACAGACTTGAAATGTGGGCAGTGAGCTACCCGAGGGGCTCTAAACACAAAGAGCACGTAATTGCATTGGCCGGGCATCGAACCCGGGCCTCCCGCGTGGCAGGCGAGAATTCTACCACTGAACCACCAATGCTCCACACGCACGCAACTGCCGTCAACTTCGCTCAGCCGGGCCTAGGAGAGTCCAGCTTTCGTCCACCGTTACCATCTCTGTGAAGGCATTCGTATGTGGGTCAAGTTCACCCAAAGATGCTCCTCCTCTCGAAAGCCAATTAAATCCTGGTTTTATGGAAAACTTTCCAACAGCAGGAGCAGAGTGGCGCAGCGGAAGCGTGCTGGGCCCATAACCCAGAGGTCGATGGATCGAAACCATCCTCTGCTAAGTTGTATTTTCTTATGCCAATCGATATTTGCTTGCTTGAGCAAAGGGCTTTCTTTCACGCACAAAGACTAGTTGAACCTGATTCTGGTGATAAAACGAGCTAAAAAACACTCAGCAAAAGGATGGCACTTGCGCCAAGGGAGTCTTGTCTCTTGGCCATGGAAGCCTGGCTGTGCTTTCTTTAATGGACGGCTTTTGTCCAATACTGCCTGCGTAACTTTGGGCATGCCAAGCCACGGCCTTATGCTTTGCGGTAGTCCTTAAGTATCAAGGTATCGGCTGAAGCCACAGCTAGCCAAAAGTGTCAACGCCTTGCAGCATGTTATGAGGATGACTCTGGATTCCCATGTTGACTAGAGACAGGAGGGGTTGGCAATGCTCACTGCGCTCGGTTCCAAGCCTCCACAACAAAATCAAAAGCAAGGCGCTTCCGGGAAGCGTGGCTTTCTTTGGAGGATGCGGGCATTGATCCCGCTACCTCTCGCATGCTAAGCGAGCGCTCTACCACTTGAGCTAATCCCCCTTTGCTGGAGGCTCTTATTTGTGTTATGGCTGATCCCTGCTCTCTCATGTGCTATGGGCAATAAATGCAGGTTTCAAAAACTAGAGACAGGAGGGGTTGGCAATGCTCAATGCTCACTGCACTCGGTTCCGAGCCTCCACAACAAAATCAAAAGCAAGGCGCTTGCGGGAAGCGTGGCTTTCTTTGGAGGATGCGGGCATTGATCCCGCTACCTCTCGAATGCAAATCGAGCGCTCTACCATTTGAGCTAATCCCCCTTTGCTGGAGGCTCTTATTTGTGTTATGGCTGATCCCTGCTCTCTCATGTGCTATGCGCAATAAATGCAGGTTTCAAAAACAGTCACACCGACTGACCAATAAACCCCTAGTGCTTTGACGCATTCCAACAGACTTGAAATGTGGGCAGTGAGCTACCCGAGGGGCTCTAAACACAAAGAGCACGTAATTGCATTGGCCGGGAATCGAACCCGGGCCTCCCGCGTGGCAGGCGAGAATTCTACCACTGAACCACCAATGCTCCACACGCACGCAACTGCCGTCAACTTCGCTCAGCCGGGCCTAGGAGAGTCCAGCTTTCGTCCACCGTTACCATCTCTGTGAAGGCATTCGCATGTGGGTCAAGTTCACCCAAAGATGCTCCTCCTCTCGAAAGCCAATTAAATCCTGGTTTTATGGAAAACTTTCCAACAGCAGGAGCAGAGTGGCGCAGCGGAAGCGTGCTGGGCCCATAACCCAGAGGTCGATGGATCGAAACCATCCTCTGCTAAGTTGTATTTTCTTATGCCAATCGATATTTGCTTGCTTGAGCAAAGGGCTTTCTTTCACGCACAAAGACTAGTTGAACCTGATTCTGGTGATAAAACGAGCTAAAAAACACTCAGCAAAAGGATGGCACTTGCGCCAAGGGAGTCTTGTCTCTTGGCCATGGAAGCCTGGCTGTGCTTTCTTTAATGGACGGCTTTTGTCCAATACTGCCTGCGTAACTTTGGGCATGCCAAGCCACGGCCTTATGCTTTGCGGTAGTCCTTAAGTATCAAGGTATCGGCTGAAGCCACAGCTAGCCAAAAGTGTCAACGCCTTGCAGCATGTTATGAGGATGACTCTGGATTCCCATGTTGACTAGAGACAGGAGGGGTTGGCAATGCTCACTGCGCTCGGTTCCAAGCCTCCACAACAAAATCAAAAGCAAGGCGCTTCCGGGAAGCGTGGCTTTCTTTGGAGGATGCGGGCATTGATCCCGCTACCTCTCGCATGCTAAGCGAGCGCTCTACCACTTGAGCTAATCCCCCTTTGCTGGAGGCTCTTATTTGTGTTATGGCTGATCCCTGCTCTCTCATGTGCTATGGGCAATAAATGCAGGTTTCAAAAACTAGAGACAGGAGGGGTTGGCAATGCTCAATGCTCACTGCACTCGGTTCCGAGCCTCCACAACAAAATCAAAAGCAAGGCGCTTGCGGGAAGCGTGGCTTTCTTTGGAGGATGCGGGCATTGATCCCGCTACCTCTCGAATGCAAATCGAGCGCTCTACCATTTGAGCTAATCCCCCTTTGCTGGAGGCTCTTATTTGTGTTATGGCTGATCCCTGCTCTCTCATGTGCTATGCGCAATAAATGCAGGTTTCAAAAACAGTCACACCGACTGACCAATAAACCCCTAGTGCTTTGACGCATTCCAACAGACTTGAAATGTGGGCAGTGAGCTACCCGAGGGGCTCTAAACACAAAGAGCACGTAATTGCATTGGCCGGGAATCGAACCCGGGCCTCCCGCGTGGCAGGCGAGAATTCTACCACTGAACCACCAATGCTCCACACGCACGCAACTGCCGTCAACTTCGCTCAGCCGGGCCTAGGAGAGTCCAGCTTTCGTCCACCGTTACCATCTCTGTGAAGGCATTCGCATGTGGGTCAAGTTCACCCAAAGATGCTCCTCCTCTCGAAAGCCAATTAAATCCTGGTTTTATGGAAAACTTTCCAACAGCAGGACTAGAGTGGCGCAGCGGAAGCGTGCTGGGCCCATAACCCAGAGGTCGATGGATCGAAACCATCCTCTGCTAAGTTGTATTTTCTTATGCCAATCGATATTTGCTTGCTTGAGCAAAGGGCTTTCTTTCACGCACAAAGACTAGTTGAACCTGATTCTGGTGATAAAACGAGCTAAAAAACACTCAGCAAAAGGATGGCACTTGCGCCAAGGGAGTCTTGTCTCTTGGCCATGGAAGCCTGGCTGTGCTTTCTTTAATGGACGGCTTTTGTCCAATACTGCCTGCGTAACTTTGGGCATGCCAAGCCACGGCCTTATGCTTTGCGGTAGTCCTTAAGTATCAAGGTATCGGCTGAAGCCACAGCTAGCCAAAAGTGTCAACGCCTTGCAGCATGTTATGAGGATGACTCTGGATTCCCATGTTGACTAGAGACAGGAGGGGTTGGCAATGCTCACTGCGCTCGGTTCCAAGCCTCCACAACAAAATCAAAAGCAAGGCGCTTCCGGGAAGCGTGGCTTTCTTTGGAGGATGCAGGCATTGATCCCGCTACCTCTCGCATGCTAAGCGAGCGCTCTACCACTTGAGCTAATTCCCCTTTGCTGGAGGCTCTTATTTGTGTTATGGCTGATCCCTGCTCTCTCATGTGCTATGGGCAATAAATGCAAGTTTCAAAAACTAGAGACAGGAGGGGTTGGCAATGCTCAATGCTCACTGCACTCGGTTCCGAGCCTCCACAACAAAATCAAAAGCAAGGCGCTTGCGGGAAGCGTGGCTTTCTTTGGAGGATGCGGGCATTGATCCCGCTACCTCTCGAATGCAAATCGAGCGCTCTACCATTTGAGCTAATCCCCCTTTGCTAGAGGCTCTTATTTGTGTTATGGCTGATCCCTGCTCTCTCATGTGCTATGCGCAATAAATGCAGGTTTCAAAAACAGTCACACCGACTGACCAATAAACCCCTAGTGCTTTGACGCATTCCAACAGACTTGAAATGTGGGCAGTGAGCTACTCAAGGGGCTCTAAACACAAAGAGCACGTAATTGCATTGGCCGGGAATCGAACCCGGGCCTCCCGCGTGGCAGGCGAGAATTCTACCACTGAACCACCAATGCTCCACACGCACGCAACTGCCGTCAACTTCGCTCAGCCGGGCCTAGGAGAGTCCAGCTTTCGTCCACCGTTACCATCTCTGTGAAGGCATTCGCATGTGGGTCAAGTTCACCCAAAGATGCTCCTCCTCTCGAAAGCCAATTAAATCCTGGTTTTATGGAAAACTTTCCAACAGCAGGAGCAGAGTGGCGCAGCGGAAGCGTGCTGGGCCCATAACCCAGAGGTCGATGGATCGAAACCATCCTCTGCTAAGTTGTATTTTCTTATGCCAATCGATATTTGCTTGCTTGAGCAAAGGGCTTTCTTTCACGCACAAAGACTAGTTGAACCTGATTCTGGTGATAAAACGAGCTAAAAAACACTCAGCAAAAGGATGGCACTTGCGCCAAGGGAGTCTTGTCTCTTGGCCATGGAAGCCTGGCTGTGCTTTCTTTAATGGACGGCTTTTGTCCAATACTGCCTGCGTAACTTTGGGCATGCCAAGCCACGGCCTTATGCTTTGCGGTAGTCCTTAAGTATCAAGGTATCGGCTGAAGCCACAGCTAGCCAAAAGTGTCAACGCCTTGCAGCATGTTATGAGGATGACTCTGGATTCCCATGTTGACTAGAGACAGGAGGGGTTGGCAATGCTCACTGCGCTCGGTTCCAAGCCTCCACAACAAAATCAAAAGCAAGGCGCTTCCGGGAAGCGTGGCTTTCTTTGGAGGATGCGGGCATTGATCCCGCTACCTCTCGCATGCTAAGCGAGCGCTCTACCACTTGAGCTAATCCCCCTTTGCTGGAGGCTCTTATTTGTGTTATGGCTGATCCCTGCTCTCTCATGTGCTATGGGCAATAAATGCAGGTTTCAAAAACTAGAGACAGGAGGGGTTGGCAATGCTCAATGCTCACTGCACTCGGTTCCGAGCCTCCACAACAAAATCAAAAGCAAGGCGCTTGCGGGAAGCGTGGCTTTCTTTGGAGGATGCGGGCATTGATCCCGCTACCTCTCGAATGCAAATCGAGCGCTCTACCATTTGAGCTAATCCCCCTTTGCTGGAGGCTCTTATTTGTGTTATGGCTGATCCCTGCTCTCTCATGTGCTATGCGCAATAAATGCAGGTTTCAAAAACAGTCACACCGACTGACCAATAAACCCCTAGTGCTTTGACGCATTCCAACAGACTTGAAATGTGGGCAGTGAGCTACCCGAGGGGCTCTAAACACAAAGAGCACGTAATTGCATTGGCCGGGAATCGAACCCGGGCCTCCCGCGTGGCAGGCGAGAATTCTACCACTGAACCACCAATGCTCCACACGCACGCAACTGCCGTCAACTTCGCTCAGCCGGGCCTAGGAGAGTCCAGCTTTCGTCCACCGTTACCATCTCTGTGAAGGCATTCACATGTGGGTCAAGTTCACCCAAAGATGCTCCTCCTCTCGAAAGCCAATTAAATCCTGGTTTTATGGAAAACTTTCCAACAGCAGGAGCAGAGTGGCGCAGCGGAAGCGTGCTGGGCCCATAACCCAGAGGTCGATGGATCAAAACCATCCTCTGCTAAGTTGTATTTTCTTATGCCAATCGATATTTGCTTGCTTGAGCAAAGGGCTTTCTTTCACGCACAAAGACTAGTTGAACCTGATTCTGGTGATAAAACGAGCTAAAAAACACTCAGCAAAAGGATGGCACTTGCGCCAAGGGAGTCTTGTCTCTTGGCCATGGAAGCCTGGCTGTGCTTTCTTTAATGGACGGCTTTTGTCCAATACTGCCTGCGTAACTTTGGGCATGCCAAGCCACGGCCTTATGCTTTGCGGTAGTCCTTAAGTATCAAGGTATCGGCTGAAGCCACAGCTAGCCAAAAGTGTCAACGCCTTGCAGCATGTTATGAGGATGACTCTGGATTCCCATGTTGACTAGAGACAGGAGGGGTTGGCAATGCTCACTGCGCTCGGTTCCAAGCCTCCACAACAAAATCAAAAGCAAGGCGCTTCCGGGAAGCGTGGCTTTCTTTGGAGGATGCGGGCATTGATCCCGCTACCTCTCGCATGCTAAGCGAGCGCTCTACCACTTGAGCTAATCCCCCTTTGCTGGAGGCTCTTATTTGTGTTATGGCTGATCCCTGCTCTCTCATGTGCTATGGGCAATAAATGCAGGTTTCAAAAACTAGAGACAGGAGGGGTTGGCAATGCTCAATGCTCACTGCACTCGGTTCCGAGCCTCCACAACAAAATCAAAGCAAGGCGCTTGCGGGAAGCGTGGCTTTCTTTGGAGGATGCGGGCATTGATCCAGCTACCTCTCGAATGCAAATCGAGCGCTCTACCATTTGAGCTAATCCCCCTTTGCTGGAGGCTCTTATTTGTGTTATGGCTGATCCCTGCTCTCTCATGTGCTATGCGCAATAAATGCAGGTTTCAAAAACAGTCACACCGACTGACCAATAAACCCCTAGTGCTTTGACGCATTCCAACAGACTTGAAATGTGGGCAGTGAGCTACCCGAGGGGCTCTAAACACAAAGAGCACGTAATTGCATTGGCCGGGAATCGAACCCGGGCCTCCCGCGTGGCAGGCGAGAATTCTACCACTGAACCACCAATGCTCCACACGCACGCAACTGCCGTCAACTTCGCTCAGCCGGGCCTAGGAGAGTCCAGCTTTCGTCCACCGTTACCATCTCTGTGAAGGCATTCGCATGTGGGTCAAGTTCACCCAAAGATGCTCCTCCTCTCGAAAGCCAATTAAATCCTGGTTTTATGGAAAACTTTCCAACAGCAGGAGCAGAGTGGCGCAGCGGAAGCGTGCTGGGCCCATAACCCAGAGGTCGATGGATCGAAACCATCCTCTGCTAAGTTGTATTTTCTTATGCCAATCGATATTTGCTTGCTTGAGCAAAGGGCTTTCTTTCACGCACAAAGACTAGTTGAACCTGATTCTGGTGATAAAACGAGCTAAAAAACACTCAGCAAAAGGATGGCACTTGCGCCAAGGGAGTCTTGTCTCTTGGCCATGGAAGCCTGGCTGTGCTTTCTTTAATGGACGGCTTTTGTCCAATACTGCCTGCGTAACTTTGGGCATGCCAAGCCACGGCCTTATGCTTTGCGGTAGTCCTTAAGTATCAAGGTATCGGCTGAAGCCACAGCTAGCCAAAAGTGTCAACGCCTTGCAGCATGTTATGAGGATGACTCTGGATTCCCATGTTGACTAGAGACAGGAGGGGTTGGCAATGCTCACTGCGCTCGGTTCCAAGCCTCCACAACAAAATCAAAAGCAAGGCGCTTCCGGGAAGCGTGGCTTTCTTTGGAGGATGCGGGCATTGATCCCGCTACCTCTCGCATGCTAAGCGAGCGCTCTACCACTTGAGCTAATCCCCCTTTGCTGGAGGCTCTTATTTGTGTTATGGCTGATCCCTGCTCTCTCATGTGCTATGGGCAATAAATGCAGGTTTCAAAAACTAGAGACAGGAGGGGTTGGCAATGCTCAATGCTCACTGCACTCGGTTCCGAGCCTCCACAACAAAATCAAAAGCAAGGCGCTTGCGGGAAGCGTGGCTTTCTTTGGAGGATGCGGGCATTGATCCCGCTACCTCTCGAATGCAAATCGAGCGCTCTACCATTTGAGCTAATCCCCCTTTGCTGGAGGCTCTTATTTGTGTTATGGCTGATCCCTGCTCTCTCATGTGCTATGCGCAATAAATGCAGGTTTCAAAAACAGTCACACCGACTGACCAATAAACCCCTAGTGCTTTGACGCATTCCAACAGACTTGAAATGTGGGCAGTGAGCTACCCGAGGGGCTCTAAACACAAAGAGCACGTAATTGCATTGGCCGGGAATCGAACCCGGGCCTCCCGCGTGGCAGGCGAGAATTCTACCACTGAACCACCAATGCTCCACACGCACGCAACTGCCGTCAACTTCGCTCAGCCGGGCCTAGGAGAGTCTAGCTTTCGTCCACCGTTACCATCTCTGTGAAGGCATTCGCATGTGGGTCAAGTTCACCCAAAGATGCTCCTCCTCTCGAAAGCCAATTAAATCCTGGTTTTATGGAAAACTTTCCAACAGCAGGACTAGAGTGGCGCAGCGGAAGCGTGCTGGGCCCATAACCCAGAGGTCGATGGATCGAAACCATCCTCTGCTAAGTTGTATTTTCTTATGCCAATCGATATTTGCTTGCTTGAGCAAAGGGCTTTCTTTCACGCACAAAGACTAGTTGAACCTGATTCTGGTGATAAAACGAGCTAAAAAACACTCAGCAAAAGGATGGCACTTGCGCCAAGGGAGTCTTGTCTCTTGGCCATGGAAGCCTGGCTGTGCTTTCTTTAATGGACGGCTTTTGTCCAATACTGCCTGCGTAACTTTGGGCATGCCAAGCCACGGCCTTATGCTTTGCGGTAGTCCTTAAGTATCAAGGTATCGGCTGAAGCCACAGCTAGCCAAAAGTGTCAACGCCTTGCAGCATGTTATGAGGATGACTCTGGATTCCCATGTTGACTAGAGACAGGAGGGGTTGGCAATGCTCACTGCGCTCGGTTCCAAGCCTCCACAACAAAATCAAAAGCAAGGCGCTTCCGGGAAGCGTGGCTTTCTTTGGAGGATGCAGGCATTGATCCCGCTACCTCTCGCATGCTAAGCGAGCGCTCTACCACTTGAGCTAATCCCCCTTTGCTGGAGGCTCTTATTTGTGTTATGGCTGATCCCTGCTCTCTCATGTGCTATGGGCAATAAATGCAAGTTTCAAAAACTAGAGACAGGAGGGGTTGGCAATGCTCAATGCTCACTGCACTCGGTTCCGAGCCTCCACAACAAAATCAAAAGCAAGGCGCTTGCGGGAAGCGTGGCTTTCTTTGGAGGATGCGGGCATTGATCCCGCTACCTCTCGAATGCAAATCGAGCGCTCTACCATTTGAGCTAATCCCCCTTTGCTAGAGGCTCTTATTTGTGTTATGGCTGATCCCTGCTCTCTCATGTGCTATGCGCAATAAATGCAGGTTTCAAAAACAGTCACACCGACTGACCAATAAACCCCTAGTGCTTTGACGCATTCCAACAGACTTGAAATGTGGGCAGTGAGCTACTCAAGGGGCTCTAAACACAAAGAGCACGTAATTGCATTGGCCGGGAATCGAACCCGGGCCTCCCGCGTGGCAGGCGAGAATTCTACCACTGAACCACCAATGCTCCACACGCACGCAACTGCCGTCAACTTCGCTCAGCCGGGCCTAGGAGAGTCCAGCTTTCGTCCACCGTTACCATCTCTGTGAAGGCATTCGCATGTGGGTCAAGTTCACCCAAAGATGCTCCTCCTCTCGAAAGCCAATTAAATCCTGGTTTTATGGAAAACTTTCCAACAGCAGGAGCAGAGTGGCGCAGCGGAAGCGTGCTGGGCCCATAACCCAGAGGTCGATGGATCGAAACCATCCTCTGCTAAGTTGTATTTTCTTATGCCAATCGATATTTGCTTGCTTGAGCAAAGGGCTTTCTTTCACGCACAAAGACTAGTTGAACCTGATTCTGGTGATAAAACGAGCTAAAAAACACTCAGCAAAAGGATGGCACTTGCGCCAAGGGAGTCTTGTCTCTTGGCCATGGAAGCCTGGCTGTGCTTTCTTTAATGGACGGCTTTTGTCCAATACTGCCTGCGTAACTTTGGGCATGCCAAGCCACGGCCTTATGCTTTGCGGTAGTCCTTAAGTATCAAGGTATCGGCTGAAGCCACAGCTAGCCAAAAGTGTCAACGCCTTGCAGCATGTTATGAGGATGACTCTGGATTCCCATGTTGACTAGAGACAGGAGGGGTTGGCAATGCTCACTGCGCTCGGTTCCAAGCCTCCACAACAAAATCAAAAGCAAGGCGCTTCCGGGAAGCGTGGCTTTCTTTGGAGGATGCGGGCATTGATCCCGCTACCTCTCGCATGCTAAGCGAGCGCTCTACCACTTGAGCTAATCCCCCTTTGCTGGAGGCTCTTATTTGTGTTATGGCTGATCCCTGCTCTCTCATGTGCTATGGGCAATAAATGCAGGTTTCAAAAACTAGAGACAGGAGGGGTTGGCAATGCTCAATGCTCACTGCACTCGGTTCCGAGCCTCCACAACAAAATCAAAAGCAAGGCGCTTGCGGGAAGCGTGGCTTTCTTTGGAGGATGCGGGCATTGATCCCGCTACTAGTGATGTCGCGAACCTAAAATTCGCGGTTCGCGAACGGCGAACGCGAACATCGGCAAATGTTCGCGAACCGGCGAACCGGGCGAACCGCCATAGACTTCAATAGGCAGGCGAATTTTAAAACACACAGGGACTCTTTCTGGCCACAATAGTGATGGAAAAGTTGTTTCAAGGGGACTAACACCTGGACTGTGGCATGCCGGAGAGGGATCACGCAAAAAAAAGTTCTTAAAAATTATAATTTTTTGATAGAGAGCCAATTATTGGAAAAATTAAAAAAAAAATAAAAATAAAAAATTTCTTTGGATTTAGCATCTGGGGGGTCTAAAAAGTGTACCTGTGAAGTTTCAGCTCTGTAGCATGTCCAGAACCCCTAAAAAACAGCATTTTTCTTATATTTTCAGGAATATGGCTTCTCTGCGGCTGGCTTTTACTCTTGCAGGCATTTAGCGGGCATTTTTTTAGGCAGGCATGTCATTTTTTGTATTTAGTGTCTGGGGGGTCTAAAAAGTGTACCTGTCAATTTTCAGCTCTGTAGCATGTCCAGAACCCCTAAAAAACAGCATTTTTCTTATATTTTCAGGAATATGGCTTCTCTGCGGCTGGCTTTTTCTCTTGCAGGCATTTAGCGGGCATTTTTTTAGGCAGGCATGTCATTTTTTGTATTTAGTGTCTGGGGGGTCACAAAAGTGTACCTGTCAAGTTTCAGCTCTGTAGCATGTCCAGAACCCCTAAAAAACAGCATTTTTCTTATATTTTCAGGAATACGGCTTCTCTGCGGCTGTCTTTTTCTCTTGCAGGCATTTATCGGGCATTTTTTTAGGCAGGCATGTCATTTTTTGTATTTAGTGTCTGGGGGGTCACAAAAGTGTACCTGTCAAGTTTCAGCTCTGTAGCATGTCCAGAACCCCTAAAAAACAGCATTTTTCTTATATTTTCAGGAATACGGCTTCTCTGCGGCTGTCTTTTTCTCTTGCAGGCATTTATCGGGCATTTTTTTAGGCAGGCATGTCATTTTTTGTATTTAGTGTCTGGGGGGTCACAAAAGTGTACCTGTGAAGTTTCAGCTCTGTAGCATGTCCAGAACCCCTAAAAAACAGCATTTTTCTTATATTTTCAGGAATACGGCTTCTCTGCGGCTGTCTTTTTCTCTTGCAGGCATTTATCGGGCATTTTTTTAGGCAGGCATGTCATTTTTTTTATTTAGTGTCTGGGGGGTCACAAAAGTGTACCTGTGAAGTTTCAGCTCTGTAGCATGTCCAGAACCCCTAAAAAACAGCATTTTTCTTATATTTTCAGGAATATGGCTTCTCTGCGGCTGGCTTTTACTCTTGCAGGCATTTAGCGGGCATTTTTTTAGGCAGGCATGTCATTTTTTGTATTTAGTGTCTGGGGGGTCTAAAAAGTGTACCTGTCAATTTTCAGCTCTGTAGCATGTCCAGAACCCCTAAAAAACAGCATTTTTCTTATATTTTCAGGAATATGGCTTCTCTGCGGCTGGCTTTTTCTCTTGCAGGCATTTAGCGGGCATTTTTTTAGGCAGGCATGTCATTTTTTGTATTTAGTGTCTGGGGGGTCACAAAAGTGTACCTGTCAAGTTTCAGCTCTGTAGCATGTCCAGAACCCCTAAAAAACAGCATTTTTCTTATATTTTCAGGAATACGGCTTCTCTGCGGCTGTCTTTTTCTCTTGCAGGCATTTATCGGGCATTTTTTTAGGCAGGCATGTCATTTTTTGTATTTAGTGTCTGGGGGGTCACAAAAGTGTACCTGTCAAGTTTCAGCTCTGTAGCATGTCCAGAACCCCTAAAAAACAGCATTTTTCTTATATTTTCAGGAATACGGCTTCTCTGCGGCTGTCTTTTTCTCTTGCAGGCATTTATCGGGCATTTTTTTAGGCAGGCATGTCATTTTTTGTATTTAGTGTCTGGGGGGTCACAAAAGTGTACCTGTGAAGTTTCAGCTCTGTAGCATGTCCAGAACCCCTAAAAAACAGCATTTTTCTTATATTTTCAGGAATACGGCTTCTCTGCGGCTGTCTTTTTCTCTTGCAGGCATTTATCGGGCATTTTTTTAGGCAGGCATGTCATTTTTTTTATTTAGTGTCTGGGGGGTCACAAAAGTGTACCTGTGAAGTTTCAGCTCTGTAGCATGTCCAGAACCCCTAAAAAACAGCATTTTTCTTATATTTTCAGGAATATGGCTTCTCTGCGGCTGGCTTTTACTCTTGCAGGCATTTAGCGGGCATTTTTTTAGGCAGGCATGTCATTTTTTGTATTTAGTGTCTGGGGGGTCTAAAAAGTGTACCTGTCAATTTTCAGCTCTGTAGCATGTCCAGAACCCCTAAAAAACAGCATTTTTCTTATATTTTCAGGAATATGGCTTCTCTGCGGCTGGCTTTTTCTCTTGCAGGCATTTAGCGGGCATTTTTTTAGGCAGGCATGTCATTTTTTGTATTTAGTGTCTGGGGGGTCACAAAAGTGTACCTGTCAAGTTTCAGCTCTGTAGCATGTCCAGAACCCCTAAAAAACAGCATTTTTCTTATATTTTCAGGAATACGGCTTCTCTGCGGCTGTCTTTTTCTCTTGCAGGCATTTATCGGGCATTTTTTTAGGCAGGCATGTCATTTTTTGTATTTAGTGTCTGGGGGGTCACAAAAGTGTACCTGTCAAGTTTCAGCTCTGTAGCATGTCCAGAACCCCTAAAAAACAGCATTTTTCTTATATTTTCAGGAATATGGCTTCTCTGCGGCTGTCTTTTTCTCTTGCAGGCATTTATCGGGCATTTTTTTAGGCAGGCATGTCATTTTTTGTATTTAGTGTCTGGGGGGTCACAAAAGTGTACCTGTCAAGTTTCAGCTCTGTAGCATGTCCAGAACCCCTAAAAAACAGCATTTTTCTTATATTTTCAGGAATACGGCTTCTCTGCGGCTGTCTTTTTCTCTTGCAGGCATTTATCGGGCATTTTTTTAGGCAGGCATGTCATTTTTTTTATTTAGTGTCTGGGGGGTCACAAAAGTGTACCTGTGAAGTTTCAGCTCTGTAGCATGTCCAGAACCCCTAAAAAACAGCATTTTTCTTATATTTTCAGGAATACGGCTTCTCTGCGGCTGGCTTTTACTCTTGCAGGCATTTAGCGGGCATTTTTTTAGGCAGGCATGTCATTTTTTGTATTTAGTGTCTGGGGGGTCTAAAAAGTGTACCTGTCAATTTTCAGCTCTGTAGCATGTCCAGAACCCCTAAAAAACAGCATTTTTCTTATATTTTCAGGAATATGGCTTCTCTGCGGCTGGCTTTTTCTCTTTCAGGCATTTAGCGGGCATTTTTTTAGGCAGGCATGTCATTTTTTGTATTTAGTGTCTGGGGGGTCACAAAAGTGTACCTGTCAAGTTTCAGCTCTGTAGCATGTCCAGAACCCCTAAAAAACAGCATTTTTCTTATATTTTCAGGAATATGGCTTCTCTGCGGCTGTCTTTTTCTCTTGCAGGCATTTATCGGGCATTTTTTTAGGCAGGCATGTCATTTTTTGTATTTAGTGTCTGGGGGGTCTAAAAAGTGTACCTGTCAAGTTTCAGCTCTGTAGTATGTCCACAACCCAAAAAAAACAGCATTTTTCTTATGATTTTTAGTAGAAAACTAATGCAGTGTCTTTCCAGCTGTCTTTTTTTCTTTCTGGCAAGCTGAAATATGATATGCCAAGGCAAACATGCCTATCAGTTGAGCTATGACACAGACAACACTGCACACATGGGGAAATATGTAAAACAAAAAACAGGAAAAGGAAATTAGGTGACGGTCACAAAACATGATATTGTGATTGGCCAAATAAAAAGTCACCTCGCGATGAGGTCGCGCCAAAGTCGCGCTAAGTCGCGCCAAAGTCGCACTGGAAGCGACGCTACTTTAGTGGTAGCGGCAGTGTAAACCAGCACTAAAACATCCAGTGTGTGAATACGATCAGGTATGATGTTTTATCGGTCAAGTAGTGTAAGGGTTACGCCCGTCGCCCGCTTCACAGTGACAGACCAAACTCTGACAGACCAAACTCCCCGTTTAACAGTCAGTCAGTCCATTTGCACAACCGCAAACTCCCAATTTGCACAAGGTTGGATACCAAGCTAGCCATGTCCCGTTCCTTGTCCTCACTGACATCATTGAAGGTCTCTTCCTCCACCCAGCCACATACAACACCAAGGGTCCCCGAAAGGTGAGAACAAGCCCCCTGGGACGCCTGCTGTGGCTGGTATTCCACCTCCTCAAAGCCACCTTCCTCCTCTGACTTCTCTTCTTCAGACTCCACTCTCTGCGTTGCCACAGGTCCAGCAATTGACAACGACAAGGCTGCTTCTGGTGGTGATGAGGACCACAACTCTTCCTCTTCATGCTCATCTACAGCCTGATCCAGTACTCTTCGCAGGGCACGCTCCAGAAAAAACGCATATGGGATGAGGTCGATGATGTTGCCTTGGGTTCGACTGACCACCAGGGTTGTCATCTCCGCAAAAGGACGCATGAGCCTACAGCCATTGTTCATGAGCATTCAGTAACGCGGCCAAAAAATACCCAGCTCCGCAGAAAGAATGAAAGAAAATGAATGTTTTTTTTTATGAAAAATTATCCTGCGGATCGCTTTTGGTCTGTACACAATGAAGCAACGACCTTATCATCTGGGGTGTGCCAACACAATCCTAGAGGTGATCGCTTCATTGTGATACGCAAGCCCCTTCACCACGACAAGGTAACGATCACGAAGGGGAATTGACACATGTATGTGCCTTTTTTTTTGTTTTTTGTTTTTTTGCAGCCACAGTGTAGCACCAGAGGCCAGAAAAATTAGGCATGTACACATGCATGAAAAAGTAGGTATTGTTGCAGCCGCTGCTGTAGCAGCGGCCTGAAAAATTGAGGTTTTAAGGCAGAAAGTGCACTAAAACATTGCTGCTTGAACCGTAGTTGGTGGCGGAGACGTCACGTAAGTCATCCGGCATGCAGAGAATGATTATATACAGCAGCGTGTGGACCATTTTTAGGCCAAGGCATCTCAGTCATCACCAGGCCTTTTTTAGTCAAATGCATCCCCCACTGTCAGTCCCTTCGGGATCCATGCCTCATTCATCTTAATAAACGTGAGGTAATCAAGACTTTTTTGACCTAGGCGACTTCTCTTCTCAGTGACAATACCTCCTGCTGCGCTGAAGGTCCTTTCTGACAGCACACTTGAAGCGGGGCAGGCCAGAAGTTCAATGGCAAACTGGGATAGCTCAGGCCACAGGTCAAGCCTGCACACCCAGTAGTCAAGGGGTTCATCGCTCCTCAGAGTGTCGATATCTGCAGTTAAGGCAAGGTAGTCTGCTACCTGTCGGTCGAGTCGTTCTCTGAGGGTGGACCCCGAAGGGCTGTGGCGATGCATAGGACTAAAAAAGCTCCGCATGTCCTCCATCAACAAGACGTCTGTAAAGCGTCCTGTCCTTGCCGGCGTGGTTGTGGTGGTAGGAGGAGGATTACTTTCACCTCTTCCCCTGTTGGATTCCCGTTGTGCTGTGACATCACCCTTATACGCTGTGTAGAGCATAGTTTTTAACTTATTTTGTAGCTGCTGCATCCTTTGCGACTGCCGGTAATTGGGTAACATGTCACAGACTTTCTGCTTATACCGGGGGTCTAGTAGCGTGGCCACCCAGTACAGGTCGTTCTCCTTCAGCCTTTTTATACGAGGGTCTCTCAACAGGCATGACAGCATGAAAGACCCCATTTGCACAAGGTTGGATGCCGAGCTACTCATGTCCAATTCCTCGTCCTCACTGATGTCATTGAAGGTGTGTTCTTCCCCCCAGCCACGTACAACACCACGGGTACCAGATAGGTGACAACGAGCACCCTGGGATGCCTGCTGTGGTTGGTGTTCCTCCTCCTCAAAGCCACATTCCTCCTCTGACTCCTCTTCCTCACACTCCTCTTCCAGTGTTGCCGCAGGTCCAGCAATCGATGGTAAGGCTGTTTCTGGTGGTGGTGATGGTGACCACAACTCTTCCTCTTCCTCTTCACGCTCATCTACGGCCTGATCCAGCACTCTTCGCAGGGCACGCTCCAGGAAAAAAACATATGGGATGATGTCGCTGATGGTGCCTTCAGTGCGACTCACTAGGTTTGTCACCTCCTCAAAAGGACGCATGAGCCTACAGGCATTGCGCATGAGCGTCCAGTAGCGTGGCAAAAAAATACCCAGCTCCGCAGAGGCTGTCCTAGCACCCCGGTCATACAAATACTCGTTGACCGCTTTTTCTTGTTGGAGCAGGCGGTCGAACATTAGCAGTGTTGAATTCCAACGTGTCGGGCTGTCGCAAATCAAGCGCCTCACTGGCATGTTGTTTCGCCGCTGAATATCTGCAAAGTGCGCCATGGCCGTGTAGGAACGCCTGAAATGGCCACACACCTTCCTGGCCTGCTTGAGGACGTCCTGTAAGCCTGGATACTTCTGCACAAAACGTTGCACAATCAGATTCAACACATGTGCCATGCACGGCACATGTGTCAACTTGCCCAAATTCAATGCCGCCAACAAATTGCTCCCGTTGTCACACACCACTTTGCCGATCTCCAGTTGGTGCGGGGTCAGCCACTGATCCACCTGTGCATTCAGGGCGGACAGTAGTGCTGGTCCGGTGTGACTCTCTGCTTTCAGGCAAGTCAACCCCAAGACAGCGTGACACTGTCGTATCCGGCATGTGGAATAGCCCCTGGGGAGCTGGGGGGGTGCAGTTGGTGTGGAGCAAGACGCAACAGCAGAAGAGGACTCAGCCGAGGAGGTTAGCAAAGAGGATGGAGTAGGAGGAGTAGAGGAGGTGGCAGCAGGCCTGCCTGCAAGTCGTGGCAGTGTCACCAACTCCTCTGCAGCAGAGCCACGCATTCCATGCTTGGCAGCCGCCAGCAGGTTTACCCAATGCGCAGTGTACGTTATATACCTGCCCTGACCGTGCTTTGCAGACCAGCTATCAGTGGTCAGATGGACCCTTGCCCCAACACTGTGTGCCAGACGTGACATGATTTCCTTTTCCACAATAGAGTACAGGTTGGGGATTGCCTTTTGTGAAAAATAATTTCGGCCGGGTACCTTCCACTGCGGTGTCCCAATAGCGACAAATTTTTTGAAGGCCTCAGACTCCACCAGCTTGTATGGTAAAAGCTGGCGGGCTAAGAGTTCCGACAAGCCAGCTGTCAGACGCCGGGCAAGGGGGTGACTCTGCGAGATTGGCTTTTTGCGCTCAAACATTTCCTTCACAGACACCTGACTGTGGGCAGGTGACGAGCAGGAACTGCTGAAGGTGAGAGGCGGAGGGGCGGGTTGTTGATAGGGGGCATGGAGGACAGCAGTGGTTGACGTGGCTGAAGATGCTGGACCAGGAGGAGGATGGTGGCTTTCAGTTTGTGTGCTGCTTTTACTCATGTGTTGATCCCATAGGCGTTTGTGATGTGAGATCATGTGCCTTCGCAAAGCAGTTGTACCTAGGTGGGTGTTGGACTTCCCACGACTCAGTTTCTTTTGGCACAGGTTACAAATGGCATCGCTGATATCAGAGGCAGACACACAAAAAAAATGCCACACTGCTGAGCTTTGCAAGGACGGCATTCTGGTGGTGGCAACAGCTTGCGTTGATTGGCGTGCTGTCTGGCTGACCCCGGGTGCCGAATCTACATGCTGTCTGACTGCGCCACTAGCTCCTTGCGATGACCTCCTCCCCCTGCTTCCAACTCGTCTCCTCCTCCTCTCTGTCTCCCCATCTGAACTTTCCCCCTCTTCTTCTGCTCTTCGAGCAGGCACCCAGGTGACATCCACAGACACATCGTCATCATCAGCCGCTTCACTTGACAACTCAGCAAAGGCAGCAGCAGCAGGTACAACATCATCATCATCACAATGTACGTCCATGTGTATAATGCTGCCTGACTGAGACATATCCCCGTTATCTACATCCTCTGGCACTAATAGTTGCGCATCACTTATTTCTTCAAACTGATGTGAAAATAACTCCTCTGACGGATCAAGTGAAGCGGCTGTGGTGCTAGTGTTGGTGGTGGTGCCGGCGGGCTGGCGAGTGGTAAATTGAGAGGTGCCCGAAGCTGAGCTGGAGGAGGATGGTGCATTAAGGTTCCGAGCGGAAGCTGTAGACGATTGGGTGTCCTGTGTAAGCCAGTCAACTATGGCCTCAGAATTTTTTGAGTTCAGGGTCTGTGGTGGCCTCTGAACACTGGGCATTATTCTAGGGCCTAAGGAAATCACAGCACCACGACCACGACGGCCCTTGCGGGGTGGCCTGCCTCTGCCTGTCATTTTTTTTTTAATGTGTTGTTACTGTTGTACTATGAGTGCAAGCTGCTGTGCCACCTTATATATCAGTGGTGGGTGGGCAGTGGCACAGTACACTCTCTGTGGACCTGACAGCAGTCACTGGCACCCAGGCAACTGCAATTTAAAAAATATATATTTTTTTTTTTACTTTGCAAGCTGCTGTGCCACCTTATATATCAGTGGTGGGTGGGCAGTGGCACAGTACACTCTCTGTGGACCTGACAGCAGTCACTGGCACCCAGGCAACTGCAATTTAAAAAATATATATTTTTTTTTTTTACTTTGCAAGCTGCTGTGCCACCTTATATATCAGTGGTGGGTGTGCAGTGGCACAGTACACTCTCTGTGGACCTGACAGCAGTCACTGGCACCCAGGCAACTGCAATTTAAAAATATATATATATATTTTTTACTTTGCAAGCTGCTGTGCCACCTTATATATCAGTGGTGGGTGGGCAGTGGCACAGTACACTCTCTGTGGACCTGACAGCAGTCACTGGCACCCAGGCAACTGCAATTTAAAAAAATATATATATTTTTTTTACTTTGCAAGCTGCTGTGCCACCTTATATATCAGTGGTGGGTGGGCAGTGGCACAGTACACTCTCTGTGGACCTGACAGCAGTCACTGGCACCCAGGCAACTGCAATTTAAAAAAATATATATATTTTTTTTACTTTGCAAGCTGCTGTGCCACCTTATATATCAGTGGTGGGTGGGCACACAGTGGCACTGCAGTGGGCACAGTACACTCTGTGGACCTGACAGTCACTGGCAGCCCAGGCAACTGCAATAATAAAAAATATTTTTTTTTTTCAATTTATTGCAACAAGATGCTGTGCCAACGTATATATATCAGTGGTGGGCAGTGCACTGCAGTGGGTACAGTGCACTCTGTGGACCTGACACAGCACTCACTGCAATTATGACAGATGAAAAAAAAATATTTTTTAAAATGCCAGGTACTGTGCCTGTGCCACCCGAAATGAGTGTGGTGTGCACACAGTACAGTCTGTGGTAGGTCTGTGGCCTCTCACACACAGCGGGCAGGCAACTGCAGTGTACAATAGATATATATATATATATATATATATATATATATATATAAAGAAAAAAATCTATTACCTTACCAGCCCTTAAAAGGGCTTTTGGGGACACTATATATATATATATATATATGTATATATATAAATAAAAAAATCCTCAATTACCAGCCCTTAAAAGGGCTTTTGGGGACACTAGATAGATATAGATATATATATATGAAGAAACAACTCAATTACCAGCCCTTAAAAGGGCTTTTGGGGACGCTAGGTATATATATATATATATAAAAAAAAAAAAAACACAAATACCAGCCCTTAGAAGGGCTTTTTGGGGTGCTGATATTACAGCAGTAGTGGACCAAGAACACTGCAAGACCAGGAACACTGACTAACTGTCCCTAGCTTAACAGCAGCAGCAGCTCTCCCTACTCTCACTACACACACTGCTTCAGAATGATCTAAGATGGATGCTGCCCTTGCTTATTTATAGGAGGTGGGAGGGTGTGGGAGGGAGGTACGCTGATTGGCTGGAAATGTGTCTGCTGACTGTAAAGTTCAGGGTCAAAGTTTGCCTCAATGATGTCTTATGGGGGGCGGACCGAACATCGCATATGTTCGCCGGCAGCGGCGAACGCGAACATGCTAAGTTCGCCGGCGAACAGTTCTATACATCTCTACCCGCTACCTCTCGAATGCAAATCGAGCGCTCTACCATTTGAGCTAATCCCCCTTTGCTGGAGGCTCTTATTTGTGTTATGGCTGATCCCTGCTCTCTCATGTGCTATGCGCAATAAATGCAGGTTTCAAAAACAGTCACACCGACTGACCAATAAACCCCTAGTGCTTTGACGCATTCCAACAGACTTGAAATGTGGGCAGTGAGCTACCCGAGGGGCTCTAAACACAAAGAGCACGTAATTGCATTGGCCGGGAATCGAACCCGGGCCTCCCGCGTGGCAGGCGAGAATTCTACCACTGAACCACCAATGCTCCACACGCACGCAACTGCCGTCAACTTCGCTCAGCCGGGCCTAGGAGAGTCCAGCTTTCGTCCACCGTTACCATCTCTGTGAAGGCATTCGCATGTGGGTCAAGTTCACCCAAAGATGCTCCTCCTCTCGAAAGCCAATTAAATCCTGGTTTTATGGAAAACTTTCCAACAGCAGGAGCAGAGTGGCGCAGCGGAAGCGTGCTGGGCCCATAACCCAGAGGTCAATGGATCGAAACCATCCTCTGCTAAGTTGTATTTTCTTATGCCAATCGATATTTGCTTGCTTGAGCAAAGGGCTTTCTTTCACGCACAAAGACTAGTTGAACCTGATTCTGGTGATAAAACGAGCTAAAAAACACTCAGCAAAAGGATGGCACTTGCGCCAAGGGAGTCTTGTCTCTTGGCCATGGAAGCCTGGCTGTGCTTTCTTTAATGGACGGCTTTTGTCCAATACTGCCTGCGTAACTTTGGGCATGCCAAGCCACGGCCTTATGCTTTGCGGTAGTCCTTAAGTATCAAGGTATCGGCTGAAGCCACAGCTAGCCAAAAGTGTCAACGCCTTGCAGCATGTTATGAGGATGACTCTGGATTCCCATGTTGACTAGAGACAGGAGGGGTTGGCAATGCTCACTGCGCTCGGTTCCAAGCCTCCACAACAAAATCAAAAGCAAGGCGCTTCCGGGAAGCGTGGCTTTCTTTGGAGGATGCGGGCATTGATCCCGCTACCTCTCGCATGCTAAGCGAGCGCTCTACCACTTGAGCTAATCCCCCTTTGCTGGAGGCTCTTATTTGTGTTATGGCTGATCCCTGCTCTCTCATGTGCTATGGGCAATAAATGCAGGTTTCAAAAACTAGAGACAGGAGGGGTTGGCAATGCTCAATGCTCACTGCCCTCGGTTCCGAGCCTCCACAACAAAATCAAAAGCAAGGCGCTTGCGGGAAGCGTGGCTTTCTTTGGAGGATGCGGGCATTGATCCCGCTACCTCTCGAATGCAAATCGAGCGCTCTACCATTTGAGCTAATCCCCCTTTGCTGGAGGCTCTTATTTGTGTTATGGCTGATCCCTGCTCTCTCATGTGCTATGCGCAATAAATGCAGGTTTCAAAAACAGTCACACCGACTGACCAATAAACCCCTAGTGCTTTGACGCATTCCAACAGACTTGAAATGTGGGCAGTGAGCTACCCGAGGGGCTCTAAACACAAAGAGCACGTAATTGCATTGGCCGGGAATCGAACCCGGGCCTCCCGCGTGGCAGGCGAGAATTCTACCACTGAACCACCAATGCTCCACACGCACGCAACTGCCGTCAACTTCGCTCAGCCGGGCCTAGGAGAGTCCAGCTTTCGTCCACCGTTACCATCTCTGTGAAGGCATTCGCATGTGGGTCAAGTTCACCCAAAGATGCTCCTCCTCTCGAAAGCCAATTAAATCCTGGTTTTATGGAAAACTTTCCAACAGCAGGAGCAGAGTGGCGCAGCGGAAGCGTGCTGGGCCCATAACCCAGAGGTCAATGGATCGAAACCATCCTCTGCTAAGTTGTATTTTCTTATGCCAATCGATATTTGCTTGCTTGAGCAAAGGGCTTTCTTTCACGCACAAAGACTAGTTGAACCTGATTCTGGTGATAAAACGAGCTAAAAAACACTCAGCAAAAGGATGGCACTTGCGCCAAGGGAGTCTTGTCTCTTGGCCATGGAAGCCTGGCTGTGCTTTCTTTAATGGACGGCTTTTGTCCAATACTGCCTGCGTAACTTTGGGCATGCCAAGCCACGGCCTTATGCTTTGCGGTAGTCCTTAAGTATCAAGGTATCGGCTGAAGCCACAGCTAGCCAAAAGTGTCAACGCCTTGCAGCATGTTATGAGGATGACTCTGGATTCCCATGTTGACTAGAGACAGGAGGGGTTGGCAATGCTCACTGCGCTCGGTTCCAAGCCTCCACAACAAAATCAAAAGCAAGGCGCTTCCGGGAAGCGTGGCTTTCTTTGGAGGATGCGGGCATTGATCCCGCTACCTCTCGCATGCTAAGCGAGCGCTCTACCACTTGAGCTAATCCCCCTTTGCTGGAGGCTCTTATTTGTGTTATGGCTGATCCCTGCTCTCTCATGTGCTATGGGCAATAAATGCAGGTTTCAAAAACTAGAGACAGGAGGGGTTGGCAATGCTCAATGCTCACTGCCCTCGGTTCCGAGCCTCCACAACAAAATCAAAAGCAAGGCGCTTGCGGGAAGCGTGGCTTTCTTTGGAGGATGCGGGCATTGATCCCGCTACCTCTCGAATGCAAATCGAGCGCTCTACCATTTGAGCTAATCCCCCTTTGCTGGAGGCTCTTATTTGTGTTATGGCTGATCCCTGCTCTCTCATGTGCTATGCGCAATAAATGCAGGTTTCAAAAACAGTCACACCGACTGACCAATAAACCCCTAGTGCTTTGACGCATTCCAACAGACTTGAAATGTGGGCAGTGAGCTACCCGAGGGGCTCTAAACACAAAGAGCACGTAATTGCATTGGCCGGGAATCGAACCCGGGCCTCCCGCGTGGCAGGCGAGAATTCTACCACTGAACCACCAATGCTCCACACGCACGCAACTGCCGTCAACTTCGCTCAGCCGGGCCTAGGAGAGTCCAGCTTTCGTCCACCGTTACCATCTCTGTGAAGGCATTCGCATGTGGGTCAAGTTCACCCAAAGATGCTCCTCCTCTCGAAAGCCAATTAAATCCTGGTTTTATGGAAAACTTTCCAACAGCAGGAGCAGAGTGGCGCAGCGGAAGCGTGCTGGGCCCATAACCCAGAGGTCGATGGATCGAAACCATCCTCTGCTAAGTTGTATTTTCTTATGCCAATCGATATTTGCTTGCTTGAGCAAAGGGCTTTCTTTCACGCACAAAGACTAGTTGAACCTGATTCTGGTGATAAAACGAGCTAAAAAACACTCAGCAAAAGGATGGCACTTGCGCCAAGGGAGTCTTGTCTCTTGGCCATGGAAGCCTGGCTGTGCTTTCTTTAATGGACGGCTTTTGTCCAATACTGCCTGCGTAACTTTGGGCATGCCAAGCCACGGCCTTATGCTTTGCGGTAGTCCTTAAGTATCAAGGTATCGGCTGAAGCCACAGCTAGCCAAAAGTGTCAACGCCTTGCAGCATGTTATGAGGATGACTCTGGATTCCCATGTTGACTAGAGACAGGAGGGGTTGGCAATGCTCACTGCGCTCGGTTCCAAGCCTCCACAACAAAATCAAAACCAAGGCGCTTCCGTGAAGCGTGGCTTTCTTTGGAGGATGCGGGCATTGATCCCGCTACCTCTCGCATGCTAAGCGAGCGCTCTACCACTTGAGCTAATCCCCCTTTGCTGGAGGCTCTTATTTGTGTTATGGCTGATCCCTGCTCTCTCATGTGCTATGCGCAATAAATGCAGGTTTCAAAAACAGTCACACCGACTGACCAATAAACCCCTAGTGCTTTGACGCATTCCAACAGACTTGAAATGTGGGCAGTGAGCTACCCGAGGGGCTCTAAACACAAAGAGCACGTAATTGCATTGGCCGGGAATCGAACCCGGGCCTCCCGCGTGGCAGGCGAGAATTCTACCACTGAACCACCAATGCTCCACACGCACGCAACTGCCGTCAACTTCGCTCAGCCGGGCCTAGGAGAGTCCAGCTTTCGTCCACCGTTACCATCTCTGTGAAGGCATTCGCATGTGGGTCAAGTTCACCCAAAGATGCTCCTCCTCTCGAAAGCCAATTAAATCCTGGTTTTATGGAAAACTTTCCAACAGCAGGAGCAGAGTGGCGCAGCGGAAGCGTGCTGGGCCCATAACCCAGAGGTCGATGGATCGAAACCATCCTCTGCTAAGTTGTATTTTCTTATGCCAATCGATATTTGCTTGCTTGAGCAAAGGGCTTTCTTTCACGCACAAAGACTAGTTGAACCTGATTCTGGTGATAAAACGAGCTAAAAAACACTCAGCAAAAGGATGGCACTTGCGCCAAGGGAGTCTTGTCTCTTGGCCATGGAAGCCTGGCTGTGCTTTCTTTAATGGACGGCTTTTGTCCAATACTGCCTGCGTAACTTTGGGCATGCCAAGCCACGGCCTTATGCTTTGCGGTAGTCCTTAAGTATCAAGGTATCGGCTGAAGCCACAGCTAGCCAAAAGTGTCAACGCCTTGCAGCATGTTATGAGGATGACTCTGGATTCCCATGTTGACTAGAGACAGGAGGGGTTGGCAATGCTCACTGCGCTCGGTTCCAAGCCTCCACAACAAAATCAAAAGCAAGGCGCTTCCGTGAAGCGTGGCTTTCTTTGGAGGATGCGGGCATTGATCCCGCTACCTCTCGCATGCTAAGCGAGCGCTCTACCACTTGAGCTAATCCCCCTTTGCTGGAGGCTGTTATTTGTGTTATGGCTGATCCCTGCTCTCTCATGTGCTATGCGCAATAAATGCAGGTTTCAAAAACAGTCACACCGACTGACCAATAAACCCCTAGTGCTTTGACGCATTCCAACAGACTTGAAATGTGGGCAGTGAGCTACCCGAGGGGCTCTAAACACAAAGAGCACGTAATTGCATTGGCCGGGAATCGAACCCGGGCCTCCCGCGTGGCAGGCGAGAATTCTACCACTGAACCACCAATGCTCCACACGCACGCAACTGCCGTCAACTTCGCTCAGCCGGGCCTAGGAGAGTCCAGCTTTCGTCCACCGTTACCATCTCTGTGAAGGCATTCGCATGTGGGTCAAGTTCACCCAAAGATGCTCCTCCTCTCGAAAGCCAATTAAATCCTGGTTTTATGGAAAACTTTCCAACAGCAGGAGCAGAGTGGCGCAGCGGAAGCGTGCTGGGCCCATAACCCAGAGGTCGATGGATCGAAACCATCCTCTGCTAAGTTGTATTTTCTTATGCCAATCGATATTTGCTTGCTTGAGCAAAGGGCTTTCTTTCACGCACAAAGACTAGTTGAACCTGATTCTGGTGATAAAACGAGCTAAAAAACACTCAGCAAAAGGATGGCACTTGCGCCAAGGGAGTCTTGTCTCTTGGCCATGGAAGCCTGGCTGTGCTTTCTTTAATGGACGGCTTTTGTCCAATACTGCCTGCGTAACTTTGGGCATGCCAAGCCACGGCCTTATGCTTTGCGGTAGTCCTTAAGTATCAAGGTATCGGCTGAAGCCACAGCTAGCCAAAAGTGTCAACGCCTTGCAGCATGTTATGAGGATGACTCTGGATTCCCATGTTGACTAGAGACAGGAGGGGTTGGCAATGCTCACTGCGCTCGGTTCCAAGCCTCCACAACAAAATCAAAAGCAAGGCGCTTCCGGGAAGCGTGGCTTTCTTTGGAGGATGCGGGCATTGATCCCGCTACCTCTCGCATGCTAAGCGAGCGCTCTACCACTTGAGCTAATCCCCCTTTGCTGGAGGCTCTTATTTGTGTTATGGCTGATCCCTGCTCTCTCATGTGCTATGGGCAATAAATGCAGGTTTCAAAAACTAGAGACAGGAGGGGTTGGCAATGCTCAATGCTCACTGCACTCGGTTCCGAGCCTCCACAACAAAATCAAAAGCAAGGCGCTTGCGGGAAGCGTGGCTTTCTTTGGAGGATGCGGGCATTGATCCCGCTAACTCTCGAATGCAAATCGAGCGCTCTACCATTTGAGCTAATCCCCCTTTGCTGGAGGCTCTTATTTGTGTTATGGCTGATCCCTGCTCTCTCATGTGCTATGCGCAATAAATGCAGGTTTCAAAAACAGTCACACCGACTGACCAATAAACCCCTAGTGCTTTGACGCATTCCAACAGACTTGAAATGTGGGCAGTGAGCTACCCGAGGGGCTCTAAACACAAAGAGCACGTAATTGCATTGGCCGGGAATCGAACCCAGGCCTCCCGCGTGGCAGGCGAGAATTCTACCACTGAACCACCAATGCTCCACACGCACGCAACTGCCGTCAACTTCGCTCAGCCGGGCCTAGGAGAGTCCAGCTTTCGTCCACCGTTACCATCTCTGTGAAGGCATTCGCATGTGGGTCAAGTTCACCCAAAGATGCTCCTCCTCTCGAAAGCCAATTAAATCCTGGTTTTATGGAAAACTTTCCAACAGCAGGAGCAGAGTGGCGCAGCGGAAGCGTGCTGGGCCCATAACCCAGAGGTCGATGGATCGAAACCATCCTCTGCTAAGTTGTATTTTCTTATGCCAATCGATATTTGCTTGCTTGAGCAAAGGGCTTTCTTTCACGCACAAAGACTAGTTGAACCTGATTCTGGTGATAAAACGAGCTAAAAAACACTCAGCAAAAGGATGGCACTTGCGCCAAGGGAGTCTTGTCTCTTGGCCATGGAAGCCTGGCTGTGCTTTCTTTAATGGACGGCTTTTGTCCAATACTGCCTGCGTAACTTTGGGCATGCCAAGCCACGGCCTTATGCTTTGCGGTAGTCCTTAAGTATCAAGGTATCGGCTGAAGCCACAGCTAGCCAAAAGTGTCAACGCCTTGCAGCATGTTATGAGGATGACTCTGGATTCCCATGTTGACTAGAGACAGGAGGGGTTGGCAATGCTCACTGCGCTCGGTTCCAAGCCTCCACAACAAAATCAAAAGCAAGGCGCTTCCGGGAAGCGTGGCTTTCTTTGGAGGATGCGGGCATTGATCCCACTACCTCTCGCATGCTAAGCGAGCGCTCTACCACTTGAGCTAATCCCCCTTTGCTGGAGGCTCTTATTTGTGTTATGGCTGATCCCTGCTCTCTCATGTGCTATGCGCAATAAATGCAGGTTTCAAAAACAGTCACACCGACTGACGAATAAACCCCTAGTGCTTTGACGCATTCCAACAGACTTGAAATGTGGGCAGTGAGCTACCCGAGGGGCTCTAAACACAAAGAGCACGTAATTGCATTGGCCGGGAATCGAACCCGGGCCTCCCGCGTGGCAGGCGAGAATTCTACCACTGAACCACCAATGCTCCACACGCACGCAACTGCCGTCAACTTCGCTCAGCCGGGCCTAGGAGAGTCCAGCTTTCGTCCACCGTTACCATCTCTGTGAAGGCATTCGCATGTGGGTCAAGTTCACCCAAAGATGCTCCTCCTCCCGAAAGCCAATTAAATCCTGGTTTTATGGAAAACTTTCCAACAGCAGGAGCAGAGTGGCGCAGCGGAAGCGTGCTGGGCCCATAACCCAGAGGTCGATGGATCGAAACCATCCTCTGCTAAGTTGTATTTTCTTATGCCAATCGATATTTGCTTGCTTGAGCAAAGGGCTTTCTTTCACGCACAAAGACTAGTTGAACCTGATTCTGGTGATAAAACGAGCTAAAAAACACTCAGCAAAAGGATGGCACTTGCGCCAAGGGAGTCTTGTCTCTTGGCCATGGAAGCCTGGCTGTGCTTTCTTTAATGGACGGCTTTTGTCCAATACTGCCTGCGTAACTTTGGGCATGCCAAGCCACGGCCTTATGCTTTGCGGTAGTCCTTAAGTATCAAGGTATCGGCTGAAGCCACAGCTAGCCAAAAGTGTCAACGCCTTGCAGCATGTTATGAGGATGACTCTGGATTCCCATGTTGACTAGAGACAGGAGGGGTTGGCAATGCTCACTGCGCTCGGTTCCAAGCCTCCACAACAAAATCAAAAGCAAGGCGCTTCCGGGAAGCGTGGCTTTCTTTGGAGGATGCGGGCATTGATCCCGCTACCTCTCGCATGCTAAGCGAGCGCTCTACCACTTGAGCTAATACCCCTTTGCTGGAGGCTTTTATTTGTGTTATGGCTGATCCCTGCTCTCTCATGTGCTATGGGCAATAAATGCAGGTTTCAAAAACTAGAGACAGGAGGGGTTGGCAATGCTCAATGCTCACTGCACTCGGTTCCGAGCCTCCACAACAAAATCAAAAGCAAGGCGCTTGCGGGAAGCGTGGCTTTCTTTGGAGGATGCGGGCATTGATCCCGCTACCTCTCGAATGCAAATCGAGCGCTCTACCATTTGAGCTAATCCCCCTTTGCTGGAGGATCTTATTTGTGTTATGGCTGATCCCTGCTCTCTCATGTGCTATGCGCAATAAATGCAGGTTTCAAAAACAGTCACACCGACTGACCAATAAACCCCTAGTGCTTTGACGCATTCCAACAGACTTGAAATGTGGGCAGTGAGCTACCCGAGGGGCTCTAAACACAAAGAGCACGTAATTGCATTGGCCGGGAATCGAACCCGGGCCTCCCGCGTGGCAGGCGAGAATTCTACCACTGAACCACCAATGCTCCACACGCACGCAACTGCCGTCAACTTCGCTCAGCCGGGCCTAGGAGAGTCCAGCTTTCGTCCACCGTTACCATCTCTGTGAAGGCATTCGCATGTGGGTCAAGTTCACCCAAAGATGCTCCTCCTCTCGAAAGCCAATTAAATCCTGGTTTTATGGAAAACTTTCCAACAGCAGGAGCAGAGTGGCGCAGCGGAAGCGTACTGGGCCCATAACCCAGAGGTCGATGGATCGAAACCATCCTCTGCTAAGTTGTATTTTCTTATGCCAATCGATATTTGCTTGCTTGAGCAAAGGGCTTTCTTTCACGCACAAAGACTAGTTGAACCTGATTCTGGTGATAAAACGAGCTAAAAAACACTCAGCAAAAGGATGGCACTTGCGCCAAGGGAGTCTTGTCTCTTGGCCATGGAAGCCTGGCTGTGCTTTCTTTAATGGACGGCTTTTGTCCAATACTGCCTGCGTAACTTTGGGCATGCCAAGCCACGGCCTTATGCTTTGCGGTAGTCCTTAAGTATCAAGGTATCGGCTGAAGCCACAGCTAGCCAAAAGTGTCAACGCCTTGCAGCATGTTATGAGGATGACTCTGGATTCCCATGTTGACTAGAGACAGGAGGGGTTGGCAATGCTCACTGCGCTCGGTTCCAAGCCTCCACAACAAAATCAAAAGCAAGGCGCTTCCGGGAAGCGTGGCTTTCTTTGGAGGATGCGGGCATTGATCCCGCTACCTCTCGCATGCTAAGCGAGCGCTCTACCACTTGAGCTAATCCCCCTTTGCTGGAGGCTCTTATTTGTGTTATGGCTGATCCCTGCTCTCTCATGTGCTATGGGCAATAAATGCAGGTTTCAAAAACTAGAGACAGGAGGGGTTGGCAATGCTCAATGCTCACTGCACTCGGTTCCGAGCCTCCACAACAAAATCAAAAGCAAGGCGCTTGCAGGAAGCGTGGCTTTCTTTGGAGGATGCGGGCATTGATCCCGCTACCTCTCGAATGCAAATCGAGCGCTCTACCATTTGAGCTAATCCCCCTTTGCTGGAGGCTCTTATTTGTGTTATGGCTGATCCCTGCTCTCTCATGTGCTATGCGCAATAAATGCAGGTTTCAAAAACAGTCACACCGACTGACCAATAAACCCCTAGTGCTTTGACGCATTCCAACAGACTTGAAATGTGGGCAGTGAGCTACCCGAGGGGCTCTAAACACAAAGAGCACGTAATTGCATTGGCCGGGAATCGAACCCGGGCCTCCCGCGTGGCAGGCGAGAATTCTACCACTGAACCACCAATGCTCCACACGCACGCAACTGCCGTCAACTTCGCTCAGCCGGGCCTAGGAGAGTCCAGCTTTCGTCCACCGTTACCATCTCTGTGAAGGCATTCGCATATGGGTCAAGTTCACCCAAAGATGCTCCTCCTCTCGAAAGCCAATTAAATCCTGGTTTTATGGAAAACTTTCCAACAGCAGGAGCAGAGTGGCGCAGCGGAAGCGTGCTGGGCCCATAACCCAGAGGTCGATGGATCGAAACCATCCTCTGCTAAGTTGTATTTTCTTATGCCAATCGATATTTGCTTGCTTGAGCAAAGGGCTTTCTTTCACGCACAAAGACTAGTTGAACCTGATTCTGGTGATAAAACGAGCTAAAAAACACTCAGCAAAAGGATGGCACTTGCGCCAAGGGAGTCTTGTCTCTTGGCCATGGAAGCCTGGCTGTGCTTTCTTTAATGGACGGCTTTTGTCCAATACTGCCTGCGTAACTTTGGGCATGCCAAGCCACGGCCTTATGCTTTGCGGTAGTCCTTAAGTATCAAGGTATCGGCTGAAGCCACAGCTAGCCAAAAGTGTCAACGCCTTGCAGCATGTTATGAGGATGACTCTGGATTCCCATGTTGACTAGAGACAGGAGGGGTTGGCAATGCTCACTGCGCTCGGTTCCAAGCCTCCACAACAAAATCAAAAGCAAGGCGCTTCCGGGAAGCGTGGCTTTCTTTGGAGGATGCGGGCATTGATCCCGCTACCTCTCGCATGCTAAGCGAGCGCTCTACCACTTGAGCTAATCCCCCTTTGCTGGAGGCTCTTATTTGTGTTATGGCTGATCCCTGCTCTCTCATGTGCTATGGGCAATAAATGCAGGTTTCAAAAACTAGAGACAGGAGGGGTTGGCAATGCTCAATGCTCACTGCACTCGGTTCCGAGCCTCCACAACAAAATCAAAAGCAAGGCGCTTGCGGGAAGCGTGGCTTTCTTTGGAGGATGCGGGCATTGATCCCGCTACCTCTCGAATGCAAATCGAGCGCTCTACCATTTGAGCTAATCCCCCTTTGCTGGAGGCTCTTATTTGTGTTATGGCTGATCCCTGCTCTCTCATGTGCTATGCGCAATAAATGCAGGTTTCAAAAACAGTCACACCGACTGACCAATAAACCCCTAGTGCTTTGACGCATTCCAACAGACTTGAAATGTGGGCAGTGAGCTACCCGAGGGGCTCTAAACACAAAGAGCACGTAATTGCATTGGCCGGGAATCGAACCCGGGCCTCCCGCGTGGCAGGCGAGAATTCTACCACTGAACCACCAATGCTCCACACGCACGCAACTGCCGTCAACTTCGCTCAGCCGGGCCTAGGAGAGTCCAGCTTTCGTCCACCGTTACCATCTCTGTGAAGGCATTCGCATGTGGGTCAAGTTCACCCAAAGATGCTCCTCCTCTCGAAAGCCAATTAAATCCTGATTTTATGGAAAACTTTCCAACAGCAGGAGCAGAGTGGCGCAGCGGAAGCGTGCTGGGCCCATAACCCAGAGGTCGATGGATCGAAACCATCCTCTGCTAAGTTGTATTTTCTTATGCCAATCGATATTTGCTTGCTTGAGCAAAGGGCTTTCTTTCACGCACAAAGACTAGTTGAACCTGATTCTGGTGATAAAACGAGCTAAAAAACACTCAGCAAAAGGATGGCACTTGCGCCAAGGGAGTCTTGTCTCTTGGCCATGGAAGCCTGGCTGTGCTTTCTTTAATGGACGGCTTTTGTCCAATACTGTCTGCGTAACTTTGGGCATGCCAAGCCACGGCCTTATGCTTTGCGGTAGTCCTTAAGTATCAAGGTATCGGCTGAAGCCACAGCTAGCCAAAAGTGTCAACGCCTTGCAGCATGTTATGAGGATGACTCTGGATTCCCATGTTGACTAGAGACAGGAGGGGTTGGCAATGCTCACTGCGCTCGGTTCCAAGCCTCCACAACAAAATCAAAAGCAAGGCGCTTCCGGGAAGCGTGGCTTTCTTTGGAGGATGCGGGCATTGATCCCGCTACCTCTCGCATGCTAAGCGAGCGCTCTACCACTTGAGCTAATCCCCCTTTGCTGGAGGCTCTTATTTGTGTTATGGCTGATCCCTGCTCTCTCATGTGCTATGGGCAATAAATGCAGGTTTCAAAAACTAGAGACAGGAGGGGTTGGCAATGCTCAATGCTCACTGCACTCGGTTCCGAGCCTCCACAACAAAATCAAAAGCAAGGCGCTTGCGGGAAGCGTGGCTTTCTTTGGAGGATGCGGGCATTGATCCCGCTACCTCTCGAATGCAAATCGAGCGCTCTACCATTTGAGCTAATCCCCCTTTGCTGGAGGATCTTATTTGTGTTATGGCTGATCCCTGCTCTCTCATGTGCTATGCGCAATAAATGCAGGTTTCAAAAACAGTCACACCGACTGACCAATAAACCCCTAGTGCTTTGACGCATTCCAACAGACTTGAAATGTGGGCAGTGAGCTACCCGAGGGGCTCTAAACACAAAGAGCACGTAATTGCATTGGCCGGGAATCGAACCCGGGCCTCCCGCGTGGCAGGCGAGAATTCTACCACTGAACCACCAATGCTCCACACGCACGCAACTGCCGTCAACTTAGCTCAGCCGGGCCTAGGAGAGTCCAGCTTTCGTCCACCGTTACCATCTCTGTGAAGGCATTCGCATGTGGGTCAAGTTCACCCAAAGATGCTCCTCCTCTCGAAAGCCAATTAAATCCTGGTTTTATGGAAAACTTTCCAACAGCAGGAGCAGAGTGGCGCAGCGGAAGCGTGCTGGGCCCATAACCCAGAGGTCGATGGATCGAAACCATCCTCTGCTAAGTTGTATTTTCTTATGCCAATCGATATTTGCTTGCTTGAGCAAAGGGCTTTCTTTCACGCACAAAGACTAGTTGAACCTGATTCTGGTGATAAAACGAGCTAAAAAACACTCAGCAAAAGGATGGCACTTGCGCCAAGGGAGTCTTGTCTCTTGGCCATGGAAGCCTGGCTGTGCTTTCTTTAATGGACGGCTTTTGTCCAATACTGCCTGCGTAACTTTGGGCATGCCAAGCCACGGCCTTATGCTTTGCGGTAGTCCTTAAGTATCAAGGTATCGGCTGAAGCCACAGCTAGCCAAAAGTGTCAACGCCTTGCAGCATGTTATGAGGATGACTCTGGATTCCCATGTTGACTAGAGACAGGAGGGGTTGGCAATGCTCACTGCGCTCGGTTCCAAGCCTCCACAACAAAATCAAAAGCAAGGCGCTTCCGGGAAGCGTGGCTTTCTTTGGAGGATGCGGGCATTGATCCCGCTACCTCTCGCATGCTAAGCGAGCGCTCTACCACTTGAGCTAATCCCCCTTTGCTGGAGGCTCTTATTTGTGTTATGGCTGATCCCTGCTCTCTCATGTGCTATGGGCAATAAATGCAGGTTTCAAAAACTAGAGACAGGAGGGGTTGGCAATGCTCAATGCTCACTGCACTCGGTTCCGAGCCTCCACAACAAAATCAAAAGCAAGGCGCTTGCGGGAAGCGTGGCTTTCTTTGGAGGATGCGGGCATTGATCCCGCTACCTCTCGAATGCAAATCGAGCGCTCTACCATTTGAGCTAATCCCCCTTTGCTGGAGGCTCTTATTTGTGTTATGGCTGATCCCTGCTCTCTCATGTGCTATGCGCAATAAATGCAGGTTTCAAAAACAGTCACACCGACTGACCAATAAACCCCTAGTGCTTTGACGCATTCCAACAGACTTGAAATGTGGGCAGTGAGCTACCCGAGGGGCTCTAAACACAAAGAGCACGTAATTGCATTGGCCGGGAATCGAATCCGGGCCTCCCGCGTGGCAGGCGAGAATTCTACCACTGAACCACCAATGCTCCACACGCACGCAACTGCCGTCAACTTCGCTCAGCCGGGCCTAGGAGAGTCCAGCTTTCGTCCACCGTTACCATCTCTGTGAAGGCATTCGCATGTGGGTCAAGTTCACCCAAAGATGCTCCTCCTCTCGAAAGCCAATTAAATCCTGGTTTTATGGAAAACTTTCCAACAGCAGGAGCAGAGTGGCGCAGCGGAAGCGTGCTGGGCCCATAACCCAGAGGTCGATGGATCGAAACCATCCTCTGCTAAGTTGTATTTTCTTATGCCAATCGATATTTGCTTGCTTGAGCAAAGGGCTTTCTTTCACGCACAAAGACTAGTTGAACCTGATTCTGGTGATAAAACGAGCTAAAAAACACTCAGCAAAAGGATGGCACTTGCGCCAAGGGAGTCTTGTCTCTTGGCCATGGAAGCCTGGCTGTGCTTTCTTTAATGGACGGCTTTTGTCCAATACTGCCTGCGTAACTTTGGGCATGCCAAGCCACGGCCTTATGCTTTGCGGTAGTCCTTAAGTATCAAGGTATCGGCTGAAGCCACAGCTAGCCAAAAGTGTCAACGCCTTGCAGCATGTTATGAGGATGACTCTGGATTCCCATGTTGACTAGAGACAGGAGGGGTTGGCAATGCTCACTGCGCTCGGTTCCAAGCCTCCACAACAAAATCAAAAGCAAGGCGCTTCCGGGAAGCGTGGCTTTCTTTGGAGGATGCGGGAATTGATCCCGCTACCCCTCGCATGCTAAGCGAGCGCTCTACCACTTGAGCTAATCCCCCTTTGCTGGAGGTTCTTATTTGTGTTATGGCTGATCCCTGCTCTCTCATGTGCTATGGGCAATAAATGCAGGTTTCAAAAACTAGAGACAGGAGGGGTTGGCAATGCTCAATGCTCACTGCACTCGGTTCCGAGCCTCCACAACAAAATCAAAAGCAAGGCGCTTGCGGGAAGCGTGGCTTTCTTTGGAGGATGCGGGCATTGATCCCGCTACCTCTCGAATGCAAATCGAGCGCTCTACCATTTGAGCTAATCCCCCTTTGCTGGAGGCTCTTATTTGTGTTATGGCTGATCCCTGCTCTCTCATGTGCTATGCGCAATAAATGCAGGTTTCAAAAACAGTCACACCGACTGACCAATAAACCCCTAGTGCTTTGACGCATTCCAACAGACTTGAAATGTGGGCAGTGAGCTACCCGAGGGGCTCTAAACACAAAGAGCACGTAATTGCATTGGCCGGGAATCGAACCCGGGCCTCCCGCGTGGCAGGCGAGAATTCTACCACTGAACCACCAATGCTCCACACGCACGCAACTGCCGTCAACTTCGCTCAGCCGGGCCTAGGAGAGTCCAGCTTTCGTCCACCGTTACCATCTCTGTGAAGGCATTCGCATGTGGGTCAAGTTCACCCAAAGATGCTCCTCCTCTCGAAAGCCAATTAAATCCTGGTTTTATGGAAAACTTTCCAACAGCAGGAGCAGAGTGGCGCAGCGGAAGCGTGCTGGGCCCATAACCCAGAGGTCGATGGATCGAAACCATCCTCTGCTAAGTTGTATTTTCTTATGCCAATCGATATTTGCTTGCTTGAGCAAAGGGCTTTCTTTCACGCACAAAGACTAGTTGAACCTGATTCTGGTGATAAAACGAGCTAAAAAACACTCAGCAAAAGGATGGCACTTGCGCCAAGGGAGTCTTGTCTCTTGGCCATGGAAGCCTGGCTGTGCTTTCTTTAATGGACGGCTTTTGTCCAATACTGCCTGCGTAACTTTGGGCATGCCAAGCCACGGCCTTATGCTTTGCGGTAGTCCTTAAGTATCAAGGTATCGGCTGAAGCCACAGCTAGCCAAAAGTGTCAACGCCTTGCAGCATGTTATGAGGATGACTCTGGATTCCCATGTTGACTAGAGACAGGAGGGGTTGGCAATGCTCACTGCGCTCGGTTCCAAGCCTCCACAACAAAATCAAAAGCAAGGCGCTTCCGGGAAGCGTGGCTTTCTTTGGAGGATGCGGGCATTGATCCCGCTACCTCTCGCATGCTAAGCGAGCGCTCTACCACTTGAGCTAATCCCCCTTTGCTGGAGGCTCTTATTTGTGTTATGGCTGATCCCTGCTCTCTCATGTGCTATGGGCAATAAATGCAGGTTTCAAAAACTAGAGACAGGAGGGGTTGGCAATGCTCAATGCTCACTGCACTCGGTTCCGAGCCTCCACAACAAAATCAAAAGCAAGGCGCTTGCGGGAAGCGTGGCTTTCTTTGGAGGATGCGGGCATTGATCCCGCTACCTCTCGAATGCAAATCGAGCGCTCTACCATTTGAGCTAATCCCCCTTTGCTGGAGGCTCTTATTTGTGTTATGGCTGATCCCTGCTCTCTCATGTGCTATGCGCAATAAATGCAGGTTTCAAAAACAGTCACACCGACTGACCAATAAACCCCTAGTGCTTTGACGCATTCCAACAGACTTGAAATGTGGGCAGTGAGCTACCCGAGGGGCTCTAAACACAAAGAGCACGTAATTGCATTGGCCGGGAATCGAACCCGGGCCTCCCGCGTGGCAGGCGAGAATTCTACCACTGAACCACCAATGCTCCACACGCACACAACTGCCGTCAACTTCGCTCAGCCGGGCCTAGGAGAGTCCAGCTTTCGTCCACCGTTACCATCTCTGTGAAGGCATTCGCATGTGGGTCAAGTTCACCCAAAGATGCTCCTCCTCTCGAAAGCCAATTAAATCCTGGTTTTATGGAAAACTTTCCAACAGCAGGAGCAGAGTGGCGCAGCGGAAGCGTGCTGGGCCCATAACCCAGAGGTCGATGGATCGAAACCATCCTCTGCTAAGTTGTATTTTCTTATGCCAATCGATATTTGCTTGCTTGAGCAAAGGGCTTTCTTTCACGCACAAAGACTAGTTGAACCTGATTCTGGTGATAAAACGAGCTAAAAAACACTCAGCAAAAGGATGGCACTTGCGCCAAGGGAGTCTTGTCTCTTGGCCATGGAAGCCTGGCTGTGCTTTCTTTAATGGACGGCTTTTGTCCAATACTGCCTGCGTAACTTTGGGCATGCCAAGCCACGGCCTTATGCTTTGCGGTAGTCCTTAAGTATCAAGGTATCGGCTGAAGCCACAGCTAGCCAAAAGTGTCAACGCCTTGCAGCATGTTATGAGGATGACTCTGGATTCCCATGTTGACTAGAGACAGGAGGGGTTGGCAATGCTCACTGCGCTCGGTTCCAAGCCTCCACAACAAAATCAAAAGCAAGGCGCTTCCGGGAAGCGTGGCTTTCTTTGGAGGATGCGGGCATTGATCCCGCTACCTCTCGCATGCTAAGCGAGCGCTCTACCACTTGAGCTAATCCCCCTTTGCTGGAGGCTCTTATTTGTGTTATGGCTGATCCCTGCTCTCTCATGTGCTATGGGCAATAAATGCAGGTTTCAAAAACTAGAGACAGGAGGGGTTGGCAATGCTCAATGCTCACTGCACTCGGTTCCGAGCCTCCACAACAAAATCAAAAGCAAGGCGCTTGCGGGAAGCGTGGCTTTCTTTGGAGGATGCGGGCATTGATCCCGCTACCTCTCGAATGCAAATCGAGCGCTCTACCATTTGAGCTAATCCCCCTTTGCTGGAGGCTCTTATTTGTGTTATGGCTGATCCCTGCTCTCTCATGTGCTATGCGCAATAAATGCAGGTTTCAAAAACAGTCACACCGACTGACCAATAAACCCCTAGTGCTTTGACGCATTCCAACAGACTTGAAATGTGGGCAGTGAGCTACCCGAGGGGCTCTAAACACAAAGAGCACGTTATTGCATTGGCCGGGAATCGAACCCGGGCCTCCCGCGTGGCAGGCGAGAATTCTACCACTGAACCACCAATGCTCCACACGCACGCAACTGCCGTCAACTTCGCTCAGCCGGGCCTAGGAGAGTCCAGCTTTCGTCCACCGTTACCATCTCTGTGAAGGCATTCGCATGTGGGTCAAGTTCACCCAAAGATGCTCCTCCTCTCGAAAGCCAATTAAATCCTGGTTTTATGGAAAACTTTCCAACAGCAGGAGCAGAGTGGCGCAGCGGAAGCGTGCTGGGCCCATAACCCAGAGGTCGATGGATCGAAACCATCTTCTGCTAAGTTGTATTTTCTTATGCCAATCGATATTTGCTTGCTTGAGCAAAGGGCTTTCTTTCACGCACAAAGACTAGTTGAACCTGATTCTGGTGATAAAACGAGCTAAAAAACACTCAGCAAAAGGATGGCACTTGCGCCAAGGGAGTCGTGTCTCTTGGCCATGGAAGCCTGGCTGTGCTTTCTTTAATGGACGGCTTTTGTCCAATACTGCCTGCGTAACTTTGGGCATGCCAAGCCACGGCCTTATGCTTTGCGGTAGTCCTTAAGTATCAAGGTATCAGCTGAAGCCACAGCTAGCCAAAAGTGTCAACGCCTTGCAGCATGTTATGAGGATGACTCTGGATTCCCATGTTGACTAGAGACAGGAGGGGTTGGCAATGCTCACTGCGCTCGGTTCCAAGCCTCCACAACAAAATCAAAAGCAAGGCGCTTCCGGGAAGCGTGGCTTTCTTTGGAGGATGCGGGCATTGATCCCGCTACCTCTCGCATGCTAAGCGAGCGCTCTACCACTTGAGCTAATCCCCCTTTGCTGGAGGCTCTTATTTGTGTTATGGCTGATCCCTGCTCTCTCATGTGCTATGGGCAATAAATGCAGGTTTCAAAAACTAGAGACAGGAGGGGTTGGCAATGCTCAATGCTCACTGCACTCGGTTCCGAGCCTCCACAACAAAATCAAAAGCAAGGCGCTTGCGGGAAGCGTGGCTTTCTTTGGAGGATGCGGGCATTGATCCCGCTACCTCTCGAATGCAAATCGAGCGCTCTACCATTTGAGCTAATCCCCCTTTGCTGGAGGCTCTTATTTGTGTTATGGCTGATCCCTGCTCTCTCATGTGCTATGCGCAATAAATGCAGGTTTCAAAAACAGTCACACCGACTGACCAATAAACCCCTAGTGCTTTGACGCATTCCAACAGACTTGAAATGTGGGCAGTGAGCTACCCGAGGGGCTCTAAACACAAAGAGCACGTAATTGCATTGGCCGGGAATCGAACCCGGGCCTCCCGCGTGGCAGGCGAGAATTCTACCACTGAACCACCAATGCTCCACACGCACGCAACTGCCGTCAACTTCGCTCAGCCGGGCCTAGGAGAGTCCAGCTTTCGTCCACCGTTACCATCTCTGTGAAGGCATTCGCATGTGGGTCAAGTTCACCCAAAGATGCTCCTCCTCTCGAAAGCCAATTAAATCCTGGTTTTATGGAAAACTTTCCAACAGCAGGACCAGAGTGGCGCAGCGGAAGCGTGCTGGGCCCATAACCCAGAGGTCGATGGATCGAAACCATCTTCTGCTAAGTTGTATTTTCTTATGCCAATCGATATTTGCTTGCTTGAGCAAAGGGCTTTCTTTCACGCACAAAGACTAGTTGAACCTGATTCTGGTGATAAAACGAGCTAAAAAACACTCAGCAAAAGGATGGCACTTGCGCCAAGGGAGTCTTGTCTCTTGGCCATGGAAGCCTGGCTGTGCTTTCTTTAATGGACGGCTTTTGTCCAATACTGCCTGCGTAACTTTGGGCATGCCAAGCCACGGCCTTATGCTTTGCGGTAGTCCTTAAGTAGGCTGATCCCTGCTCTCTCATGTGCTATGGGCAATAAATGCAGGTTTCAAAAACTAGAGACAGGAGGGGTTGGCAATGCTCAATGCTCACTGCACTCGGTTCCGAGCCTCCACAACAAAATCAAAAGCAAGGCGCTTGCGGGAAGCGTGGCTTTCTTTGGAGGATGCGGGCATTGATCCCGCTACCTCTCGAATGCAAATCGAGCGCTGTACCATTTGAGCTAATCCCCCTTTGCTGGAGGCTCTTATTTGTGTTATGGCTGATCCCTGCTCTCTCATGTGCTATGCGCAATAAATGCAGGTTTCAAAAACAGTCACACCGACTGACCAATAAACCCCTAGTGCTTGGACGCATTCCAACAGACTTGAAATGTGGGCAGTGAGCTACCCGAGGGGCTCTAAACACAAAGAGCACGTAATTGCATTGGCCGGGAATCGAACCCGGGCCTCCCGCGTGGCAGGCGAGAATTCTACCACTGAACCACCAATGCTCCACACGCACGCAACTGCCGTCAACTTCGCTCAGCCGGGCCTAGGAGAGTCCAGCTTTCGTCCACCGTTACCATCTCTGTGAAGGCATTCGCATGTGGGTCAAGTTCACCCAAAGATGCTCCTCCTCTCGAAAGCCAATTAAATCCTGGTTTTATGGAAAACTTTCCAACAGCAGGAGCAGAGTGGCGCAGCGGAAGCGTGCTGGGCCCATAACCCAGAGGTCGATGGAAGGAAACCATCCTCTGCTAAGTTGTATTTTCTTATGCCAATCGATATTTGCTTGCTTGAGCAAAGGGCTTTCTTTCACGCACAAAGACTAGTTGAACCTGATTCTGGTGATAAAACGAGCTAAAAAACACTCAGCAAAAGGATGGCACTTGCGCCAAGGGAGTCTTGTCTCTTGGCCATGGAAGCCTGGCTGTGCTTTCTTTAATGGACGGCTTTTGTCCAATACTGCCTGCGTAACTTTGGGCATGCCAAGCCACAGCCTTATGCTTTGCGGTAGTCCTTAAGTATCAAGGTATCGGCTGAAGCCACAGCTAACCAAAAGTGTCAACGCCTTGCAGCATGTTATGAGGATGACTCTGGATTCCCATGTTGACTAGAGACAGGAGGGGTTGGCAATGCTCACTGCGCTCGGTTCCAAGCCTCCACAACAAAATCAAAAGCAAGGCGCTTCCGGGAAGCGTGGCTTTCTTTGGAGGATGCGGGCATTGATCCCGCTACCTCTCGCATGCTAAGCGAGCGCTCTACCACTTGAGCTAATCCCCCTTTGCTGGAGGCTCTTATTTGTGTTATGGCTGATCCCTGCTCTCTCATGTGCTATGCGCAATAAATGCAGGTTTCAAAAACAGTCACACCGACTGACCAATAAACCCCTAGTGCTTTGACGCATTCCAACAGACTTGAAATGTGGGCAGTGAGCTACCCGAGGGGCTCTAAACACAAAGAGCACGTAATTGCATTGGCCGGGAATCGAACCCGGGCCTCCCGCGTGGCAGGCGAGAATTCTACCACTGAACCACCAATGCTCCACACGCACGCAACTGCCGTCAACTTCGCTCAGCCGGGCCTAGGAGAGTCCAGCTTTCGTCCACCGTTACCATCTCTGTGAAGGCATTCGCATGTGGGTCAAGTTCACCCAAAGATGCTCCTCCTCTCGAAAGCCAATTAAATCCTGGTTTTATGGAAAACTTTCCAACAGCAGGAGCAGAGTGGCGCAGCGGAAGCGTGCTGGGCCCATAACCCAGAGGTCGATGGATCGAAACCATCCTCTGCTAAGTTGTATTTTCTTATGCCAATCGATATTTGCTTGCTTGAGCAAAGGGCTTTCTTTCACGCACAAAGACTAGTTGAACCTGATTCTGGTGATAAAACGAGCTAAAAAACACTCAGCAAAAGGATGGCACTTGCGCCAAGGGAGTCTTGTCTCTTGGCCATGGAAGCCTGGCTGTGCTTTCTTTAATGGACGGCTTTTGTCCAATACTGCCTGCGTAACTTTGGGCATGCCAAGCCACGGCCTTATGCTTTGCGGTAGTCCTTAAGTATCAAGGTATCGGCTGAAGCCACAGCTAGCCAAAAGTGTCAACGCCTTGCAGCATGTTATGAGGATGACTCTGGATTCCCATGTTGACTAGAGACAGGAGGGGTTGGCAATGCTCACTGCGCTCGGTTCCAAGCCTCCACAACAAAATCAAAAGCAAGGCGCTTCCGGGAAGCGTGGCTTTCTTTGGAGGATGCGGGCATTGATCCCGCTACCTCTCGCATGCTAAGCGAGCGCTCTACCACTTGAGCTAATCCCCCTTTGCTGGAGGCTCTTATTTGTGTTATGGCTGATCCCTGCTCTCTCATGTGCTATGGGCAATAAATGCAGGTTTCAAAAACTAGAGACAGGAGGGGTTGGCAATGCTCAATGCTCACTGCACTCGGTTCCGAGCCTCCACAACAAAATCAAAAGCAAGGCGCTTGCGGGAAGCGTGGCTTTCTTTGGAGGATGCGGGCATTGATCCCGCTACCTCTCGAATGCAAATCGAGCGCTCTACCATTTGAGCTAATCCCCCTTTGCTGGAGGCTCTTATTTGTGTTATGGCTGATCCCTGCTCTCTCATGTGCTATGCGCAATAAATGCAGGTTTCAAAAACAGTCACACCGACTGACCAATAAACCCCTAGTGCTTTGACGCATTCCAACAGACTTGAAATGTGGGCAGTGAGCTACCCGAGGGGCTCTAAACACAAAGAGCACGTTATTGCATTGGCCGGGAATCGAACCCGGGCCTCCCGCGTGGCAGGCGAGAATTCTACCACTGAACCACCAATGCTCCACACGCACGCAACTGCCGTCAACTTCGCTCAGCCGGGCCTAGGAGAGTCCAGCTTTCGTCCACCGTTACCATCTCTGTGAAGGCATTCGCATGTGGGTCAAGTTCACCCAAAGATGCTCCTCCTCTCGAAAGCCAATTAAATCCTGGTTTTATGGAAAACTTTCCAACAGCAGGAGCAGAGTGGCGCAGCGGAAGCGTGCTGGGCCCATAACCCAGAGGTCGATGGATCGAAACCATCTTCTGCTAAGTTGTATTTTCTTATGCCAATCGATATTTGCTTGCTTGAGCAAAGGGCTTTCTTTCACGCACAAAGACTAGTTGAACCTGATTCTGGTGATAAAACGAGCTAAAAAACACTCAGCAAAAGGATGGCACTTGCGCCAAGGGAGTCTTGTCTCTTGGCCATGGAAGCCTGGCTGTGCTTTCTTTAATGGACGGCTTTTGTCCAATACTGCCTGCGTAACTTTGGGCATGCCAAGCCACGGCCTTATGCTTTGCGGTAGTCCTTAAGTATCAAGGTATCAGCTGAAGCCACAGCTAGCCAAAAGTGTCAACGCCTTGCAGCATGTTATGAGGATGACTCTGGATTCCCATGTTGACTAGAGACAGGAGGGGTTGGCAATGCTCACTGCGCTCGGTTCCAAGCCTCCACAACAAAATCAAAAGCAAGGCGCTTCCGGGAATCGTGGCTTTCTTTGGAGGATGCGGGCATTGATCCCGCTACCTCTCGCATGCTAAGCGAGCGCTCTACCACTTGAGCTAATCCCCCTTTGCTGGAGGCTCTTATTTGTGTTATGGCTGATCCCTGCTCTCTCATGTGCTATGGGCAATAAATGCAGGTTTCAAAAACTAGAGACAGGAGGGGTTGGCAATGCTCAATGCTCACTGCACTCGGTTCCGAGCCTCCACAACAAAATCAAAAGCAAGGCGCTTGCGGGAAGCGTGGCTTTCTTTGGAGGATGCAGGCATTGATCCCGCTACCTCTCGAATGCAAATCGAGCGCTCTACCATTTGAGCTAATCTCCCTTTGCTGGAGGCTCTTATTTGTGTTATGGCTGATCCCTGCTCTCTCATGTGCTATGCGCAATAAATGCAGGTTTCAAAAACAGTCACACCGACTGACCAATAAACCCCTAGTGCTTTGACGCATTCCAACAGACTTGAAATGTGGGCAGTGAGCTACCCAAGGGGCTCTAAACACAAAGAGCACGTAATTGCATTGGCCGGGAATCGAACCCGGGCCTCCCGCGTGGCAGGCGAGAATTCTACCACTGAACCACCAATGCTCCACACGCACGCAACTGCCGTCAACTTCGCTCAGCCGGGCCTAGGAGAGTCCAGCTTTCGTCCACCGTTACCATCTCTGTGAAGGCATTCGCATGTGGGTCAAGTTCACCCAAAGATGCTCCTCCTCTCGAAAGCCAATTAAATCCTGGTTTTATGGAAAACTTTCCAACAGCAGGAGCAGAGTGGCGCAGCGGAAGCGTGCTGGGCCCATAACCCAGAGGTCGATGGATCGAAACCATCTTCTGCTAAGTTGTATTTTCTTATGCCAATCGATATTTGCTTGCTTGAGCAAAGGGCTTTCTTTCACGCACAAAGACTAGTTGAACCTGATTCTGGTGATAAAACGAGCTAAAAAACACTCAGCAAAAGGATGGCACTTGCGCCAAGGGAGTCTTGTCTCTTGGCCATGGAAGCCTGGCTGTGCTTTCTTTAATGGACGGCTTTTGTCCAATACTGCCTGCGTAACTTTGGGCATGCCAAGCCACGGCCTTATGCTTTGCGGTAGTCCTTAAGTATCAAGGTATCAGCTGAAGCCACAGCTAGCCAAAAGTGTCAACGCCTTGCAGCATGTTATGAGGATGACTCTGGATTCCCATGTTGACTAGAGACAGGAGGGGTTGGCAATGCTCACTGCGCTCGGTTCCAAGCCTCCACAACAAAATCAAAAGCAAGGCGCTTCCGGGAAGCGTGGCTTTCTTTGGAGGATGCGGGCATTGATCCCGCTACCTCTCGCATGCTAAGCGAGCGCTCTACCACTTGAGCTAATCCCCCTTTGCTGGAGGCTCTTATTTGTGTTATGGCTGATCCCTGCTCTCTCATGTGCTATGGGCAATAAATGCAGGTTTCAAAAACTAGAGACAGGAGGGGTTGGCAATGCTCAATGCTCACTGCACTCGGTTCCGAGCCTCCACAGCAAAATCAAAAGCAAGGCGCTTGCGGGAAGCGTGGCTTTCTTTGGAGGATGCGGGCATTGATCCCGCTACCTCTCGAATGCAAATCGAGCGCTCTACCATTTGAGCTAATCCCCCTTTGCTGGAGGCTCTTATTTGTGTTATGGCTGATCCCTGCTCTCTCATGTGCTATGCGCAATAAATGCAGGTTTCAAAAACAGTCACACCGACTGACCAATAAACCCCTAGTGCTTTGACGCATTCCAACAGACTTGAAATGTGGGCAGTGAGCTACCCGAGGGGCTCTAAACACAAAGAGCACATAATTGCATTGGCCGGGAATCGAACCCGGGCCTCCCGCGTGGCAGGCGAGAATTCTACCACTGAACCACCAATGCTCCACACGCACGCAACTGCCGTCAACTTCGCTCAGCCGGGCCTAGGAGAGTCCAGCTTTCGTCCACCGTTACCATCTCTGTGAAGGCATTCGCATGTGGGTCAAGTTCACCCAAAGATGCTCCTCCTCTCGAAAGCCAATTAAATCCGGGTTTTATGGAAAACTTTCCAACAGCAGGAGCAGAGTGGCGCAGCGGAAGCGTGCTGGGCCCATAACCCAGAGGTCGATGGATCGAAACCATCCTCTGCTAAGTTGTATTTTCTTATGCCAATCGATATTTGCTTGTTTGAGCAAATTGCTTTCTTTCACGCACAAAGACTAGTTGAACCTGATTCTGGTGATAAAACGAGCTAAAAAACACTCAGCAAAAGGATGGCACTTGCGCCAAGGGAGTCTTGTCTCTTGGCCATGGAAGCCTGGCTGTGCTTTCTTTAATGGACGGCTTTTGTCCAATACTGCCTGCGTAACTTTGGGCATGCCAAGCCACGGCCTTATGCTTTGCGGTAGTCCTTAAGTATCAAGGTATCGGCTGAAGCCACAGCTAGCCAAAAGTGTCAACGCCTTGCAGCATGTTATGAGGATGACTCTGGATTCCCATGTTGACTAGAGACAGGAGGGGTTGGCAATGCTCACTGTGCTCGGTTCCAAGCCTCCACAACAAAATCAAAAGCAAGGCGCTTCCGGGAAGCGTGGCTTTCTTTGGAGGATGCGGGCATTGATCCCGCTACCTCTCGCATGCTAAGCGAGCGCTCTACCACTTGAGCTAATCCCCCTTTGCTGGAGGCTCTTATTTGTGTTATGGCTGATCCCTGCTCTCTCATGTGCTATGGGCAATAAATGCAGGTTTCAAAAACTAGAGACAGGAGGGGTTGGCAATGCTCAATGCTCACTGCACTCGGTTCCGAGCCTCCACAACAAAATCAAAAGCAAGGCGCTTGCGGGAAGCGTGGCTTTCTTTGGAGGATGCGGGCATTGATCCCGCTACCTCTCGAATGCAAATCGAGCGCTGTACCATTTGAGCTAATCCCCCTTTGCTGGAGGCTCTTATTTGTGTTATGGCTGATCCCTGCTCTCTCATGTGCTATGCGCAATAAATGCAGGTTTCAAAAACAGTCACACCGACTGACCAATAAACCCCTAGTGCTTTGACGCATTCCAACAGACTTGAAATGTGGGCAGTGAGCTACACGAGGGGCTCTAAACACAAAGAGCATGTAATTGCATTGGCCGGGAATCGAACCCGGGCCTCCCGCGTGGCAGGCGAGAATTCTACCACTGAACCACCAATGCTCCACACGCACGCAACTGCCGTCAACTTCGCTCAGCCGGGCCTAGGAGAGTCCAGCTTTCGTCCACCGTTACCATCTCTGTGAAGGCATTCGCATGTGGGTCAAGTTCACCCAAAGATGCTCCTCCTCTCGAAAGCCAATTAAATCCTGGTTTTATGGAAAACTTTCCAACAGCAGGAGCAGAGTGGCGCAGCGGAAGCGTGCTGGGCCCATAACCCAGAGGTCGATGGAAGGAAACCATCCTCTGCTAAGTTGTATTTTCTTATGCCAATCGATATTTGCTTGCTTGAGCAAAGGGCTTTCTTTCACGCACAAAGACTAGTTGAACCTGATTCTGGTGATAAAACGAGCTAAAAAACAATCAGCAAAAGGATGGCACTTGCGCCAAGGGAGTCTTGTCTCTTGGCCATGGAAGCCTGGCTGTGCTTTCTTTAATGGACGGCTTTTGTCCAATACTGCCTGCGTAACTTTGGGCATGCCAAGCCACAGCCTTATGCTTTGCGGTAGTCCTTAAGTATCAAGGTATCGGCTGAAGCCACAGCTAGCCAAAAGTGTCAACGCCTTGCAGCATGTTATGAGGATGACGCTGGATTCCCATGTTGACTAGAGACAGGAGGGGTTGGCAATGCTCACTGCGCTCGGTTCCAAGCCTCCACAACAAAATCAAAAGCAAGGCGCTTCCGGGAAGCGTGGCTTTCTTTGGAGGATGCGGGCATTGATCCCGCTACCTCTCGCATGCTAAGCGAGCGCTCTACCACTTGAGCTAATCCCCCTTTGCTGGAGGCTCTTATTTGTGTTATGGCTGATCCCTGCTCTCTCATGTGCTATGGGCAATAAATGCAGGTTTCAAAAACTAGAGACAGGAGGGGTTGGCAATGCTCAATGCTCACTGCACTCGGTTCCGAGCCTCCACAACAAAATCAAAAGCAAGGCGCTTGCGGGAAGCGTGGCTTTCTTTGGAGGATGCGGGCATTGATCCCGCTACCTCTCGAATGCAAATCGAGCGCTCTACCATTTGAGCTAATCCCCCTTTGCTGGAGGCTCTTATTTGTGTTATGGCTGATCCCTGCTCTCTCATGTGCTATGCGCAATAAATGCAGGTTTCAAAAACAGTCACACCGACTGACCAATAAACCCCTAGTGCTTTGACGCATTCCAACAGACTTGAAATGTGGGCAGTGAGCTACCCGAGGGGCTCTAAACACAAAGAGCACGTAATTGCATTGGCCGGGAATCGAACCCGGGCCTCCCGCGTGGCAGGCGAGAATTCTACCACTGAACCACCAATGCTCCACACGCACGCAACTGCCGTCAACTTCGCTCAGCCGGGCCTAGGAGAGTCCAGCTTTCGTCCACCGTTACCATCTCTGTGAAGGCATTCGCATGTGGGTCAAGTTCACCCAAAGATGCTCCTCCTCTCGAAAGCCAATTAAATCCTGGTTTTATGGAAAACTTTCCAACAGCAGGAGCAGAGTGGCGCAGCAGAAGCGTGCTGGGCCCATAACCCAGAGGTCGATGGATCGAAACCATCCTCTGCTAAGTTGTATTTTCTTATGCCAATCGATATTTGCTTGCTTGAGCAAAGGGCTTTCTTTCACGCACAAAGACTAGTTGAACCTGATTCTGGTGATAAAACGAGCTAAAAAACACTCAGCAAAAGGATGGCACTTGCGCCAAGGGAGTCTTGTCTCTTGGCCATGGAAGCCTGGCTGTGCTTTCTTTAATGGACGGCTTTTGTCCAATACTGCCTGCGTAACTTTGGGCATGCCAAGCCACGGCCTTATGCTTTGCGGTAGTCCTTAAGTATCAAGGTATCGGCTGAAGCCACAGCTAGCCAAAAGTGTCAACGCCTTGCAGCATGTTATGAGGATGACTCTGGATTCCCATGTTGACTAGAGACAGGAGGGGTTGGCAATGCTCACTGCGCTCGGTTCCAAGCCTCCACAACAAAATCAAAAGCAAGGCGCTTCCGGGAAGCGTGGCTTTCTTTGGAGGATGCGGGCATTGATCCCGCTACCTCTCGCATGCTAAGCGAGCGCTCTACCACTTGAGCTAATCCCCCTTTGCTGGAGGCTCTTATTTGTGTTATGGCTGATCCCTGCTCTCTCATGTGCTATGGGCAATAAATGCAGGTTTCAAAAACTAGAGACAGGAGGGGTTGGCAATGCTCAATGCTCACTGCACTCGGTTCCGAGCCTCCACAACAAAATCAAAAGCAAGGCGCTTGCGGGAAGCGTGGCTTTCTTTGGAGGATGCGGGCATTGATCCCGCTACCTCTCGAATGCAAATCGAGCGCTCTATCATTTGACTTGAAATGTGGGCAGTGAGCTACCCGAGGGGCTCTAAACACAAAGAGCACGTAATTGCATTGGCCGGGAATCGAACCCGGGCCTCCCGCGTGGCAGGCGAGAATTCTACCACTGAACCACCAATGCTCCACACGCACGCAACTGCCGTCAACTTCGCTCAGCTGGGCCTAGGAGAGTCCAGCTTTCGTCCACCGTTACCATCTCTGTGAAGGCATTCGCATGTAGGTCAAGTTCACCCAAAGATGCTCCTCCTCTCGAAAGCCAATTAAATCCTGGTTTTATGGAAAACTTTCCAACAGCAGGAGCAGAGTGGCGCAGCGGAAGCGTGCTGGGCCCATAACCCAGAGGTCGATGGATCGAAACCATCCTCTGCTAAGTTGTATTTTCTTATGCCAATCGATATTTGCTTGCTTGAGCAAAGGGCTTTCTTTCACGCACAAAGACTAGTTGAACCTGATTCTGGTGATAAAACGAGCTAAAAAACACTCAGCAAAAGGATGGCACTTGCGCCAAGGGAGTCTTGTCTCTTGGCCATGGAAGCCTGGCTGTGCTTTCTTTAATGGATGGCTTTTGTCCAATACTGCCTGCGTAACTTTGGGCATGCCAAGCCACGGCCTTATGCTTTGCGGTAGTCCTTAAGTATCAAGGTATCGGCTGAAGCCACAGCTAGCCAAAAGTGTCAACGCCTTGCAGCATGTTATGAGGATGACTCTGGATTCCCATGTTGACTAGAGACAGGAGGGGTTGGCAATGCTCACTGCGCTCGGTTCCAAGCCTCCACAACAAAATCAAAAGCAAGGCGCTTCCGGGAAGCGTGGCTTTCTTTGGAGGATGCGGGCATTGATCCCACTACCTCTCGCATGCTAAGCGAGCACTCTACCACTTGAGCTAATCCCCCTTTGCTGAAGGCTCTTATTTGTGTTATGGCTGATCCCTGCTCTCTCATGTGCTATGGGCAATAAATGCAGGTTTCAAAAACTAGAGACAGGAGGTGTTGGCAATGGTCAATGCTCACTGCACTCGGTTCCGAGCCTCCACAACAAAATCAAAAGCAAGGCGCTTGCGGGAAGCGTGGCTTTCTTTGGAGGATGCGGGCATTGATCCCGCTACCTCTCGAATGCAAATCGAGCGCTCTACCATTTGAGCTAATCCCCCTTTGCTGGAGGCTCTTATTTGTGTTATGGCTGATCCCTGCTCTCTCATGTGCTATGCGCAATAAATGCAGGTTTCAAAAACAGTCACACCGACTGACCAATAAACCCCTAGTGCTTTGACGCATTCCAACAGACTTGAAATGTGGGCAGTGAGCTACCCGAGGGGCTCTAAACACAAAGAGCACGTAATTGCATTGGCCGGGAATCGAACCCGGGCCTCCCGCGTGGCAGGCGAGAATTCTACCACTGAACCACCAATGCTCCACACGCACGCAACTGCCGTCAACTTCGCTCAGCCGGGCCTAGGAGAGTCCAGCTTTCGTCCACCGTTACCATCTCTGTGAAGGCATTCGCATGTGGGTCAAGTTCACCCAAAGATGCTCCTCCTCTCGAAAGCCAATTAAATCCTGGTTTTATGGAAAACTTTCCAACAGCAGGAGCAGAGTGGCGCAGCGGAAGCGTGCTGGGCCCATAATCCAGAGGTCGATGGATCGAAACCATCCTCTGCTAAGTTGTATTTTCTTATGCCAATCGATATTTGCTTGCTTGAGCAAAGGGCTTTCTTTCACGCACAAAGACTAGTTGAACCTGATTCTGGTGATAAAACGAGCTAAAAAACACTCAGCAAAAGGATGGCACTTGCGCCAAGGGAGTCTTGTCTCTTGGCCATGGAAGCCTGGCTGTGCTTTCTTTAATGGACGGCTTTTGTCCAATACTGCCTGCGTAACTTTGGGCATGAAAAGCCACGGCCTTATGCTTTGCGGTAGTCCTTAAGTATCAAGGTATCGGCTGAAGCCACAGCTAGCCAAAAGTGTCAACGCCTTGCAGCATGTTATGAGGATGACTCTGGATTCCCATGTTGACTAGAGACAGGAGGGGTTGGCAATGCTCACTGCGCTCGGTTCCAAGCCTCCACAACAAAATCAAAAGCAAGGTGCTTCCGGGAAGCGTGGCTTTCTTTGGAGGATGCGGGCATTGATCCCGCTACCTCTCGTATGCTAAGCGAGCGCTCTACCACTTGAGCTAATCCCCCTTTGCTGGAGGCTCTTATTTGTGTTATGGCTGATCCCTGCTCTCTCATGTGCTATGGGCAATAAATGCAGGTTTCAAAAACTAGAGACAGGAGGGGTTGGCAATGCTCAATGCTCACTGCACTCGGTTCTGAGCCTCCACAACAAAATCAAAAGCAAGGCGCTTGCGGGAAGCGTGGCTTTCTTTGGAGGATGCGGGCATTGATCCCGCTACCTCTCGAATGCAAATCGAGCGCTCTACCATTTGAGCTAATCCCCCTTTGCTGGAGGCTCTTATTTGTGTTATGGCTGATCCCTGCTCTCTCATGTGCTATGCGCAATAAATGCAGGTTTCAAAAACAGTCACACCGACTGACCAATAAACCCCTAGTGCTTTGACGCATTCCAACAGACTTGAAATGTGGGCAGTGAGCTACCCGAGGGGCTCTAAACACAAAGAGCACGTAATTGCATTGGCCGGGAATCGAACCCGGGCCTCCCGCGTGGCAGGCGAGAATTCTACCACTGAACCACCAATGCTCCACACGCACGCAACTGCCGTCAACTTCGCTCAGCCGGGCCTAGGAGAGTCCAGCTTTCGTCCACCGTTACCATCTCTGTGAAGGCATTCGCATGTGGGTCAAGTTCACCCAAAGATGCTCCTCCTCTCGAAAGCCAATTAAATCCTGGTTTTATGGAAAACTTTCCAACAGCAGGAGCAGAGTGGCGCAGCGGAAGCGTGCTGGGCCCATAATCCAGAGGTCGATGGATCGAAACCATCCCCTGCTAAGTTGTATTTTCTTATGCCAATCGATATTTGCTTGCTTGAGCAAAGGGCTTTCTTTCACGCACAAAGACTAGTTGAACCTGATTCTGGTGATAAAACGAGCTAAAAAACACTCAGCAAAAGGATGGCACTTGCGCCAAGGGAGTCTTGTCTCTTGGCCATGGAAGCCTGGCTGTGCTTTCTTTAATGGACGGCTTTTGTCCAATACTGCCTGCGTAACTTTGGGCATGCCAAGCCACGGCCTTATGCTTTGCGGTAGTCCTTAAGTATCAAGGTATCGGCTGAAGCCACAGCTAGCCAAAAGTGTCAACGCCTTGCAGCATGTTATGAGGATGACTCTGGATTCCCATGTTGACTAGAGACAGGAGGGGTTGGCAATGCTCACTGCGCTCGGTTCCAAGCCTCCACAACAAAATCAAAAGCAAGGCGCTTCCGGGAAGCGTGGCTTTCTTTGGAGGATGCGGGCATTGATCCCGCTACCTCTCGCATGCTAAGCGAGCGCTCTACCACTTGAGCTAATCCCCCTTTGCTGGAGGCTCTTATTTGTGTTATGGCTGATCCCTGCTCTCTCATGTGCTATGGGCAATAAATGCAGGTTTCAAAAACTAGAGACAGGAGGGGTTGGCAATGCTCAATGCTCACTGCACTCGGTTCCGAGCCTCCACAACAAAATCAAAAGCAAGGCGCTTGCAGGAAGCGTGGCTTTCTTTGGAGGATGCGGGCATTGATCCCGCTACCTCTCGAATGCAAATCGAGCGCTCTACCATTTGAGCTAATCCCCCTTTGCTGGAGGCTCTTATTTGTGTTATGGCTGATCCCTGCTCTCTCATGTGCTATGCGCAATAAATGCAGGTTTCAAAAACAGTCACACCGACTGACCAATAAACCCCTAGTGCTTTGACGCATTCCAACAGACTTGAAATGTGGGCAGTGAGCTACCCGAGGGGCTCTAAACACAAAGAGCACGTAATTGCATTGGCCGGGAATCGAACCCGGGCCTCCCGCGTGGCAGGCGATAATTCTACCACTGAACCACCAATGCTCCACACGCACGCAACTGCCGTCAACTTCGCTCAGCCGGGCCTAGGAGAGTCCAGCTTTCGTCCACCGTTACCATCTCTGTGAAGGCATTCGCATGTGGGTCAAGTTCACCCAAAGATGCTCCTCCTCTCGAAAGCCAATTAAATCCTGGTTTTATGGAAAACTTTCCAACAGCAGGAGCAGAGTGGCGCAGCGGAAGCGTGCTGGGCCCATAACCCAGAGGTCGATGGATCAAAACCATCCTCTGCTAAGTTGTATTTTCTTATGCCAATCGATATTTGCTTGCTTGAGCAAAGGGCTTTCTTTCACGCACAAAGACTAGTTGAACCTGATTCTGGTGATAAAACGAGCTAAAAAACACTCAGCAAAAGGATGGCACTTGCGCCAAGGGAGTCTTGTCTCTTGGCCATGGAAGCCTGGCTGTGCTTTCTTTAATGGACGGCTTTTGTCCAATACTGCCTGCGTAACTTTGGGCATGCCAAGCCACGGCCTTATGCTTTGCGGTAGTCCTTAAGTATCAAGGTATCGGCTGAAGCCACAGCTAGCCAAAAGTGTCAACGCCTTGCAGCATGTTATGAGGATGACTCTGGATTCCCATGTTGACTAGAGACAGTAGGGGTTGACTGACCAATAAACCCCTAGTGCTTTGACGCATTCCAACAGACTTGAAATGTGGGCAGTGAGCTACCCGAGGGGCTCTAAACACAAAGAGCACGTAATTGCATTGGCCGGGAATCGAACCCGGGCCTCCCGCGTGGCAGGCGAGAATTCTACCACTGAACCACCAATGCTCCACACGCACGCAACTGCCGTCAACTTCGCTCAGCCGGGCCTAGGAGAGTCCAGCTTTCGTCCACCGTTACCATCTCTGTGAAGGCATTCGCATGTGGGTCAAGTTCACCCAAAGATGCTCCTCCTCTCGAAAGCCAATTAAATCCTGGTTTTATGGAAAACTTTCCAACAGCAGGAGCAGAGTGGCGCAGCGGAAGCGTGCTGGGCCCATAACCCAGAGGTCGATGGATCGAAACCATCCTCTGCTAAGTTGTATTTTCTTATGCCAATCGATATTTGCTTGCTTGAGCAAAGGGCTTTCTTTCACGCACAAAGACTAGTTGAACCTGATTCTGGTGATAAAACGAGCTAAAAAACACTCAGCAAAAGGATGGCACTTGCGCCAAGGGAGTCTTGTCTCTTGGCCATGGAAGCCTGGCTGTGCTTTCTTTAATGGACGGCTTTTGTCCAATACTGCCTGCGTAACTTTGGGCATGCCAAGCCACGGCCTTATGCTTTGCGGTAGTCCTTAAGTATCAAGGTATCGGCTGAAGCCACAGCTAGCCAAAAGTGTCAACGCCTTGCAGCATGTTATGAGGATGACTCTGGATTCCCATGTTGACTAGAGACAGGAGGGGTTGGCAATGCTCACTGCGCTCGGTTCCAAGCCTCCACAACAAAATCAAAAGCAAGGCGCTTCCGGGAAGCGTGGCTTTCTTTGGAGGATGCGGGCATTGATCCCGCTACCTCTCGCATGCTAAGCGAGCGCTCTACCACTTGAGCTAATCCCCCTTTGCTGGAGGCTCTTATTTGTGTTATGGCTGATCCCTGCTCTCTCATGTGCTATGGGCAATAAATGCAGGTTTCAAAAACTAGAGACAGGAGGGGTTGGCAATGCTCAATGCTCACTGCACTTGGTTCCGAGCCTCCACAACAAAATCAAAAGCAAGGCGCTTTCGGGAAGCGTGGCTTTCTTTGGAGGATGCGGGCATTGATCCCGCTACCTCTCGAATGCAAATCGAGCGCTCTACCATTTGAGCTAATCCCCCTTTGCTGGAGGCTCTTATTTGTGTTATGGCTGATCCCTGCTCTCTCATGTGCTATGCGCAATAAATGCAGGTTTCAAAAACAGTCACACCGACTGACCAATAAACCCCTAGTGCTTTGACGCATTCCAACAGACTTGAAATGTGGGCAGTGAGCTACCCGAGGGGCTCTAAACACAAAGAGCACGTAATTGCATTGGCCGGGAATCGAACCCGGGCCTCCAGCGTGGCAGGCGAGAATTCTACCACTGAACCACCAATGCTCCACACGCACGCAACTGCCGTCAACTTCGCTCAGCCGGGCCTAGGAGAGTCCAGCTTTCGTCCACCGTTACCATCTCTGTGAAGGCATTCGCATGTGGGTCAAGTTCACCCAAAGATGCTCCTCCTCTCGAAAGCCAATTAAATCCTGGTTTTATGGAAAACTTTCCAACAGCAGGAGCAGAGTGGCGCAGCGGAAGCGTGCTGGGCCCATAACCCAGAGGTCGATGGATCGAAACCATCCTCTGCTAAGTTGTATTTTCTTATGCCAATCGATATTTGCTTGCTTGAGCAAAGGGCTTTCTTTCACGCACAAAGACTAGTTGAACCTGATTCTGGTGATAAAACGAGCTAAAAAACACTCAGCAAAAGGATGGCACTTGCGCCAAGGGAGTCTTGTCTCTTGGCCATGGAAGCCTGGCTGTGCTTTCTTTAATGGACGGCTTTTGTCCAATACTGCCTGCGTAACTTTGGGCATGCCAAGCCACGGCCTTATGCTTTGCGGTAGTCCTTAAGTATCAAGGTATCGGCTGAAGCCACAGCTAGCCAAAAGTGTCAACGCCTTGCAGCATGTTATGAGGATGACTCTGGATTCCCATGTTGACTAGAGACAGGAGGGGTTGGCAATGCTCACTGCGCTCGGTTCCAAGCCTCCACAACAAAATCAAAAGCAAGGCGCTTCCGGGAAGCGTGGCTTTCTTTGGAGGATGCGGGCATTGATCCCGCTACCTCTCGCATGCTAAGCGAGCGCTCTACCACTTGAGCTAATCCCCCTTTGCTGGAGGCTCTTATTTGTGTTATGGCTGATCCCTGCTCTCTCATGTGCTATGGGCAATAAATGCAGGTTTCAAAAACTAGAGACAGGAGGGGTTGGCAATGCTCAATGCTCACTGCACTTGGTTCCGAGCCTCCACAACAAAATCAAAAGCAAGGCGCTTTCGGGAAGCGTGGCTTTCTTTGGAGGATGCGGGCATTGATCCCGCTACCTCTCGAATGCAAATCGAGCGCTCTACCATTTGAGCTAATCCCCCTTTGCTGGAGGCTCTTATTTGTGTTATGGCTGATCCCTGCTCTCTCATGTGCTATGCGCAATAAATGCAGGTTTCAAAAACAGTCACACCGACTGACCAATAAACCCCTAGTGCTTTGACGCATTCCAACAGACTTGAAATGTGGGCAGTGAGCTACCCGAGGGGCTCTAAACACAAAGAGCACGTAATTGCATTGGCCGGGAATCGAACCCGGGCCTCCCGCGTGGCAGGCGAGAATTCTACCACTGAACCACCAATGCTCCACACGCACGCAACTGCCGTCAACTTCGCTCAGCCGGGCCTAGGAGAGTCCAGCTTTCGTCCACCGTTACCATCTCTGTGAAGGCATTCGCATGTGGGTCAAGTTCACCCAAAGATGCTCCTCCTCTCGAAAGCCAATTAAATCCTGGTTTTATGGAAAACTTTCCAACAGCAGGAGCAGAGTGGCGCAGCGGAAGCGTGCTGGGCCCATAACCCAGAGGTCAATGGATCGAAACCATCCTCTGCTAAGTTGTATTTTCTTATGCCAATCGATATTTGCTTGCTTGAGCAAAGGGCTTTCTTTCACGCACAAAGACTAGTTGAACCTGATTCTGGTGATAAAACGAGCTAAAAAACACTCAGCAAAAGGATGGCACTTGCGCCAAGGGAGTCTTGTCTCTTGGCCATGGAAGCCTGGCTGTGCATTCTTTAATGGACGGCTTTTGTCCAATACTGCCTGCGTAACTTTGGGCATGCCAAGCCACGGCCTTATGCTTTGCGGTAGTCCTTAAGTATCAAGGTATCGGCTGAAGCCACAGCTAGCCAAAAGTGTCAACGCCTTGCAGCATGTTATGAGGATGACTCTGGATTCCCATGTTGACTAGAGACAGGAGGGGTTGGCAATGCTCACTGCGCTCGGTTCCAAGCCTCCACAACAAAATCAAAAGCAAGGCGCTTCCGGGAAGCGTGGCTTTCTTTGGAGGATGCGAGCATTGATCCCGCTACCTCTCGCATGCTAAGCGAGCGCTCTACCACTTGAGCTAATCCCCCTTTGCTGGAGGCTCTTATTTGTGTTATGGCTGATCCCTGCTCTCTCATGTGCTATGGGCAATAAATGCAGGTTTCAAAAACTAGAGACAGGAGGGGTTGGCAATGCTCAATGCTCACTGCACTCGGTTCCGAGCCTCCACAACAAAATCAAAAGCAAGGCGCTTGCGGGAAGCGTGGCTTTCTTTGGAGGATGCGGGCATTGATCCCGCTACCTCTCGAATGCAAATCGAGCGCTCTACCATTTGAGCTAATCCCCCTTTGCTGGAGGCTCTTATTTGTGTTATGGCTGATCCCTGCTCTCTCATGTGCTATGCGCAATAAATGCAGGTTTCAAAAACAGTCACACCGACTGACCAATAAACCCCTAGTGCTTTGACGCATTCCAACAGACTTGAAATGTGGGCAGTGAGCTACCCGAGGGGCTCTAAACACAAAGAGCACGTAATTGCATTGGCCGGGAATCGAACCCGGGCCTCCCGCGAGGCGGCGGGAAATTCTACCACTGAACCACCAATGCTCCACACGCACGCAACTGCCGTCATCTTCGCTCAGCCGGGCCTAGGAGAGTCCAGCTTTCGTCCACCGTTACCATCTCTGTGAAGGCATTCGCATGTGGGTCAAGTTCACCCAAAGATGCTCCTCCTCTCGAAAGCCAATTAAATCCTGGTTTTATGGAAAACTTTCCAACAGCAGGAGCAGAGTGGCGCAGCGGAAGCGTGCTGGGCCCATAACCCAGAGGTCGATGGATCGAAACCATCCTCTGCTAAGTTGTATTTTCTTATGCCAATCGATATTTGCTTGCTTGAGCAAAGGGCTTTCTTTCACGCACAAAGACTAGTTGAACCTGATTCTGGTGATAAAACGAGCTAAAAAACACTCAGCAAAAGGATGGCACTTGCGCCAAGGGAGTCTTGTCTCTTGGCCATGGAAGCCTGGCTGTGCTTTCTTTAATGGACGGCTTTTGTCCAATACTGCCTGCGTAACTTTGGGCATGCCAAGCCACGGCCTTATGCTTTGCGGTAGTCCTTAAGTATCAAGGTATCGGCTGAAGCCACAGCTAGCCAAAAGTGTCAACGCCTTGCAGCATGTTATGAGGATGACTCTGGATTCCCATGTTGACTAGAGACAGGAGGGGTTGGCAATGCTCACTGCGCTCGGTTCCAAGCCTCCACAACAAAATCAAAAGCAAGGCGCTTCCGGGAAGCGTGGCTTTCTTTGGAGGATGCGGGCATTGATCCCGCTACCTCTCGCATGCTAAGCGAGCGCTCTACCACTTGAGCTAATCCCCCTTTGCTGGAGGCTCTTATTTGTGTTATGGCTGATCCCTGCTCTCTCATGTGCTATGGGCAATAAATGCAGGTTTCAAAAACTAGAGACAGGAGGGGTTGGCAATGCTCAATGCTCACTGCACTCGGTTCCGAGCCTCCACAACAAAATCAAAAGCAAGGCGCTTGCGGGAAGCGTGGCTTTCTTTGGAGGATGCGGGCATTGATCCCGCTACCTCTCAAATGCAAATCGAGCGCTCTACCATTTGAGCTAATCCCCCTTTGCTGGTGGCTCTTATTTGTGTTATGGCTGATCCCTGCTCTCTCATGTGCTATGCGCAATAAATGCAGGTTTCAAAAACAGTCACACCGACTGACCAATAAACCCCTAGTGCTTTGACGCCTTCCAACAGACTTGAAATGTGGGCAGTGAGCTACCCGAGGGGCTCTAAACACAAAGAGCACGTAATTGCATTGGCCGGGAATCGAACCCGGGCCTCCCGCGTGGCAGGCGAGAATTCTACCACTGAACCACCAATGCTCCACACGCACGCAACTGCCGTCAACTTCGCTCAGCCGGGCCTAGGAGAGTCCAGCTTTCGTCCACCGTTACCATCTCTGTGAAGGCATTCGCATGTGGGTCAAGTTCACCCAAAGATGCTCCTCCTCTCGAAAGCCAATTAAATCCTGGTTTTATGGAAAACTTTCCAACAGCAGGAGCAGAGTGGCGCAGCGGAAGCGTGCTGGGCCCATAACCCAGAGGTCGATGGATCGAAACCATCCTCTGCTAAGTTGTATTTTCTTATGCCAATCGATATTTGCTTGCTTGAGCAAAGGGCTTTCTTTCACGCACAAAGACTAGTTGAACCTGATTCTGGTGATAAAACGAGCTAAAAAACACTCAGCAAAAGGATGGCACTTGCGCCAAGGGAGTCTTGTCTCTTGGCCATGGAAGCCTGGCTGTGCTTTCTTTAATGGACGGCTTTTGTCCAATACTGCCTGCGTAACTTTGGGCATGCCAAGCCACGGCCTTATGCTTTGCGGTAGTCCTTAAGTATCAAGGTATCGGCTGAAGCCGCAGCTAGCCAAAAGTGTCAACGCCTTGCAGCATGTTATGAGGATGACTCTGGATTCCCATGTTGACTAGAGACAGGAGGGGTTGGCAATGCTCACTGCGCTCGGTTCCAAGCCTCCACAACAAAATCAAAAGCAAGGCGCTTCCGGGAAGCGTGGCTTTCTTTGGAGGATGCGGGCATTGATCCCGCTACCTCTCGCATGCTAAGCGAGCGCTCTACCACTTGAGCTAATCCCCCTTTGCTGGAGGCTCTTATTTGTGTTATGGCTGATCCCTGCTCTCTCATGTGCTATGGGCAATAAATGCAGGTTTCAAAAACTAGAGACAGGAGGGGTTGGCAATGCTCAATGCTCACTGCACTCGGTTCCGAGCCTCCACAACAAAATCAAAAGCAAGGCGCTTGCGGGAAGCGTGGCTTTCTTTGGAGGATGCGGGCATTGATCCCGCTACCTCTCGAATGCAAATCGAGCGCTCTACCATTTGAGCTAATCCCCCTTTGCTGGAGGCTCTTATTTGTGTTATGGCTGATCCCTGCTCTCTCATGTGCTATGCGCAATAAATGCAGGTTTCAAAAACAGTCACACCGACTGACCAATAAACCCCTAGTGCTTTGACGCATTCCAACAGACTTGAAATGTGGGCAGTGAGCTACCCGAGGGGCTCTAAACACAAAGAGCACGTAATTGCATTGGCCAGGAATCGAACCCGGGCCTCCCGCGTGGCAGGCGAGAATTCTACCACTGAACCACCAATGCTCCACACGCACGCAACTGCCGTCAACTTCGCTCAGCCGGGCCTAGGAGAGTCCAGCTTTCGTCCACCGTTACCATCTCTGTGAAGGCATTCGCATGTGGGTCAAGTTCACCCAAAGATGCTCCTCCTCTCGAAAGCCAATTAAATCCTGGTTTTATGGAAAACGTTCCAACAGCAGGAGCAGAGTGGCGCAGCGGAAGCGTGCTGGGCCCATAACCCAGAGGTCGATGGATCGAAACCATCCTCTGCTAAGTTGTATTTTCTTATGCCAATCGATATTTGCTTGCTTGAGCAAAGGGCTTTCTTTCACGCACAAAGACTAGTTGAACCTGATTCTGGTGATAAAACGATCTAAAAAACACTCAGCAAAAGGATGGCACTTGCGCCAAGGGAGTCTTGTCTCTTGGCCATGGAAGCCTGGCTGTGCTTTCTTTAATGGACGGCTTTTGTCCAATACTGCCTGCGTAACTTTGGGCATGCCAAGCCACGGCCTTATGCTTTGCGGTAGTCCTTAAGTATCAAGGTATCGGCTGAAGCCGCAGCTAGCCAAAAGTGTCAACGCCTTGCAGCATGTTATGAGGATGACTCTGGATTCCCATGTTGACTAGAGACAGGAGGGGTTGGCAATGCTCACTGCGCTCGGTTCCAAGCCTCCACAACAAAATCAAAAGCAAGGCGCTTCCGGGAAGCGTGGCTTTCTTTGGAGGATGCGGGCATTGATCCCGCTACCTCTCGCATGCTAAGCGAGCGCTCTACCACTTGAGCTAATCCCCCTTTGCTGGAGGCTCTTATTTGTGTTATGGCTGATCCCTGCTCTCTCATGTGCTATGGGCAATAAATGCAGGTTTCAAAAACTAGAGACAGGAGGGGTTGGCAATGCTCAATGCTCACTGCACTCGGTTCCGAGCCTCCACAACAAAATCAAAAGCAAGGCGCTTGCGGGAAGCGTGGCTTTCTTTGGAGGATGCGGGCATTGATCCCGCTACCTCTCGAATGCAAATCGAGCGCTCTACCATTTGAGCTAATCCCCCTTTGCTGGAGGCTCTTATTTGTGTTATGGCTGATCCCTGCTCTCTCATGTGCTATGCGCAATAAATGCAGGTTTCAAAAACAGTCACACCGACTGACCAATAAACCCCTAGTGCTTTGACGCATTCCAACAGACTTGAAATGTGGGCAGTGAGCTACCCGAGGGGCTCTAAACACAAAGAGCACGTAATTGCATTGGCCAGGAATCGAACCCGGGCCTCCCGCGTGGCAGGCGAGAATTCTACCACTGAACCACCAATGCTCCACACGCACGCAACTGCCGTCAGCTTCGCTCAGCCGGGCCTAGGAGAGTCCAGCTTTCGTCCACCGTTACCATCTCTGTGAAGGCATTCGCATGTGGGTCAAGTTCACCCAAAGATGCTCCTCCTCTCGAAAGCCAATTAAATCCTGGTTTTATGGAAAACGTTCCAACAGCAGGAGCAGAGTGGCGCAGCGGAAGCGTGCTGGGCCCATAACCCAGAGGTCGATGGATCGAAACCATCCTCTGCTAAGTTGTATTTTCTTATGCCAATCGATATTTGCTTGCTTGAGCAAAGGGCTTTCTTTCACGCACAAAGACTAGTTGAACCTGATTCTGGTGATAAAACGAGCTAAAAAACACTCAGCAAAAGGATGGCACTTGCGCCAAGGGAGTCTTGTCTCTTGGCCATGGAAGCCTGGCTGTGCTTTCTTTAATGGACGGCTTTTGTCCAATACTGCCTGCGTAACTTTGGGCATGCCAAGCCACGGCCTTATGCTTTGCGGTAGTCCTTAAGTATCAAGGTATCGGCTGAAGCCGCAGCTAGCCAAAAGTGTCAACGCCTTGCAGCATGTTATGAGGATGACTCTGGATTCCCATGTTGACTAGAGACAGGAGGGGTTGGCAATGCTCACTGCGCTCGGTTCCAAGCCTCCACAACAAAATCAGAAGCAAGGCGCTTCCGGGAAGCGTGGCTTTCTTTGGAGGATGCGGGCATTGATCCCGCTACCTCTCGCATGCTAAGCGAGCGCTCTACCACTTGAGCTAATCCCCCTTTGCTGGAGGCTCTTATTTGTGTTATGGCTGATCCCTGCTCTCTCATGTGCTATGGGCAATAAATGCAGGTTTCAAAAACTAGAGACAGGAGGGGTTGGCAATGCTCAATGCTCACTGCACTCGGTTCCGAGCCTCCACAACAAAATCAAAAGCAAGGCGCTTGCGGGAAGCGTGGCTTTCTTTGGAGGATGCGGGCATTGATCCCGCTACCTCTCGAAGTTGACGGCAGTTGCGTGCGTGTGGAGCATTGGTGGTTCAGTGGTAGAATTCTCGCCTGCCACGCGGGAGGCCCGGGTTCGATTCCTGGCCAATGCAATTACGTGCTCTTTGTGTTTAGAGCCCCTCGGGTAGCTCCAACAGCAGGAGCAGAGTGGCGCAGCGGAAGCGTGCTGGGCCCATAACCCAGAGGTCGATGGATCGAAACCATCCTCTGCTAAGTTGTATTTTCTTATGCCAATCGATATTTGCTTGCTTGAGCAAAGGGCTTTCTTTCACGCACAAAGACTAGTTGAACCTGATTCTGGTGATAAAACGAGCTAAAAAACACTCAGCAAAAGGATGGCACTTGCGCCAAGGGAGTCTTGTCTCTTGGCCATGGAAGCCTGGCTGTGCTTTCTTTAATGGACGGCTTTTGTCCAATACTGCCTGCGTAACTTTGGGCATGCCAAGCCACGGCCTTATGCTTTGCGGTAGTCCTTAAGTATCAAGGTATCGGCTGAAGCCGCAGCTAGCCAAAAGTGTCAACGCCTTGCAGCATGTTATGAGGATGACTCTGGATTCCCATGTTGACTAGAGACAGGAGGGGTTGGCAATGCTCACTGCGCTCGGTTCCAAGCCTCCACAACAAAATCAAAAGCAAGGCGCTTCCGGGAAGCGTGGCTTTCTTTGGAGGATGCGGGCATTGATCCTGCTACCTCTCGCATGCTAAGCGAGCGCTCTACCACTTGAGCTAATCCCCCTTTGCTGGAGGCTCTTATTTGTGTTATGGCTGATCCCTGCTCTCTCATGTGCTATGGGCAATAAATGCAGGTTTCAAAAACTAGAGACAGGAGGGGTTGGCAATGCTCAATGCTCACTGCACTCGGTTCCGAGCCTCCACAACAAAATCAAAAGCAAGGCGCTTGCGGGAAGCGTGGCTTTCTTTGGAGGATGCGGGCATTGATCCCGCTACCTCTCAAATGCAAATCGAGCGCTCTACCATTTGAGCTAATCCCCCTTTGCTGGAAGCTCTTATTTGTGTTATGGCTGATCCCTGCTCTCTCATGTGCTATGCGCAATAAATGCAGGTTTCAAAAACAGTCACACCGACTGACCAATAAACACCCCTAGTGCTTTGACGCATTCCAACAGACTTGAAATGTGGGCAGTGAGCTACCCGAGGGGCTCTAAACACAAAGAGCACGTAATTGCATTGGCCGGGAATCGAACCCGGGCCTCCCGCGTGGCAGGCGAGAATTCTACCACTGAACCACCAATGCTCCACACGCACGCAACTGCCGTCAACTTCGCTCAGCCGGGCCTAGGAGAGTCCAGCTTTCGTCCACCGTTACCATCTCTATGAAGGCATTCGCATGTGGGTCAAGTTCACCCAAAGATGCTCCTCCTCTCGAAAGCCAATTAAATCCTGGTTTTATGGAAAACTTTCCAACAGCAGGAGCAGAGTGGCGCAGCGGAAGCGTGCTGGGCCCATAACCCAGAGGTCGATGGATCGAAACCATCCTCTGCTAAGTTGTATTTTCTTATGCCAATCGATATTTGCTTGCTTGAGCAAAGGGCTTTCTTTCACGCACAAAGACTAGTTGAACCTGATTCTGGTGATAAAACGAGCTAAAAAACACTCAGCAAAAGGATGGCACTTGCGCCAAGGGAGTCTTGTCTCTTGGCCATGGAAGCCTGCCTGTGCTTTCTTTAATGGACGGCTTTTGTCCAATACTGCCTGCGTAACTTTGGGCATGCCAAGCCACGGCCTTATGCTTTGCGGTAGTCCTTAAGTATCAAGGTATCGGCTGAAGCCACAGCTAGCCAAAAGTGTCAACGCCTTGCAGCATGTTATGAGGATGACTCTGGATTCCCATGTTGACTAGAGACAGGAGGGGTTGGCAATGCTCACTGCGCTCGGTTCCAAGCCTCCACAACAAAATCAAAAGCAAGGCGCTTCCGGGAAGCGTGGCTTTCTTTGGAGGATGCAGGCATTGATCCCGCTACCTCTCGCATGCTAAGCGAGCGCTCTACCACTTGAGCTAATCCCCCTTTGCTGGAGGCTCTTGTTTGTGTTATGGCTGATCCCTGCTCTCTCATGTGCTATGGGCAATAAATGCAGGTTTCAAAAACTAGAGACAGGAGGGGTTGGCAATGCTCAATGCTCACCGCACTCGGTTCCGAGCCTCCACAACAAAATCAAAAGCAAGGCGCTTGCAGGAAGCGTGGCTTTCTTTGGAGGATGCGGGCATTGATCCCGCTACCTCTCGAATGCAAATAGAGCGCTCTACCATTTGAGCTAATCCCCCTTTGCTGGAGGCTCTTATTTGTGTTATGGCTGATCCCTGCTCTCTCATGTGCTATGCGCAATAAATGCAGGTTTCAAAAACAGTCACACCGACTGACCAATAAACCCCTAGTGCTTTGACGCATTCCAACAGACTTGAAATGTGGGCAGTGAGCTACCCGAGGGGCTCTAAACACAAAGAGCACGTAATTGCATTGGCCGGGAATCGAACCCGGGCCTCCCGCGTGGCAGGCGAGAATTCTACCACTGAACCACCAATGCTCCACACGCACGCAACTGCCGTCAACTTCGCTCAGCCGGGCCTAGGAGAGTCCAGCTTTCGTCCACCGTTACCATCTCTGTGAAGGCATTCGCATGTGGGTCAAGTTCACCCAAAGATGCTCCTCCTCTCGAAAGCCAATTAAATCCTGGTTTTATGGAAAACTTTCCAACAGCAGGAGCAGAGTGGCGCAGCGGGAGCGTGCTGGGCCCATAACCCAGAGGTCGATGGATCGAAACCATCCTCTGCTAAGTTGTATTTTCTTATGCCAATCGATATTTGCTTGCTTGAGCAAAGGGCTTTCTTTCACGCACAAAGACTAGTTGAACCTGATTCTGGTGATAAAACGAGCTAAAAAACACTCAGCAAAAGGATGGCACTTGCGCCAAGGGAGTCTTGTCTCTTGGCCATGGAAGCCTGGCTGTGCTTTCTTTAATGGACGGCTTTTGTCCAATACTGCCTGCGTAACTTTGGGCATGCCAAGCCACGGCCTTATGCTTTGCGGTAGTCCTTAAGTATCAAGGTATCGGCTGAAGCCACAGCTAGCCAAAAGTGTCAACGCCTTGCAGCATGTTATGAGGATGACTCTGGATTCCCATGTTGACTAGAGACAGGAGGGGTTGGCAATGCTCACTGCGCTCGGTTCCAAGCCTCCACAACAAAATCAAAAGCAATGCGCTTCCGGGAAGCGTGGCTTTCTTTGGAGGATGCGGGCATTGATCCCGCTACCTCTCGCATGCTAAGCGAGCGCTCTACCACTTGAGCTAATCCCCCTTTGCTGGAGGCTCTTATTTGTGTTATGGCTGATCCCTGCTCTCTCATGTGCTATGGGCAATAAATGCAGGTTTCAAAAACTAGAGACAGGAGGGGTTGGCAATGCTCAATGCTCACTGCACTCGGTTCAGAGCCTCCACAACAAAATCAAAAGCAAGGCGCTTGCGGGAAGCGTGGCTTTCTTTGGAGGATGCGGGCATTGATCCCACTACCTCTCGAATGCAAATCGAGCGCTCTACCATTTGAGCTAACCCCCCTTTGCTGGAGGCTCTTATTTGTGTTATGGCTGATCCCTGCTCTCTCATGTGCTATGCGCAATAAATGCAGGTTTCAAAAACAGTCACACCGACTGACCAATAAACCCCTAGTGCTTTGACGCATTCCAACAGACTTGAAATGTGGGCAGTGAGCTACCCGAGGGGCTCTAAACACAAAGAGCACGTAATTGCATTGGCCGGGAATCGAACCCGGGCCTCCCGCGTGGCAGGCGAGAATTCTACCACTGAACCACCAATGCTCCACACGCACGCAACTGCCGTCAACTTCGCTCAGCCGGGCCTAGGAGAGTCCAGCTTTCGTCCACCGTTACCATCTCTGTGAAGGCATTCGCATGTGGGTCAAGTTCACCCAAAGATGCTCCTCCTCTCGAAAGCCAATTAAATCCTGGTTTTATGGAAAACTTTCCAACAGCAGGAGCAGAGTGGCGCAGCGGAAGCGTGCTGGGCCCATAACCCAGAGGTCGATGGATTGAAACCATCCTCTGCTAAGTTGTATTTTCTTATGCCAATCGATATTTGCTTGCTTGAGCAAAAGGCTTTCTTTCACGCACAAAGACTAGTTGAACCTGATTCTGGTGATAAAACGAGCTAAAAAACACTCAGCAAAAGGATGGCACTTGCGCCAAGGGAGTCTTGTCTCTTGGCCATGGAAGCCTGGCTGTGCTTTCTTTAATGGACGGCTTTTGTCCAATACTGCCTGCGTAACTTTGGGCATGCCAAGCCACGGCCTTATGCTTTGCGGTAGTCCTTAAGTATCAAGGTATCGGCTGAAGCCACAGCTAGCCAAAAGTGTCAACGCCTTGCAGCATGTTATGAGGATGACTCTGGATTCCCATGTTGACTAGAGACAGGAGGGGTTGGCAATGCTCACTGCGCTCGGTTCCAAGCCTCCACAACAAAATCAAAAGCAAGGCGCTTCCGGGAAGCGTGGCTTTCTTTGGAGGATGCGGGCATTGATCCCGCTACCTCTCGCATGCTAAGCGAGCGCTCTACCACTTGAGCTAATCCCCCTTTGCTGGAGGCTCTTATTTGTGTTATGGCTGATCCCTGCTCTCTCATGTGCTATGGGCAATAAATGCAGGTTTCAAAAACTAGAGACAGGAGGGGTTGGCAATGCTCAATGCTCACTGCACTCGGTTCCGAGCCTCCACAACAAAATCAAAAGCAAGGCGCTTGCGGGAAGCGTGGCTTTCTTTGGAGGATGCGGGCATTGATCCCGCTACCTCTCGAATGCAAATCGAGCGCTCTACCATTTGAGCTAATCCCCCTTTGCTGGAGGCTCTTATTTGTGTTATGGCTGATCCCTGCTCTCTCATGTGCTATGCGCAATAAATGCAGGTTTCAAAAACAGTCACACCGACTGACCAATAAACCCCTAGTGCTTTGACGCATTCCAACAGACTTGAAATGTGGGCAGTGAGCTACCCGAGGGGCTCTAAACACAAAGAGCACGTAATTGCATTGGCCGGGAATCGAACCCGGGCCTCCCGCGTGGATAGGCGATAATTCTACCACTGAACCACCAATGCTCCACACGCACGCAACTGCCGTCAACTTCGCTCAGCCGGGCCTAGGAGAGTCCAGCTTTCGTCCACCGTTACCATCTCTGTGAAGGCATTCGCATGTGGGTCAAGTTCACCCAAAGATGCTCCTCCTCTCGAAAGCCAATTAAATCCTGGTTTTATGGAAAACTTTCCAACAGCAGGAGCAGAGTGGCGCAGCTGAAGCGTGCTGGGCCCATAACCCAGAGGTCGATGGATCGAAACCATCCTCTGCTAAGTTGTATTTTCTTATGCCAATCGATATTTGCTTGCTTGAGCAAAGGGCTTTCTTTCACGCACAAAGACTAGTTGAACCTGATTCTGGTGATAAAACGAGCTAAAAAACACTCAGCAAAAGGATGGCACTTGCGCCAAGGGAGTCTTGTCTCTTGGCCATGGAAGCCTGGCTGTGCTTTCTTTAATGGACGGCTTTTGTCCAATACTGCCTGCGTAACTTTGGGCATGCCAAGCCACGGCCTTATGCTTTGCGGTAGTCCTTAAGTATCAAGGTATCGGCTGAAGCCACAGCTAGCCAAAAGTGTCAACGCCTTGCAGCATGTTATGAGGATGACTCTGGATTCCCATGTTGACTAGAGACAGGAGGGGTTGGCAATGCTCACTGCGCTCGGTTCCAAGCCTCCACAACAAAATCAAAAGCAAGGCGCTTCCAGGAAGCGTGGCTTTCTTTGGAGGATGCGGGCATTGATCCCGCTACCTCTCGCATGCTAAGCGAGCGCTCTACCACTTGAGCTAATCCCCCTTTGCTGGAGGCTCTTATTTGTGTTATGGCTGATCCCTGCTCTCTCATGTGCTATGGGCAATAAATGCAGGTTTCAAAAACTAGAGACAGGAGGGGTTGGCAATGCTCAATGCTCACTGCACTCGGTTCCGAGCCTCCACAACAAAATCAAAAGCAAGGCGCTTGCGGGAAGCGTGGCTTTCTTTGGAGGATGCGGGCATTGATCCCGCTACCTCTCGAATGCAAATCGAGCGCTCTACCATTTGAGCTAATCCCCCTTTGCTGGAGGCTCTTATTTGTGTTATGGCTGATCCCTGCTCTCTCATGTGCTATGCGCAATAAATGCAGGTTTCAAAAACAGTCACACCGACTGACCAATAAACCCCTAGTGCTTTGACGCATTCCAACAGACTTGAAATGTGGGCAGTGAGCTACCCGAGGGGCTCTAAACACAAAGAGCACGTAATTGCATTGGCCGGGAATCGAACCCGGGCCTCCCGCGTGGCAGGCGAGAATTCTACCACTGAACCACCAATGCTCCACACGCACGCAACTGCCGTCAACTTCGCTCAGCCGGGCCTAGGAGAGTCCAGCTTTCGTCCACCGTTACCATCTCTGTGAAGGCATTCGCATGTGGGTCAAGTTCACCCAAAGATGCTCCTCCTCTCGAAAGCCAATTAAATCCTGGTTTTATGGAAAACTTTCCAACAGCAGGAGCAGAGTGGCGCAGCGGAAGCATGCTGGGCCCATAACCCAGAGGTCGATGGATCGAAACCATCCTCTGCTAAGTTGTATTTTCTTATGCCAATCGATATTTGCTTGCTTGAGCAAAGGGCTTTCTTTCACGCACAAAGACTAGTTGAACCTGATTCTGGTGATAAAACGAGCTAAAAAACACTCAGCAAAAGGATGGCACTTGCGCCAAGGGAGTCTTGTCTCTTGGCCATGGAAGCCTGGCTGTGCTTTCTTTAATGGACGGCTTTTGTCCAATACTGCCTGCGTAACTTTGGGCATGCCAAGCCACGGCCTTATGCTTTGCGGTAGTCCTTAAGTATCAAGGTATCGGCTGAAGCCACAGCTAGCCAAAAGTGTCAACGCCTTGCAGCATGTTATGAGGATGACTCTGGATTCCCATGTTGACTAGAGACAGGAGGGGTTGGCAATGCTCACTGCGCTCGGTTCCAAGCCTCCACAACAAAATCAAAAGCAAGGCGCTTCCGGGAAGCGTGGCTTTCTTTGGAGGATGCGGGCATTGATCCCGCTACCTCTCGCATGCTAAGCGAGCGCTCTACCTCTTGAGCTAATCCCCCTTTGCTGGAGGCTTTAATTTGTGTTATGGCTGATCCCTGCTCTCTCATGTGCTATGGGCAATAAATGCAGGTTTCAAAAACTAGAGACAGGAGGGGTTGGCAATGCTTAATGCTCACTGCACTCGGTTCCGAGCCTCCACAACAAAATCAAAAGCAAGGCGCTTGCGGGAAGCGTGGCTTTCTTTGGAGGATGCGGGCATTGATCCCGCTACCTCTCGAATGCAAATCGAGCGCTCTACCATTTGAGCTAATCCCCCTTTGCTGGAGGTTCTTATTTGTGTTATGGCTGATCCCTGCTCTCTCATGTGCTATGCGCAATAAATGCAGGTTTCAAAAACAGTCACACCGACTGACCAATAAACCCCTAGTGCTTTGACGCATTCCAACAGACTTGAAATGTGGGCAGTGAGCTACCCGAGGGGCTCTAAACACAAAGAGCACGTAATTGCATTGGCCGGGAATCGAACCCGGGCCTCCCGCGTGGCAGGCGAGAATTCTACCACTGAACCACCAATGCTCCACACGCACGCAACTGCCGTCAACTTCGCTCAGCCGGGCCTAGGAGAGTCCAGCTTTCGTCCACCGTTACCATCTCTGTGAAGGCATTCGCATGTGGGTCAAGTTCACCCAAAGATGCTCCTCCTCTCGAAAGCCAATTAAATCCTGGTTTTATGGAAAACTTTCCAACAGCAGGAGCAGAGTGGCGCAGCGGAAGCGTGCTGGGCCCATAACCCAGAGGTCGATGGATCGAAACCATCCTCTGCTAAGTTGTATTTTCTTATGCCAATCGATATTTGCTTGCTTGAGCAAAGGGCTTTCTTTCACGCACAAAGACTAGTTGAACCTGATTCTGGTGATAAAACGAGCTAAAAAACACTCAGCAAAAGGATGGCACTTGCGCCAAGGGAGTCTTGTCTCTTGGCCATGGAAGCCTGGCTGTGCTTTCTTTAATGGACGGCTTTTGTCCAATACTGCCTGCGTAACTTTGGGCATGCCAAGCCACGGCCTTATGCTTTGCGGTAGTCCTTAAGTATCAAGGTATCGGCTGAAGCCACAGCTAGCCAAAAGTGTCAACGCCTTGCAGCATGTTATGAGGATGACTCTGGATTCCCATGTTGACTAGAGACAGGAGGGGTTGGCAATGCTCACTGCGCTCGGTTCCAAGCCTCCACAACAAAATCAAAAGCAAGGCGCTTCCGGGAAGCGTGGCTTTCTTTGGAGGATGCGGGCATTGATCCCGCTACCTCTCGCATGCTAAGCGAGCGCTCTACCACTTGAGCTAATCCCCCTTTGCTGGAGGCTCTTATTTGTGTTATGGCTGATCCCTGCTCTCTCATGTGCTATGGGCAATAAATGCAGGTTTCAAAAACTAGAGACAGGAGGGGTTGGCAATGCTCAATGCTCACTGCACTCGGTTCCGAGCCTCCACAACAAAATCAAAAGCAAGGCGATTGCGGGAAGCTTGGCTTTCTTTGGAGGATGCGGGCATTGATCCCGCTACCTCTCGAATGCAAATCGAGCGCTCTACCATTTGAGCTAATCCCCCTTTGCTGGAGGCTCTTATTTGTGTTATGGCTGATCCCTGCTCTCTCATGTGCAATGCGCAATAAATGCAGGTTTCAAAAACAGTCACACCGACTGACCAATAAACCCCTAGTGCTTTGACGCATTCCAACAGACTTGAAATGTGGGCAGTGAGCTACCCGAGGGGCTCTAAACACAAAGAGCACGTAATTGCATTGGCCGGGAATCGAATCCGGGCCTCCCGCGTGGCAGGCGAGAATTCTACCACTGAACCACCAATGCTCCACACGCACACAACTGCCGTCAACTTCGCTCAGCCGGGCCTAGGAGAGTCCAGCTTTCGTCCACCGTTACCATCTCTGTGAAGGCATTCGCATGTGGGTCAAGTTCACCCAAAGATGCTCCTCCTCTCGAAAGCCAATTAAATCCTGGTTTTATGGAAAGCTTTCCAACAGCAGGAGCAGAGTGGCGCAGCGGAAGCGTGCTGGGCCCATAACCCAGAGGTCGATGGATCGAAACCATCCTCTGCTAAGTTGTATTTTCTTATGCCAATCGATATTTGCTTGCTTGAGCAAAGGGCTTTCTTTCACGCACAAAGACTAGTTGAACCTGATTCTGGTGATAAAACGAGCTAAAAAACACTCAGCAAAAGGATGGCACTTGCGCCAAGGGAGTCTTGTCTCTTGGCCATGGAAGCCTGGCTGTGCTTTCTTTAATGGACGGCTTTTGTCCAATACTGCCTGCGTAACTTTGGGCATGCCAAGCCACGGCCTTATGCTTTGCGGTAGTCCTTAAGTATCAAGGTATCGGCTGAAGCCACAGCTAGCCAAAAGTGTCAACGCCTTGCAGCATGTTATGAGGATGACTCTGGATTCCCATGTTGACTAGAGACAGGAGGGGTTGGCAATGCTCACTGCGCTCGGTTCCAAGCCTCCACAACAAAATCAAAAGCAAGGCGCTTCCGGGAAGCGTGGCTTTCTTTGGAGGATGCGGGCATTGATCCCGCTACCTCTCGCATGCTAAGCGAGCGCTCTACCACTTGAGCTAATCCCCCTTTGCTGGATGCTCTTATTTGTGTTATGGCTGATCCCTGCTCTCTCATGTGCTATGGGCAATAAATGCAGGTTTCAAAAACTAGAGACAGGAGGGGTTGGCAATGCTCAATGCTCACTGCACTCGGTTCCGAGCCTCCACAACAAAATCAAAAGCAAGGCACTTGCGGGAAGCGTGGCTTTCTTTGGAGGATGCGGGCATTGATCCCGCTACCTCTCGAATGCAAATCGAGCGCTCTACCATTTGAGCTAATCCACCTTTGCTGGAGGCTCTTATTTGTGTTATGGCTGATCCCTGCTCTCTCATGTGCTATGCGCAATAAATACAGGTTTCAAAAACAGTCACACCGACTGACCAATAAACCCCTAGTGCTTTGACGCATTCCAACAGACTTGAAATGTGGGCAGTGAGCTACCCGAGGGGCTCTAAACACAAAGAGCACGTAATTGCATTGGCCGGGAATCGAACCCGGGCCTCCCGCGTGGCAGGCGAGAATTCTACCACTGAACCACCAATGCTCCACACGCACGCAACTGCCGTCAACTTCGCTCAGCCGGGCCTAGGAGAGTCCAGCTTTCGTCCACCGTTACCATCTCTGTGAAGGCATTCGCAAGTGGGTCAAGTTCACCCAAAGATGCTCCTCCTCTCGAAAGCCAATTAAATCCTGGTTTTATGGAAAACTTTCCAACAGCAGGAGCAGAGTGGCGCAGCGGATGTGTGCTGGGCCCATAACCCAGAGGTCGATGGATCGAAACCATCCTCTGCTAAGTTGTATTTTCTTATGCCAATCGATATTTGCTTGCTTGAGCAAAGGGCTTTCTTTCACGCACAAAGACTAGTTGAACCTGATTCTGGTGATAAAACGAGCTAAAAAACACTCAGCAAAAGGATGGCACTTGCGCCAAGGGAGTCTTGTCTCTTGGCCATGGAAGCCTGGCTGTGCTTTCTTTAATGGACGGCTTTTGTCCAATACTGCCTGCGTAACTTTGGGCATGCCAAGCCACGGCCTTATGCTTTGCGGTAGTCCTTAAGTATCAAGGTATCGGCTGAAGCCACAGCTAGCCAAAAGTGTCAACGCCTTGCAGCATGTTATGAGGATGACTCTGGATTCCCATGTTGACTAGAGACAGGAGGGGTTGGCAATGCTCACTGCGCTCGGTTCCAAGCCTCCACAACAAAATCAAAAGCAAGGCGCTTCCGGGAAGCGTGGCTTTCTTTGGAGGATGCGGGCATTGATCCCGCTACCTCTCGCATGCTAAGCGAGCGCTCTACCACTTGAGCTAATCCCCCTTTGCTGGAGGCTCTTATTTGTGTTATGGCTGATCCCTGCTCTCTCATGTGCTATGGGCAATAAATGCAGGTTTCAAAAACTAGAGACAGGAGGGGTTGGCAATGCTCAATGCTCACTGCACTCGGTTCCGAGCCTCCACAACAAAATCAAAAGCAAGGCGCTTGCGGGAAGCGTGGCTTTCTTTGGAGGATGCGGGCATTGATCCCGCTACCTCTCGAATGCAAATCGAGCGCTCTACCATTTGAGCTAATCCCCCTTTGCTGGAGGCTCTTATTTGTGTTATGGCTGATCCCTGCTCTCTCATGTGCTATGCGCAATAAATGCAGGTTTCAAAAACAGTCACACCGACTGACCAATAAACCCCTAGTGCTTTGACGCATTCCAACAGACTTGAAATGTGGGCAGTGAGCTACCCGAGGGGCTCTAAACACAAAGAGCACGTAATTGCATTGGCCGGGAATCGAACCCGGGCCTCCCGCGTGGCAGACGAGAATTCTACCACTGAACCACCAATGCTCCACACGCACGCAACTGCCGTCAACTTCGCTCAGCCGGGCCTAGGAGAGTCCAGCTTTCGTCCACCGTTACCATCTCTGTGAAGGCATTCGCATGTGGGTCAAGTTCACCCAAAGATGCTCCTCCTCTCGAAATCCAATTAAATCCTGGTTTTATGGAAAACTTTCCAACAGCAGGAGCAGAGTGGCGCAGCGGAAGCGTGCTGGGCCCATAACCCAGAGGTCGATGGATCGAAACCATCCTCTGCTAAGTTGTATTTTCTTATGCCAATCGATATTTGCTTGCTTGAGCAAAGGGCTTTCTTTCACGCACAAAGACTAGTTGAACCTGATTCTGGTGATAAAACGAGCTAAAAAACACTCAGCAAAAGGATGGCACTTGCGCCAAGGGAGTCTTGTCTCTTGGCCATGGAAGCCTGGCTGTGCTTTCTTTAATGGACGGCTTTTGTCCAATACTGCCTGCGTAACTTTGGGCATGCCAAGCCACGGCCTTATGCTTTGCGGTAGTCCTTAAGTATCAAGGTATCGGCTGAAGCCACAGCTAGCCAAAAGTGTCAACGCCTTGCAGCATGTTATGAGGATGACTCTGGATTCCCATGTTGACTAGAGACAGGAGGGGTTGGCAATGCTCACTGCGCTCGGTTCCAAGCCTCCACAACAAAATCAAAAGCAAGGCGCTTCCGGGAAGCGTGGCTTTCTTTGGAGGATGCTGGCATTGATCCCGCTACCTCTCGCATGCTAAGCGAGCGCTCTACCACTTGAGCTAATCCCCCTTTGCTGTAGGCTCTTATTTGTGTTATGGCTGATCCCTGCTCTCTCATGTGCTATGGGCAATAAATGCAGGTTTCAAAAACTAGAGACAGGAGGGGTTGGCAATGCTCAATGCTCACTGCACTCGGTTCCGAGCCTCCACAACAAAATCAAAAGCAAGGCGCTTGCGGGAAGCGTGGCTTTCTTTGGAGGATGCGGGCATTGATCCCGCTACCTCTCGAATGCAAATCGAGCGCTCTACCATTTGAGCTAATCCCCCTTTGCTGGAGGCTCTTATTTGTGTTATGGCTGATCCCTGCTCTCTCATGTGCTATGCGCAATAAATGCAGGTTTCAAAAACAGTCACACCGACTGACCAATAAACCCCTAGTGCTTTGACGCATTCCAACAGACTTGAAATGTGGGCAGTGAGCTACCCGAGGGGCTCTAAACACAAAGAGCACGTAATTGCATTGGCCGGGAATCGAACCCGGGCCTCCCGCGTGGCAGGCGAGAATTCTACCACTGAACCACCAATGCTCCACACGCACGCAACTGCCGTCAACTTCGCTCAGCCGGGCCTAGGAGAGTCCAGCTTTCGTCCACCGTTACCATCTCTGTGAAGGCATTCGCATGTGGGTCAAGTTCACCCAAAGATGCTCCTCCTCTCGAAAGCCAATTAAATCCTGGTTTTATGGAAAACTTTCCAACAGCAGGAGCAGAGTGGCGCAGCGGAAGCGTGCTGGGCCCATAACCCAGAGGTCGATGGATCGAAACCATCCTCTGCTAAGTTGTATTTTCTTATGCCAATCGATATTTGCTTGCTTGAGCAAAGGGCTTTCTTTCACGCACAAAGACTAGTTGAACCTGATTCTGGTGATAAAACGAGCTAAAAAACACTCAGCAAAAGGATGGCACTTGCGCCAAGGGAGTCTTGTCTCTTGGCCATGGAAGCCTGGCTGTGCTTTCTTTAATGGACGGCTTTTGTCCAATACTGCCTGCGTAACTTTGGGCATGCCAAGCCACGGCCTTATGCTTTGCGGTAGTCCTTAAGTATCAAGGTATCGGCTGAAGCCACAGCTAGCCAAAAGTGTCAACGCCTTGCAGCATGTTATGAGGATGACTCTGGATTCCCATGTTGACTAGAGACAGGAGGGGTTGGCAATGCTCACTGCGCTCGGTTCCAAGCCTCCACAACAAAATCAAAAGCAAGGCGCTTCCGGGAAGCGTGGCTTTCTTTGGAGGATGCGGGCATTGATCCCGCTACCTCTCGCATGCTAAGCGAGCGCTCTACCACTTGAGCTAATCCCCCTTTGCTGGAGGCTCTTATTTGTGTTATGGCTGACCCAGAGGTCGATGGATCGAAACCATCCTCTGCTAAGTTGTATTTTCTTATGCCAATCGATATTTGCTTGCTTGAGCAAAGGGCTTTCTTTCACGCACAAAGACTAGTTGAACCTGATTCTGGTGATAAAACGAGCTAAAAAACACTCAGCAAAAGGATGGCACTTGCGCCAAGGGAGTCTTGTCTCTTGGCCATGGAAGCCTGGCTGTGCTTTCTTTAATGGACGGCTTTTGTCCAATACTGCCTGCGTAACTTTGGGCATGCCAAGCCACGGCCTTATGCTTTGCGGTAGTCCTTAAGTATCAAGGTATCGGCTGAAGCCACAGCTAGCCAAAAGTGTCAACGCCTTGCAGCATGTTATGAGGATGACTCTGGATTCCCATGTTGACTAGAGACAGGAGGGGTTGGCAATGCTCACTGCGCTCGGTTCCAAGCCTCCACAACAAAATCAAAAGCAAGGCGCTTCCGGGAAGCGTGGCTTTCTTTGGAGGATGCGGGCATTGATCCCGCTACCTCTCGCATGCTAAGCAAGCGCTCTACCACTTGAGCTAATCCCCCTTTGCTGGAGGCTCTTATTTGTGTTATGGCTGATCCCTGCTCTCTCATGTGCTATGGGCAATAAATGCAGGTTTCAAAAACTAGAGACAGGAGGGGTTGGCAATGCTCAATGCTCACTGCACTCGGTTCCGAGCCTCCACAACAAAATCAAAAGCAAGGCGCTTGCGGGAAGCGTGGCTTTCTTTGGAGGATGCGGGCATTGATCCCGCTACCTCTCGAATGCAAATCGAGCGCTCTACCATTTGAGCTAATCCCCCTTTGCTGGAGGCTCTTATTTGTGTTATGGCTGATCCCTGCTCTCTCATGTGCTATGCGCAATAAATGCAGGTTTCAAAAACAGTCACACCGACTGACCAATAAACCCCTAGTGCAGAGTGGCGCAGCGGAAGCGTGCTGGGCCCATAACCCAGAGGTCGATGGATCGAAACCATCCTCTGCTAAGTTGTATTTTCTTATGCCAATCGATATTTGCTTGCTTGAGCAAAGGGCTTTCTTTCACGCACAAAGACTAGTTGAACCTGATTCTGGTGATAAAACGAGCTAAAAAACACTCAGCAAAAGGATGGCACTTGCGCCAAGGGAGTCTTGTCTCTTGGACATGGAAGCCTGGCTGTGCTTTCTTTAATGGACGGCTTTTGTCCAATACTGCCTGCGTAACTTTGGGCATGCCAAGCCACGGCCTTATGCTTTGCGGTAGTCCTTAAGTATCAAGGTATCGGCTGAAGCCACAGCTAGCCAAAAGTGTCAACGCCTTGCAGCATGTTATGAGGATGACTCTGGATTCCCATGTTGACTAGAGACAGGAGGGGTTGGCAATGCTCACTGCGCTCGGTTCCAAGCCTCCACAACAAAATCAAAAGCAAGGCGCTTCCGGGAAGCGTGGCTTTCTTTGGAGGATGCGGGCATTGATCCCGCTACCTCTCGCATGCTAAGCGAGCGCTCTACCACTTGAGCTAATCCCCCTTTGCTGGAGGCTCTTATTTGTGTTATGGCTGATCCCTGCTCTCTCATGTGCTATGGGCAATAAATGCAGGTTTCAAAAACTAGAGACAGGAGGGGTTGGCAATGCTCAATGCTCACTGCACTCGGTTCCGAGCCTCCACAACAAAATCAAAAGCAAGGCGCTTGCGGGAAGCGTGGCTTTCTTTGGAGGATGCGGGCATTGATCCCGCTACCTCTCGAATGCAAATCGAGCACTCTACCATTTGAGCTAATCCCCCTTTGCTGGAGGCTCTTATTTGTGTTATGGCTGATCCCTGCTCTCTCATGTGCTATGCGCAATAAATGCAGGTTTCAAAAACAGTCACACCGACTGACCAATAAACCCCTAGTGCTTTGACGCATTCCAACAGACTTGAAATGTGGGCAGTGAGCTACCCGAGGGGCTCTAAACACAAAGAGCACGTAATTGCATTGGCCGGGAATCGAACCCGGGCCTCCCGCGTGGCAGGCGAGAATTCTACCACTGAACCACCAATGCTCCACACGCACGCAACTGCCGTCAACTTCGCTCAGCCGGGCCTAGGAGAGTCCAGCTTTCGTCCACCGTTACCATCTCTGTGAAGGCATTCGCATGTGGGTCAAGTTCACCCAAAGATGCTCCTCCTCTCGAAAGCCAATTAAATCCTGGTTTTATGGAAAACTTTCCAACAGCAGGAGCAGAGTGGCGCAGCGGAAGCGTGCTGGGCCCATAACCCAGAGGTCGATGGATCGAAACCATCCTCTGCTAAGTTGTATTTTCTTATGCCAATCGATATTTGCTTGCTTGAGCAAAGGGCTTTCTTTCACGCACAAAGACTAGTTGAACCTGATTCTGGTGATAAAACGAGCTAAAAAACACTCAGCAAAAGGATGGCACTTGCGCCAAGGGAGTCTTGTCTCTTGGCCATGGAAGCCTGGCTGTGCTTTCTTTAATGGACGGCTTTTGTCCAATACTGCCTGCGTAACTTTGGGCATGCCAAGCCACGGCCTTATGCTTTGCGGTAGTCCTTAAGTATCAAGGTATCGGCTGAAGCCACAGCTAGCCAAAAGTGTCAACGCCTTGCAGCATGTTATGAGGATGACTCTGGATTCCCATGTTGACTAGAGACAGGAGGGGTTGGCAATGCTCACTGCGCTCGGTTCCAAGCCTCCACAACAAAATCAAAAGCAAGGCGCTTCCGGGAAGCGTGGCTTTCTTTGGAGGATGCGGGCATTGATCCCGCTACCTCTCGCATGCTAAGCGAGCGCTCTACCACTTGAGCTAATCCCCCTTTGCTGGAGGCTATTATTTGTGTTATGGCTGATCCCTGCTCTCTCATGTGCTATGGGCAATAAATGCAGGTTTCAAAAACTAGAGACAGGAGGGGTTGGCAATGCTCAATGCTCACTGCACTCGGTTCCGAGCCTCCACAACAAAATCAAAAGCAAGGCGCTTGCGGGAAGCGTGGCTTTCTTTGGAGGATGCGGGCATTGATCCCGCTACCTCTCGAATGCAAATCGAGCGCTCTACCATTTGAGCTAATCCCCCTTTGCTGGAGGCTCTTATTTGTGTTATGGCTGATCCCTGCTCTCTCATGTGCTATGCGCAATAAATGCAGGTTTCAAAAACAGTCACACCGACTGACCAATAAACCCCTAGTGCTTTGACGCATTCCAACAGACTTGAAATGTGGGCAGTGAGCTACCCGAGGGGCTCTAAACACAAAGAGCACGTAATTGCATTGGCCGGGAATCGAACCCGGGCCTCCCGCGTGGCAGGCGAGAATTCTACCACTGAACCACCAATGCTCCACACGCACGCAACTGCCGTCAACTTCGCTCAGCCGGGCCTAGGAGAGTCCAGCTTTCGTCCACCGTTACCATCTCTGTGAAGGCATTCGCATGTGGGTCAAGTTCACCCAAAGATGCTCCTCCTCTCGAAAGCCAATTAAATCCTGGTTTTATGGAAAACTTTCCAACAGCAGGAGCAGAGTGGCGCAGCGGAAGCGTGCTGGGCCCATAACCCAGAGGTCGATGGATCGAAACCATCCTCTGCTAAGTTGTATTTTCTTATGCCAATCGATATTTGCTTGCTTGAGCAAAGGGCTTTCTTTCACGCACAAAGACTAGTTGAACCTGATTCTGGTGATAAAACGAGCTAAAAAACACTCAGCAAAAGGATGGCACTTGCGCCAAGGGAGTCTTGTCTCTTGGCCATGGAAGCCTGGCTGTGCTTTCTTTAATGGATGGCTTTTGTCCAATACTGCCTGCGTAACTTTGGGCATGCCAAGCCACGGCCTTATGCTTTGCGGTAGTCCTTAAGTATCAAGGTATCGGCTGAAGCCACAGCTAGCCAAAAGTGTCAACGCCTTGCAGCATGTTATGAGGATGACTCTGGATTCCCATGTTGACTAGAGACAGGAGGGGTTGGCAATGCTCACTGCGCTCGGTTCCAAGCCTCCACAACAAAATCAAAAGCAAGGCGCTTGCGGGAAGCGTGGCTTTCTTTGGAGGATGCGGGTATTGATCCCGCTACCTCTCGAATGCAAATCGAGCGCTCTACCATTTGAGCTAATCCCCCTTTGCTGGAGGCTCTTATTTGTGTTATGGCTGATCCCTGCTCTCTCATGTGCTATGCGCAATAAATGCAGGTTTCAAAAACAGTCACACCGACTGACCAATAAACCCCTAGTGCTTTGACGCATTCCAACAGACTTGAAATGTGGGCAGTGAGCTACCCGAGGGGCTCTAAACACAAAGAGCACGTAATTGCATTGGCCGGGAATCGAACCCGGGCCTCCCGCGTGGCAGGCGAGAATTCTACCACTGAACCACCAATGCTCCACACGCATGCAACTGCCGTCAACTTCGCTCAGCCGGGCCTAGGAGAGTCCAGCTTTCGTCCACCGTTACCATCCCTGTGAAGGCATTCACATGTGGGTCAAGTTCACCCAAAGATGCTCCTCCTCTCGAAAGCCAATTAAATCCTGGTTTTATGGAAAACTTTCCAACAGCAGGAGCAGAGTGGCGCAGCGGAAGCGTGCTGGGCCCATAACCCAGAGGTCGATGGATCAAAACCATCCTCTGCTAAGTTGTATTTTCTTATGCCAATCGATATTTGCTTGCTTGAGCAAAGGGCTTTCTTTCACGCACAAAGACTAGTTGAACCTGATTCTGGTGATAAAACGAGCTAAAAAACACTCAGCAAAAGGATGGCACTTGCGCCAAGGGAGTCTTGTCTCTTGGCCATGGAAGCCTGGCTGTGCTTTCTTTAATGGACGGCTTTTGTCCAATACTGCCTGCGTAACTTTGGGCATGCCAAGCCACGGCCTTATGCTTTGCGGTAGTCCTTAAGTATCAAGGTATCGGCTGAAGCCACAGCTAGCCAAAAGTGTCAACGCCTTGCAGCATGTTATGAGGATGACTCTGGATTCCCATGTTGACTAGAGACAGGAGGGGTTGGCAATGCTCACTGCGCTCGGTTCCAAGCCTCCACAACAAAATCAAAAGCAAGGCGCTTCCCGGAAGCGTGGCTTTCTTTGGATCCCGCTACCTCTCGCATGCTAAGCGAGCGCTCTACCACTTGAGCTAATCCCCCTTTGCTGGAGGCTCTTATTTGTGTTATGGCTGATCCCTGCTCTCTCATGTGCTATGGGCAATAAATGCAGGTTTCAAAAACTAGAGACAGGAGGGGTTGGCAATGCTCAATGCTCACTGCACTCGGTTCCGAGCCTCCACAACAAAATCAAAAGCAAGGCGCTTGCGGGAAGCGTGGCTTTCTTTGGAGGATGCGGGCATTGATCCCGCTACCTCTCGAATGCAAATCGAGCGCTCTACCATTTGAGCTAATCCCCCTTTGCTGGAGGCTCTTATTTGTGTTATGGCTGATCCCTGCTCTCTCATGTGCTATGCGCAATAAATGCAGGTTTCAAAAACAGTCACACCGACTGACCAATAAACCCCTAGTGCTTTGACGCATTCCAACAGACTTGAAATGTGGGCAGTGAGCTACCCGAGGGGCTCTAAACACAAAGAGCACGTAATTGCATTGGCCGGGAATCGAATCCGGGCCTCCCGCGTGGCAGGCGAGAATTCTACCACTGAACCACCAATGCTCCACACGCACGCAACTGCCGTCAACTTCGCTCAGCCGGGCCTAGGAGAGTCCAGCTTTCGTCCACCGTTACCATCTCTGTGAAGGCATTCGCATGTGGGTCAAGTTCACCCAAAGATGCTCCTCCTCTCGAAAGCCAATTAAATCCTGGTTTTATGGAAAACTTTCCAACAGCAGGAGCAGAGTGGCGCAGCGGAAGCGTGCTGGGCCCATAACCCAGAGGTCGATGGATCGAAACCATCCTCTGCTAAGTTGTATTTTCTTATGCCAATCGATATTTGCTTGCTTGAGCAAAGGGCTTTCTTTCACGCACAAAGACTAGTTGAACCTGATTCTGGTGATAAAACGAGCTAAAAAACACTCAGCAAAAGGATGGCACTTGCGCCAAGGGAGTCTTGTCTCTTGGCCATGGAAGCCTGGCTGTGCTTTCTTTAATGGATGGCTTTTGTCCAATACTGCCTGCGTAACTTTGGGCATGCCAAGCCACGGCCTTATGCTTTGCGGTAGTCCTTAAGTATCAAGGTATCGGCTGAAGCCACAGCTAGCCAAAAGTGTCAACGCCTTGCAGCATGTTATGAGGATGACTCTGGATTCCCATGTTGACTAGAGACAGGAGGGGTTGGCAATGCTCACTGCGCTCGGTTCCAAGCCTCCACAACAAAATCAAAAGAAAGGCGCTTCCGGGAAGCGTGGCTTTCTTTGGAGGATGCGGGCATTGATCCCGCTACCTCTCGCATGCTAAGCGAGCGCTCTACCACTTGAGCTAATCCCCCTTTGCTGGAGGCTCTTATTTGTGTTATGGCTGATCCCTGCTCTCTCATGTGCTATGGGCAATAAATGCAGGTTTCAAAAACTAGAGACAGGAGGGGTTGGCAATGCTCAATGCTCACTGCACTCGGTTCCGAGCCTCCACAACAAAATCAAAAGCAAGGCGCTTGCGGGAAGCGTGGCTTTCTTTGGAGGATGCGGGCATTGATCCCGCTACCTCTCGAATGCAAATCGAGCGCTCTACCATTTGAGCTAATCCCCCTTTGCTGGAGGCTCTTATTTGTGTTATGGCTGATCCCTGCTCTCTCATGTGCTATGCGCAATAAATGCAGGTTTCAAAAACAGTCACACCGACTGACCAATAAACCCCTAGTGCTTTGACGCATTCCAACAGACTTGAAATGTGGGCAGTGAGCTACCCGAGGGGCTCTAAACACAAAGAGCACGTAATTGCATTGGCCGGGAATCGAACCCGGGCCTCCCGCGTGGCAGGCGAGAATTCTACCACTGAACCACCAATGCTCCACACGCACGCAACTGCCGTCAACTTCGCTCAGCCGGGCCTAGGAGAGTCCAGCTTTCGTCCACCGTTACCATCTCTGTGAAGGCATTCACATGTGGGTCAAGTTCACCCAAAGATGCTCCTCCTCTCGAAAGCCAATTAAATCCTGGTTTTATGGAAAACTTTCCAACAGCAGGAGCAGAGTGGCGCAGCGGAAGCGTGCTGGGCCCATAACCCAGAGGTCGATGGATCAAAACCATCCTCTGCTAAGTTGTATTTTCTTATGCCAATCGATATTTGCTTGCTTGAGCAAAGGGCTTTCTTTCACGCACAAAGACTAGTTGAACCTGATTCTGGTGATAAAACGAGCTAAAAAACACTCAGCAAAAGGATGGCACTTGCGCCAAGGGAGTCTTGTCTCTTGGCCATGGAAGCCTGGCTGTGCTTTCTTTAATGGACGGCTTTTGTCCAATACTGCCTGCGTAACTTTGGGCATGCCAAGCCACGGCCTTATGCTTTGCGGTAGTCCTTAAGTATCAAGGTATCGGCTGAAGCCACAGCTAGCCAAAAGTGTCAACGCCTTGCAGCATGTTATGAGGATGACTCTGGATTCCCATGTTGACTAGAGACAGGAGGGGTTGGCAATGCTCACTGCGCTCGGTTCCAAGCCTCCACAACAAAATCAAAAGCAAGGCGCTTCCGGGAAGCGTGGCTTTCTTTGGAGGATGCGGGCATTGATCCCGCTACCTCTCGCATGCTAAGCGAGCGCTCTACCACTTGAGCTAATCCCCCTTTGCTGGAGGCTCTTATTTGTGTTATGGCTGATCCCTGCTCTCTCATGTGCTATGGGCAATAAATGCAGGTTTCAAAAACTAGAGACAGGAGGGGTTGGCAATGCTCAATGCTCACTGCACTCGGTTCCGAGCCTCCACAACAAAATCAAAAGCAAGGCGCTTGCGGGAAGCGTGGCTTTCTTTGGAGGATGCGGGCATTGATCCCGCTACTAGTGATGTCGCGAACCTAAAATTCGCGGTTCGCGAACGGCGAACGCGAACATCGGCAAATGTTCGCGAACCGGCGAACCGGGCGAACCGCCATAGACTTCAATAGGCAGGCGAATTTTAAAACACACAGGGACTCTTTCTGGCCACAATAGTGATGGAAAAGTTGTTTCAAGGGGACTAACACCTGGACTGTGGCATGCCGGAGAGGGATCACGCAAAAAAAAGTTCTTAAAAATTATAATTTTTTGATAGAGAGCCAATTATTGGAAAAATTAAAAAAAAAATAAAAATAAAAAATTTCTTTGGATTTAGCATCTGGGGGGTCTAAAAAGTGTACCTGTGAAGTTTCAGCTCTGTAGCATGTCCAGAACCCCTAAAAAACAGCATTTTTCTTATATTTTCAGGAATATGGCTTCTCTGCGGCTGGCTTTTACTCTTGCAGGCATTTAGCGGGCATTTTTTTAGGCAGGCATGTCATTTTTTGTATTTAGTGTCTGGGGGGTCTAAAAAGTGTACCTGTCAATTTTCAGCTCTGTAGCATGTCCAGAACCCCTAAAAAACAGCATTTTTCTTATATTTTCAGGAATATGGCTTCTCTGCGGCTGGCTTTTTCTCTTGCAGGCATTTAGCGGGCATTTTTTTAGGCAGGCATGTCATTTTTTGTATTTAGTGTCTGGGGGGTCACAAAAGTGTACCTGTCAAGTTTCAGCTCTGTAGCATGTCCAGAACCCCTAAAAAACAGCATTTTTCTTATATTTTCAGGAATACGGCTTCTCTGCGGCTGTCTTTTTCTCTTGCAGGCATTTATCGGGCATTTTTTTAGGCAGGCATGTCATTTTTTGTATTTAGTGTCTGGGGTGTCACAAAAGTGTACCTGTCAAGTTTCAGCTCTGTAGCATGTCCAGAACCCCTAAAAAACAGCATTTTTCTTATATTTTCAGGAATACGGCTTCTCTGCGGCTGTCTTTTTCTCTTGCAGGCATTTATCGGGCATTTTTTTAGGCAGGCATGTCATTTTTTTTATTTAGTGTCTGGGGGGTCACAAAAGTGTACCTGTGAAGTTTCAGCTCTGTAGCATGTCCAGAACCCCTAAAAAACAGCATTTTTCTTATATTTTCAGGAATATGGCTTCTCTGCGGCTGGCTTTTACTCTTGCAGGCATTTAGCGGGCATTTTTTTAGGCAGGCATGTCATTTTTTGTATTTAGTGTCTGGGGGGTCTAAAAAGTGTACCTGTCAATTTTCAGCTCTGTAGCATGTCCAGAACCCCTAAAAAACAGCATTTTTCTTATATTTTCAGGAATATGGCTTCTCTGCGGCTGGCTTTTTCTCTTGCAGGCATTTAGCGGGCATTTTTTTAGGCAGGCATGTCATTTTTTGTATTTAGTGTCTGGGGGGTCACAAAAGTGTACCTGTCAAGTTTCAGCTCTGTAGCATGTCCAGAACCCCTAAAAAACAGCATTTTTCTTATATTTTCAGGAATACGGCTTCTCTGTGGCTGTCTTTTTCTCTTGCAGGCATTTATCGGGCATTTTTTTAGGTAGGCATGTCATTTTTTGTATTTAGTGTCTGGGGGGTCTAAAAAGTGTACCTGTCAATTTTCAGCTCTGTAGCATGTCCAGAACCCCTAAAAAACAGCATTTTTCTTATATTTTCAGGAATATGGCTTCTCTGCGGCTGGCTTTTTCTCTTTCAGGCATTTAGCGGGCATTTTTTTAGGCAGGCATGTCATTTTTTGTATTTAGTGTCTGGGGGGTCACAAAAGTGTACCTGTCAAGTTTCAGCTCTGTAGCATGTCCAGAACCCCTAAAAAACAGCATTTTTCTTATATTTTCAGGAATACGGCTTCTCTGCGGCTGTCTTTTTCTCTTGCAGGCATTTATCGGGCATTTTTTTAGGCAGGCATGTCATTTTTTGTATTTAGTGTCTGGGGGGTCTAAAAAGTGTACCTGTCAAGTTTCAGCTCTGTAGTATGTCCACAACCCAAAAAAAAAAACTAATGCAGTGTCTTTCCAGCTGTCTTTTTTTCTTTCTGGCAAGCTGAAATATGATATGCCAAGGCAAACATGCCTATCAGTTGAGCTATGACACAGACAACACTGCACACATGGGGAAATATGTAAAACAAAAAACAGGAAAAGGAAATTAGGTGACGGTCACAAAACATGATATTGTGATTGGCCAAATAAAAAGTCACCTCGCGATGAGGTCGCGCCAAAGTCGCGCTAAGTCGCGCCAAAGTCGCACTGGAAGCGACGCTACTTTAGTGGTAGCGGCAGTGTAAACCAGCACTAAAACATCCAGTGTGTGAATACGATCAGGTATGATGTTTTATCGGTCAAGTAGTGTAAGGGTTACGCCCGTCGCCCGCTTCACAGTGACAGACCAAACTCTGACAGACCAAACTCCCCGTTTAACAGTCAGTCAGTCCATTTGCACAACCGCAAACTCCCAATTTGCACAAGGTTGGATACCAAGCTAGCCATGTCCCGTTCCTTGTCCTCACTGACATCATTGAAGGTCTCTTCCTCTACCCAGCCACATACAACACCAAGGGTCCCCGAAAGGTGAGAACAAGCCCCCTGGGACGCCTGCTGTGGCTGGTATTCCACCTCCTCAAAGCCACCTTCCTCCTCTGACTTCTCTTCTTCAGACTCCTCTCTCTGCATTGCCACAGGTCCAGCAATTGACAACGACAAGGCTGCTTCTGGTGGTGATGAGGACCACAACTCTTCCTCTTCATGCTCATCTACAGCCTGATCCAGTACTCTTCGCAGGGCACGCTCCAGAAAAAACGCATATGGGATGAGGTCGATGATGTTGCCTTGGGTTCGACTGACCACCAGGGTTGTCATCTCCGCAAAAGGACGCATGAGCCTACAGCCATTGTTCATGAGCATTCAGTAACGCGGCCAAAAAATACCCAGCTCCGCAGAAAGAATGAAAGAAAATGAATGTTTTTTTTTATGAAAAATTATCCTGCGGATCGCTTTTGGTCTGTACACAATGAAGCAACGACCTTATCATCTGGGGTGTGCCAACACAATCCTAGAGGTGATCGCTTCATTGTGATACGCAAGCCCCTTCACCACGACAAGGTAACGATCACGAAGGGGAATTGACACATGTATGTGCCTTTTTTTTTGTTTTTTGTTTTTTTGCAGCCACAGTGTAGCACCAGAGGCCAGAAAAATTAGGCATGTACACATGCATGAAAAAGTAGGTATTGTTGCAGCCGCTGCTGTAGCAGCGGCCTGAAAAATTGAGGTTTTAAGGCAGAAAGTGCACTAAAACATTGCTGCTTGAACCGTAGTTGGTGGCGGAGACGTCACGTAAGTCATCCGGCATGCAGAGAATGATTATATACAGCAGCGTGTGGACCATTTTTAGGCCAAGGCATCTCAGTCATCACCAGGCCTTTTTTAGTCAAATGCATCCCCCACTGTCAGTCCCTTCGGGATCCATGCCTCATTCATCTTAATAAACGTGAGGTAATCAAGACTTTTTTGACCTAGGCGACTTCTCTTCTCAGTGACAATACCTCCTGCTGCGCTGAAGGTCCTTTCTGACAGCACACTTGAAGCGGGGCAGGCCAGAAGTTCAATGGCAAACTGGGATAGCTCAGGCCACAGGTCAAGCCTGCACACCCAGTAGTCAAGGGGTTCATCGCTCCTCAGAGTGTCGATATCTGCAGTTAAGGCAAGGTAGTCTGCTACCTGTCGGTCGAGTCGTTCTCTGAGGGTGGACCCCGAAGGGCTGTGGCGATGCATAGGACTAAAAAAGCTCCGCATGTCCTCCATCAACAAGACGTCTGTAAAGCGTCCTGTCCTTGCCGGCGTGGTTGTGGTGGTAGGAGGAGGATTACTTTCACCTCTTCCCCTGTTGGATTCCCGTTGTGCTGTGACATCACCCTTATACGCTGTGTAGAGCATAGTTTTTAACTTATTTTGTAGCTGCTGCATCCTTTGCGACTGCCGGTAATTGGGTAACATGTCACAGACTTTCTGCTTATACCGGGGGTCTAGTAGCGTGGCCACCCAGTACAGGTCGTTCTCCTTCAGCCTTTTTATACGAGGGTCTCTCAACAGGCATGACAGCATGAAAGACCCCATTTGCACAAGGTTGGATGCCGAGCTACTCATGTCCAATTCCTCGTCCTCACTGATGTCATTGAAGGTGTGTTCTTCCCCCCAGCCACGTACAACACCACGGGTACCAGATAGGTGACAACGAGCACCCTGGGATGCCTGCTGTGGTTGGTGTTCCTCCTCCTCAAAGCCACATTCCTCCTCTGACTCCTCTTCCTCACACTCCTCTTCCAGTGTTGCCGCAGGTCCAGCAATCGATGGTAAGGCTGTTTCTGGTGGTGGTGATGGTGACCACAACTCTTCCTCTTCCTCTTCACGCTCATCTACGGCCTGATCCAGCACTCTTCGCAGGGCACGCTCCAGGAAAAAAACATATGGGATGATGTCGCTGATGGTGCCTTCAGTGCGACTCACTAGGTTTGTCACCTCCTCAAAAGGACGCATGAGCCTACAGGCATTGCGCATGAGCGTCCAGTAGCGTGGCAAAAAAATACCCAGCTCCGCAGAGGCTGTCCTAGCACCCCGGTCATACAAATACTCGTTGACCGCTTTTTCTTGTTGGAGCAGGCGGTCGAACATTAGCAGTGTTGAATTCCAACGTGTCGGGCTGTCGCAAATCAAGCGCCTCACTGGCATGTTGTTTCGCCGCTGAATATCTGCAAAGTGCGCCATGGCCGTGTAGGAACGCCTGAAATGGCCACACACCTTCCTGGCCTGCTTGAGGACGTCCTGTAAGCCTGGGTACTTCTGCACAAAACGTTGCACAATCAGATTCAACACATGTGCCATGCACGGCACATGTGTCAACTTGCCCAAATTCAATGCCACCAACAAATTGCTCCCGTTGTCACACACCACTTTGCCGATCTCCAGTTGGTGCGGGGTCAGCCACTGATCCACCTGTGCATTCAGGGCGGACAGTAGTGCTGGTCCGGTGTGACTCTCTGCTTTCAGGCAAGTCAACCCCAAGACAGCGTGACACTGTCGTATCCGGCATGTGGAATAGCCCCTGGGGAGCTGGGGGGGTGCAGTTGGTGTGGAGCAAGACGCAACAGCAGAAGAGGACTCAGCCGAGGAGGTTAGCAAAGAGGATGGAGTAGGAGGAGTAGAGGAGGTGGCAGCAGGCCTGCCTGCAAGTCGTGGCAGTGTCACCAACTCCTCTGCAGCAGAGCCACGCATTCCATGCTTGGCAGCCGCCAGCAGGTTTACCCAATGCGCAGTGTACGTTATATACCTGCCCTGACCGTGCTTTGCAGACCAGCTATCAGTGGTCAGATGGACCCTTGCCCCAACACTGTGTGCCAGACGTGACATGATTTCCTTTTCTACAATAGAGTACAGGTTGGGGATTGCCTTTTGTGAAAAATAATTTCGGCCGGGTACCTTCCACTGCGGTGTCCCAATAGCGACAAATTTTTTGAAGGCCTCAGACTCCACCAGCTTGTATGGTAAAAGCTGGCGGGCTAAGAGTTCCGACAAGCCAGCTGTCAGACGCCGGGCAAGGGGGTGACTCTGCGAGATTGGCTTTTTGCGCTCAAACATTTCCTTCACAGACACCTGACTGTGGGCAGGTGACGAGCAGGAACTGCTGAAGGTGAGAGGCGGAGGGGCGGGTTGTTGATAGGGGGCATGGAGGACAGCAGTGGTTGACGTGGCTGAAGATGCTGGACCAGGAGGAGGATGGTGGCTTTCAGTTTGTGTGCTGCTTTTACTCATGTGTTGATCCCATAGGCGTTTGTGATGTGAGATCATGTGCCTTCGCAAAGCAGTTGTACCTAGGTGGGTGTTGGACTTCCCACGACTCAGTTTCTTTTGGCACAGGTTACAAATGGCATCGCTGATATCAGAGGCAGACACACAAAAAAAATGCCACACTGCTGAGCTTTGCAAGGACGGCATTCTGGTGGTGGCAACAGCTTGCGTTGATTGGCGTGCTGTCTGGCTGACCCCGGGTGCCGAATCTACATGCTGTCTGACTGCGCCACTAGCTCCTTGCGATGACCTCCTCCCCCTGCTTCCAACTCGTCTCCTCCTCCTCTCTGTCTCCCCATCTGAACTTTCCCCCTCTTCTTCTGCTCTTCGAGCAGGCACCCAGGTGACATCCACAGACACATCGTCATCATCAGCCGCTTCACTTGACAACTCAGCAAAGGCAGCAGCAGCAGGTACAACATCATCATCATCACAATGTACGTCCATGTGTATAATGCTGCCTGACTGAGACATATCCCCGTTATCTACATCCTCTGGCACTAATAGTTGCGCATCACTTATTTCTTCAAACTGATGTGAAAATAACTCCTCTGACGGATCAAGTGAAGCGGCTGTGGTGCTAGTGTTGGTGGTGGTGCCGGCGGGCTGGCGAGTGGTAAATTGAGAGGTGCCCGAAGCTGAGCTGGAGGAGGATGGTGCATTAAGGTTCCGAGCGGAAGCTGTAGACGATTGGGTGTCCTGTGTAAGCCAGTCAACTATGGCCTCAGAATTTTTTGAGTTCAGGGTCTGTGGTGGCCTCTGAACACTGGGCATTATTCTAGGGCCTAAGGAAATCACAGCACCACGACCACGACGGCCCTTGCGGGGTGGCCTGCCTCTGCCTGTCATTTTTTTTTAATGTGTTGTTACTGTTGTACTATGAGTGCAAGCTGCTGTGCCACCTTATATATCAGTGGTGGGTGGGCAGTGGCACAGTACACTCTCTGTGGACCTGACAGCAGTCACTGGCACCCAGGCAACTGCAATTTAAAAAATATATATTTTTTTTTTTACTTTGCAAGCTGCTGTGCCACCTTATATATCAGTGGTGGGTGGGCAGTGGCACAGTACACTCTCTGTGGACCTGACAGCAGTCACTGGCACCCAGGCAACTGCAATTTAAAAAATATATATATTTTTTTTTACTTTGCAAGCTGCTGTGCCACCTTATATATCAGTGGTGGGTGTGCAGTGGCACAGTACACTCTCTGTGGACCTGACAGCAGTCACTGGCACCCAGGCAACTGCAATTTAAAAATATATATATATATTTTTTACTTTGCAAGCTGCTGTGCCACCTTATATATCAGTGGTGGGTGGGCAGTGGCACAGTACACTCTCTGTGGACCTGACAGCAGTCACTGGCACCCAGGCAACTGCAATTTAAAAAAATATATATATTTTTTTTACTTTGCAAGCTGCTGTGCCACCTTATATATCAGTGGTGGGTGGGCAGTGGCACAGTACACTCTCTGTGGACCTGACAGCAGTCACTGGCACCCAGGCAACTGCAATTTAAAAAAATATATATTTTTTTTTTACTTTGCAAGCTGCTGTGCCACCTTATATATCAGTGGTGGGTGGGCACACAGTGGCACTGCAGTGGGCACAGTACACTCTGTGGACCTGACAGTCACTGGCAGCCCAGGCAACTGCAATAATAAAAAATATTTTTTTTTTTCAATTTATTGCAACAAGATGCTGTGCCAACGTATATATATCAGTGGTGGGCAGTGCACTGCAGTGGGTACAGTGCACTCTGTGGACCTGACACAGCACTCACTGCAATTATGACAGAGGAAAAAAAAATATTTTTTAAAATGCCAGGTACTGTGCCCAGTGGCGTAGCGTGGGTTGTCAGCACCCGGGGCAAGGCAAGTAATTTGCGCCCCATAACCCGTGGTATTTTAGCACTCAAGTCTCTTCCACTAGATTAGTTAAAGAAACCCTTAACCCCTAAGCACATGTATTGTTTGTTGTGAAAATACTGATGCAATTCAATGCAGAAAGACCAGCGTGCCCCCTTTCAATGCAGAGAGACCAGCATGCCCCCTTTCAATGCAGAATAACCAGCGTGCCCCCTTTCAATGCAGAGAGACCAGCATGCCCCCTTTCAATGCAGAATGACCAGCGAGCCCCCTTTCAATGCAGAATGACCAGCGTGCCCCCTTTCAATGCAGAAAGACCAGCTTGCCCCCTTTCAATGCAGAATGACCAGCGAGCCCCCTTTCAATGCAGAATGACCAGCGTGCCCCCTTTCAATGCAGAATGACCAGTGAGCCCCCTTTCAATGCAGAATGACCAGCGTGCCCCCTTTCAATGCAGAGAGACCAGCGTGCCCCCTTTCAATGCAGAGAGACCAGCGTGCCCCCTTTCAATGCAGAATGACCAGCGTGCCCCCTTTCAAAGCAGAATGACTAGCGTGCCCCCTTTCAATGCAGAATGACCAGCAAGCCCCCTTTCAATGCAGAATGACCAGCGTGCCCCCTTTCAATGCAGAGAGACCAGCATGCCCCCTTTCAATGCAGAGAGACCAGCGTGCCCCCTTTCAATGCAGAATGACCAGCGTGCCCCCTTTCAAAGCAGAATGACTAGCGTGCCCCCTTTCAATGCAGAATGACCAGTGTGCCCCCTTTCAGTGCAGAGAGACCAGCGTGCCCCCTTTCAATGCAGAATGACCAGCGTGCCCCCTTTCAATGCAGAATGACCAGCGAGCCCCCTTTCAATGCTTTCTGATTGGCCAGGAGGAGGATCCGTGTGACAATAGCAAATTTTTATTCGCTATTGTCACACAATGGGTGGGCTCGGGGCGCACTGCTCTGCGCCTAGGGTCCACCCTTTTCTGAAGCCTATTAGAGCCTCTGGCTCTAATCAGGTGATTAAAAGAAAAACCCTGTTGAACTCCATGTGCCCGGCGCCCTGCATGTAGCTTAGGGGACAGGACGCATGGATGGGGGGGCGGCGCCCCTGCGCCCCCAACGCACCAGCCGCCACTGCTGCTGACTCTGTGACAGCGCCAGGCTGCTGACTCACTCGCTGCTAAACTGACTGAGCTGTGAGGAGAGGCGGCATAGGCGGGGCTTGGCTTGCAACGCCACCCCACCCTACACCAATGGACAGGTGAGGCACAGTCCAGCCCCCCCTCCCCCGCCCCGCCATTTTCAGCCATAGGGCAGCCGCGCTGGACATCTCCCAGCCTAAAAATGGAGGCAGCCGCAGACAGTGTATGAACTGTGTATGTCAGAGTCAGACAGAGTGACACTGTGGATGCGCCCCCCCAGATGTTGCGCCCGGTGCGGCCGGCCCCCCCTGCACCCCCCACGCTACGCCACTGACTGTGCCTGTGCCACCCGAAATGAGTGTGGTGTGCACACAGTACAGTCTGTGGTAGGTCTGTGGCCTCTCACACACAGCGGGCAGGCAACTGCAGTGTACAATAGATATATATATATATATATATATATATATATATATATATAAAGAAAAAAATCTATTACCTTACCAGCCCTTAAAAGGGCTTTTGGGGACACTATATATATATATATATGTATATATATAAATAAAAAAATCCTCAATTACCAGCCCTTAAAAGGGCTTTTGGGGACACTAGATAGATATAGATATATATATATGAAGAAACAACTCAATTACCAGCCCTTAAAAGGGCTTTTGGGGACGCTAGGTATATATATATATATATATATATATATATATATATATAAAAAAAAAAAAAAACACAAATACCAGCCCTTAGAAGGGCTTTTTGGGGTGCTGATATTACAGCAGTAGTGGACCAAGAACACTGCAAGACCAGGAACACTGACTAACTGTCCCTAGCTTAACAGCAGCAGCAGCAGCAGCAGCTCTCCCTACTCTCACTACACACACTGCTTCAGAATGATCTAAGATGGATGCTGCCCTTGCTTATTTATAGGAGGTGGGAGGGTGTGGGAGGGAGGTACGCTGATTGGCTGGAAATGTGTCTGCTGACTGTAAAGTTCAGGGTCAAAGTTTGCCTCAATGATGTCTTATGGGGGGCGGACCGAACATCGCATATGTTCGCCGGCAGCGGCGAACGCGAACATGCTAAGTTCGCCGGGAACTGTTCGCCGGCGAACAGTTCTATACATCTCTACCCGCTACCTCTCGAATGCAAATCGAGCGCTCTACCATTTGAGCTAATCCCCCTTTGCTGGAGGCTCTTATTTGTGTTATGGCTGATCCCTGCTCTCTCATGTGCTATGCGCAATAAATGCAGGTTTCAAAAACAGTCACACCGACTGACCAATAAACCCCTAGTGCTTTGACGCATTCCAACAGACTTGAAATGTGGGCAGTGAGCTACCCGAGGGGCTCTAAACACAAAGAGCACGTAATTGCATTGGCCGGGAATCGAACCCGGGCCTCCCGCGTGGCAGGCGAGAATTCTACCACTGAACCACCAATGCTCCACACGCACGCAACTGCCGTCAACTTCGCTCAGCCGGGCCTAGGAGAGTCCAGCTTTCGTCCACCGTTACCATCTCTGTGAAGGCATTCGCATGTGGGTCAAGTTCACCCAAAGATGCTCCTCCTCTCGAAAGCCAATTAAATCCTGGTTTTATGGAAAACTTTCCAACAGCAGGAGCAGAGTGGTGCAGCGGAAGCGTGCTGGGCCCATAACCCAGAGGTCGATGGATCGAAACCATCCTCTGCTAAGTTGTATTTTCTTATGCCAATCGATATTTGCTTGCTTGAGCAAAGGGCTTTCTTTCACGCACAAAGACTAGTTGAACCTGATTCTGGTGATAAAACGAGCTAAAAAACACTCAGCAAAAGGATGGCACTTGCGCCAAGGGAGTCTTGTCTCTTGGCCATGGAAGCCTGGCTGTGCTTTCTTTAATGGACGGCTTTTGTCCAATACTGCCTGCGTAACTTTGGGCATGCCAAGCCACGGCCTTATGCTTTGCGGTAGTCCTTAAGTATCAAGGTATCGGCTGAAGCCACAGCTAGCCAAAAGTGTCAACGCCTTGCAGCATGTTATGAGGATGACTCTGGATTCCCATGTTGACTAGAGACAGGAGGGGTTGGCAATGCTCACTGCGCTCGGTTCCAAGCCTCCACAACAAAATCAAAAGCAAGGCGCTTCCGTGAAGCGTGGCTTTCTTTGGAGGATGCGGGCATTGATCCCGCTACCTCTCGCATGCTAAGCGAGCGCTCTACCACTTGAGCTAATCCCCCTTTGCTGGAGGCTCTTATTTGTGTTATGGCTGATCCCTGCTCTCTCATGTGCTATGGGCAATAAATGCAGGTTTCAAAAACTAGAGACAGGAGGGGTTGGCAATGCTCAATGCTCACTGCACTCGGTTCCGAGCCTCCACAACAAAATCAAAAGCAAGGCGCTTGCGGGAAGCGTGGCTTTCTTTGGAGGATGCGGGCATTGATCCCGCTACCTCTCGAATACAAATCGAGCGCTCTACCATTTGAGCTAATCCCCCTTTGCTGGAGGCTCTTATTTGTGTTATGGCTGATCCCTGCTCTCTCATGTGCTATGCGCAATAAATGCAGGTTTCAAAAACAGTCACACCGACTGACCAATAAACCCCTAGTGCTTTGACGCATTCCAACAGACTTGAAATGTGGGCAGTGAGCTACCCGAGGGGCTCTAAACACAAAGAGCACGTAATTGCATTGGCCGGGAATCGAACCCGGGCCTCTCGCGTGGCAGGCGAGAATTCTACCACTGAACCACCAATGCTCCACACGCACGCAACTGCCGTCAACTTCGCTCAGCCGGGCCTAGGAGAGTCCAGCTTTCGTCCACCGTTACCATCTCTGTGAAGGCATTCGCATGTGGGTCAAGTTCACCCAAAGATGCTCCTCCTCTCGAAAGCCAATTAAATCCTGGTTTTATGGAAAACTTTCCAACAGCAGGAGCAGAGTGGTGCAGCGGAAGCGTGCTGGGCCCATAACCCAGAGGTCGATGGATCGAAACCATCCTCTGCTAAGTTGTATTTTCTTATGCCAATCGATATTTGCTTGCTTGAGCAAAGGGCTTTCTTTCACGCACAAAGACTAGTTGAACCTGATTCTGGTGATAAAACGAGCTAAAAAACACTCAGCAAAAGGATGGCACTTGCGCCAAGGGAGTCTTGTCTCTTGGCCATGGAAGCCTGGCTGTGCTTTCTTTAATGGACGGCTTTTGTCCAATACTGCCTGCGTAACTTTGGGCATGCCAAGCCACGGCCTTATGCTTTGCGGTAGTCCTTAAGTATCAAGGTATCGGCTGAAGCCACAGCTAGCCAAAAGTGTCAACGCCTTGCAGCATGTTATGAGGATGACTCTGGATTCCCATGTTGACTAGAGACAGGAGGGGTTGGCAATGCTCACTGCGCTCGGTTCCAAGCCTCCACAACAAAATCAAAAGCAAGGCGCTTCCGTGAAGCGTGGCTTTCTTTGGAGGATGCGGGCATTGATCCCGCTACCTCTCGCATGCTAAGCGAGCGCTCTACCACTTGAGCTAATCCCCCTTTGCTGGAGGCTCTTATTTGTGTTATGGCTGATCCCTGCTCTCTCATGTGCTATGGGCAATAAATGCAGGTTTCAAAAACTAGAGACAGGAGGGGTTGGCAATGCTCAATGCTCACTGCACTCGGTTCCGAGCCTCCACAACAAAATCAAAAGCAAGGCGCTTGCGGGAAGCGTGGCTTTCTTTGGAGGATGCGGGCATTGATCCCGCTACCTCTCGAATACAAATCGAGCGCTCTACCATTTGAGCTAATCCCCCTTTGCTGGAGGCTCTTATTTGTGTTATGGCTGATCCCTGCTCTCTCATGTGCTATGCGCAATAAATGCAGGTTTCAAAAACAGTCACACCGACTGACCAATAAACCCCTAGTGCTTTGACGCATTCCAACAGACTTGAAATGTGGGCAGTGAGCTACCCGAGGGGCTCTAAACACAAAGAGCACGTAATTGCATTGGCCGGGAATCGAACCCGGGCCTCTCGCGTGGCAGGCGAGAATTCTACCACTGAACCACCAATGCTCCACACGCACGCAACTGCCGTCAACTTCGCTCAGCCGGGCCTAGGAGAGTCCAGCTTTCGTCCACCGTTACCATCTCTGTGAAGGCATTCGCATGTGGGTCAAGTTCACCCAAAGATGCTCCTCCTCTCGAAAGCCAATTAAATCCTGGTTTTATGGAAAACTTTCCAACAGCAGGAGCAGAGTGGCGCAGCGGAAGCGTGCTGGGCCCATAACCCAGAGGTCGATGGATCGAAACCATCCTCTGCTAAGTTGTATTTTCTTATGCCAATCGATATTTGCTTGCTTGAGCAAAGGGCTTTCTTTCACGCACAAAGACTAGTTGAACCTGATTCTGGTGATAAAACGAGCTAAAAAACACTCAGCAAAAGGATGGCACTTGCGCCAAGGGAGTCTTGTCTCTTGGCCATGGAAGCCTGGCTGTGCTTTCTTTAATGGACGGCTTTTGTCCAATACTGCCTGCGTAACTTTGGGCATGCCAAGCCACGGCCTTATGCTTTGCGGTAGTCCTTAAGTATCAAGGTATCGGCTGAAGCCACAGCTAGCCAAAAGTGTCAACGCCTTGCAGCATGTTATGAGGATGACTCTGGATTCCCATGTTGACTAGAGACAGGAGGGGTTGGCAATGCTCACTGCGCTCGGTTCCAAGCCTCCACAACAAAATCAAAAGCAAGGCGCTTCCGGGAAGCGTGGCTTTCTTTGGAGGATGCGGGCATTGATCCCGCTACCTCTCGCATGCTAAGCGAGCGCTCTACCACTTGAGCTAATCCCCCTTTGCTGGAGGCTCTTATTTGTGTTATGGCTGATCCCTGCTCTCTCATGTGCTATGGGCAATAAATGCAGGTTTCAAAAACTAGAGACAGGAGGGGTTGGCAATGCTCAATGCTCACTGCACTCGGTTCCGAGCCTCCACAACAAAATCAAAAGCAAGGCGCTTGCGGGAAGCGTGGCTTTCTTTGGAGGATGCGGGCATTGATCCCGCTACCTCTCGAATGCAAATCGAGCGCTCTACCATTTGAGCTAATCCCCCTTTGCTGGAGGCTCTTATTTGTGTTATGGCTGATCCCTGCTCTCTCATGTGCTATGCGCAATAAATGCAGGTTTCAAAAACAGTCACACCGACTGACCAATAAACCCCTAGTGCTTTGACGCATTCCAACAGACTTGAAATGTGGGCAGTGAGCTACCCGAGGGGCTCTAAACACAAAGAGCACGTAATTGCATTGGCCGGGAATCGAACCCGGGCCTCCCGCGTGGCAGGCGAGAATTCTACCACTGAACCACCAATGCTCCACACGCACGCAACTGCCGTCAACTTCGCTCAGCCGGGCCTAGGAGAGTCCAGCTTTCGTCCACCGTTACCATCTCTGTGAAGGCATTCGCATGTGGGTCAAGTTCACCCAAAGATGCTCCTCCTCTCGAAAGCCAATTAAATCCTGGTTTTATGGAAAACTTTCCAACAGCAGGAGCAGAGTGGCGCAGCGGAAGCGTGCTGGGCCCATAACCCAGAGGTCGATGGATCGAAACCATCCTCTGCTAAGTTGTATTTTCTTATGCCAATCGATATTTGCTTGCTTGAGCAAAGGGCTTTCTTTCACGCACAAAGACTAGTTGAACCTGATTCTGGTGATAAAACGAGCTAAAAAACACTCAGCAAAAGGATGGCACTTGCGCCAAGGGAGTCTTGTCTCTTGGCCATGGAAGCCTGGCTGTGCTTTCTTTAATGGACGGCTTTTGTCCAATACTGCCTGCGTAACTTTGGGCATGCCAAGCCACGGCCTTATGCTTTGCGGTAGTCCTTAAGTATCAAGGTATCGGCTGAAGCCACAGCTAGCCAAAAGTGTCAACGCCTTGCAGCATGTTATGAGGATGACTCTGGATTCCCATGTTGACTAGAGACAGGAGGGGTTGGCAATGCTCACTGCGCTCGGTTCCAAGCCTCCACAACAAAATCAAAAGCAAGGCGCTTCCGGGAAGCGTGGCTTTCTTTGGAGGATGCGGGCATTGATCCCGCTACCTCTCGCATGCTAAGCGAGCGCTCTACCACTTGAGCTAATCCCCCTTTGCTGAAGGCTCTTATTTGTGTTATGGCTGATCCCTGCTCTCTCATGTGCTATGGGCAATAAATGCAGGTTTCAAAAACTAGAGACAGGAGGGGTTGGCAATGCTCAATGCTCACTGCACTCGGTTCCGAGCCTCCACAACAAAATCAAAAGCAAGGCGCTTGCGGGAAGCGTGGCTTTCTTTGGAGGATGCGGGCATTGATCCCGCTACCTCTCGAATGCAAATCGAGCGCTCTACCATTTGAGCTAATCCCCCTTTGCTGGAGGCTCTTATTTGTGTTATGGCTGATCCCTGCTCTCTCATGTGCTATGCGCAATAAATGCAGGTTTCAAAAACAGTCACACCGACTGACCAATAAACCCCTAGTGCTTTGACGCATTCCAACAGACTTGAAATGTGGGCAGTGAGCTACCCGAGGGGCTCTAAACACAAAGAGCACGTAATTGCATTGGCCGGGAATCGAACCCGGGCCTCCCGCGTGGCAGGCGAGAATTCTACCACTGAACCACCAATGCTCCACACGCACGCAACTGCTGTCAACTTTGCTCAGCCGGGCCTAGGAGAGTCCAGCTTTCGTCCACCGTTACCATCTCTGTGAAGGCATTCGCATGTGGGTCAAGTTCACCCAAAGATGCTCCTCCTCTCGAAAGCCAATTAAATCCTGGTTTTATGGAAAACTTTCCAACAGCAGGAGCAGAGTGGCGCAGCGGAAGCGTGCTGGGCCCATAACCCAGAGGTCGATGGATCGAAACCATCCTCTGCTAAGTTGTATTTTCTTATGCCAATCGATATTTGCTTGCTTGAGCAAAGGGCTTTCTTTCACGCACAAAGACTAGTTGAACCTGATTCTGGTGATAAAACGAGCTAAAAAACACTCAGCAAAAGGATGGCACTTGCGCCAAGGGAGTCTTGTCTCTTGGCCATGGAAGCCTGGCTGTGCTTTCTTTAATGGACGGCTTTTGTCCAATACTGCCTGCGTAACTTTGGGCATGCCAAGCCACGGCCTTATGCTTTGCGGTAGTCCTTAAGTATCAAGGTATCGGCTGAAGCCACAGCTAGCCAAAAGTGTCAACGCCTTGCAGCATGTTATGAGGATGACTCTGGATTCCCATGTTGACTAGAGACAGGAGGGGTTGGCAATGCTCACTGCGCTCGGTTCCAAGCCTCCACAACAAAATCAAAAGCAAGGCGCTTCCGGGAAGCGTGGCTTTCTTTGGAGGATGCGGGCATTGATCCCGCTACCTCTCGCATGCTAAGCGAGCGCTCTACCACTTGAGCTAATCCCCCTTTGCTGGAGGCTCTTATTTGTGTTATGGCTGATCCCTGCTCTCTCATGTGCTATGGGCAATAAATGCAGGTTTCAAAAACTAGAGACAGGAGGGGTTGGCAATGCTCAATGCTTACTGCACTCGGTTCCGAGCCTCCACAACAAAATCAAAAGCAAGGCGCTTGCGGGAAGCGTGGCTTTCTTTGGAGGATGCGGGCATTGATCCCGCTACCTCTCGAATGCAAATCGAGCGCTCTACCATTTGAGCTAATCCCCCTTTGCTGGAGGCTCTTATTTGTGTTATGGCTGATCCCTGCTCTCTCATGTGCTATGCGCAATAAATGCAGGTTTCAAAAACAGTCACACCGACTGACCAATAAACCCCTAGTGCTTTGACGCATTCCAACAGACTTGAAATGTGGGCAGTGAGCTACCCGAGGGGCTCTAAACACAAAGAGCACGTAATTGCATTGGCCGGGAATCGAACCCGGGCCTCCCGCGTGGCAGGCGAGAATTCTACCACTGAACCACCAATGCTCCACACGCACGCAACTGCCGTCAACTTCGCTCAGCCGGGCCTAGGAGAGTCCAGCTTTCGTCCACCGTTACCATCTCTGTGAAGGCATTCGCATGTGGGTCAAGTTCACCCAAAGATGCTCCTCCTCTCGAAAGCCAATTAAATCCTGGTTTTATGGAAAACTTTCCAAAAGCAGGAGCAGAGTGGCGCAGCGGAAGCGTGCTGGGCCCATAACCCAGAGGTCGATGGATCGAAACCATCCTCTGCTAAGTTGTATTTTCTTATGCCAATCGATATTTGCTTGCTTGAGCAAAGGGCTTTCTTTCACGCACAAAGACTAGTTGAACCTGATTCTGGTGATAAAACGAGCTAAAAAACACTCAGCAAAAGGATGGCACTTGCGCCAAGGGAGTCTTGTCTCTTGGCCATGGAAGCCTGGCTGTGCTTTCTTTAATGGACGGCTTTTGTCCAATACTGCCTGCGTAACTTTGGGCATGCCAAGCCACGGCCTTATGCTTTGCGGTAGTCCTTAAGTATCAAGGTATCGGCTGAAGCCACAGCTAGCCAAAAGTGTCAACGCCTTGCAGCATGTTATGAGGATGACTCTGGATTCCCATGTTGACTAGAGACAGGAGGGGTTGGCAATGCTCACTGCGCTCGGTTCCAAGCCTCCACAACAAAATCAAAAGCAAGGCGCTTCCGGGAAGCGTGGCTTTCTTTGGAGGATGCGGGCATTGATCCCGCTACCTCTCGCATGCTAAGCGAGCGCTCTACCACTTGAGCTAATCCCCCTTTGCTGGAGGCTCTTATTTGTGTTATGGCTGATCCCTGCTCTCTCATGTGCTATGGGCAATAAATGCAGGTTTCAAAAACTAGAGACAGGAGGGGTTGGCAATGCTCAATGCTCACTGCACTCGGTTCCGAGCCTCCACAACAAAATCAAAAGCAAGGCGCTTGCGGGAAGCGTGGCTTTCTTTGGAGGATGCGGGCATTGATCCCGCTACCTCTCGAATGCAAATCGAGCGCTCTACCATTTGAGCTAATCCCCCTTTGCTGGAGGCTCTTATTTGTGTTATGGCTGATCCCTGCTCTCTCATGTGCTATGCGCAATAAATGCAGGTTTCAAAAACAGTCACACCGACTGACCAATAAACCCCTAGTGCTTTGACGCATTCCAACAGACTTGAAATGTGGGCAGTGAGCTACCCGAGGGGCTCTAAACACAAAGAGCACGTAATTGCATTGGCCGGGAATCGAACCCGGGCCTCCCGCGTGGCAGGCGAGAATTCTACCACTGAACCACCAATGCTCCACACGCACGCAACTGCCGTCAACTTCGCTCAGCCGGGCCTAGGAGAGTCCAGCTTTCGTCCACCGTTACCATCTCTGTGAAGGCATTCGCATGTGGGTCAAGTTCACCCAAAGATGCTCCTCCTCTCGAAAGCCAATTAAATCCTGGTTTTATGGAAAACTTTCCAACAGCAGGAGCAGAGTGGCGCAGCGGAAGCGTGCTGGGCCCATAACCCAGAGGTCGATGGATCGAAACCATCCTCTGCTAAGTTGTATTTTCTTATGCCAATCGATATTTGCTTGCTTGAGCAAAGGGCTTTCTTTCACGCACAAAGACTAGTTGAACCTGATTCTGGTGATAAAACGAGCTAAAAAACACTCAGCAAAAGGATGGCACTTGCGCCAAGGGAGTCTTGTCTCTTGGCCATGGAAGCCTGGCTGTGCTTTCTTTAATGGACGGCTTTTGTCCAATACTGCCTGCGTAACTTTGGGCATGCCAAGCCACGGCCTTATGCTTTGCGGTAGTCCTTAAGTATCAAGGTATCGGCTGAAGCCACAGCTAGCCAAAAGTGTCAACGCCTTGCAGCATGTTATGAGGATGACTCTGGATTCCCATGTTGACTAGAGACAGGAGGGGTTGGCAATGCTCACTGCGCTCGGTTCCAAGCCTCCACAACAAAATCAAAAGCAAGGCGCTTCCGGGAAGCGTGGCTTTCTTTGGAGGATGCGGGCATTGATCCCGCTACCTCTCGCATGCTAAGCGAGCGCTCTACCACTTGAGCTAATCCCCCTTTGCTGGAGGCTCTTATTTGTGTTATGGCTGATCCCTGCTCTCTCATGTGCTATGGGCAATAAATGCAGGTTTCAAAAACTAGAGACAGGAGGGGTTGGCAATGCTCAATGCTCACTGCACTCGGTTCCGAGCCTCCACAACAAAATCAAAAGCAAGGCGCTTGCGGGAAGTGTGGCTTTCTTTGGAGGATGCGGGCATTGATCCCGCTACCTCTCGAATGCAAATCGAGCGCTCTACCATTTGAGCTAATCCCCCTTTGCTGGAGGCTCTTATTTGTGTTATGGCTGATCCCTGCTCTCTCATGTGCTATGCGCAATAAATGCAGGTTTCAAAAACAGTCACACCGACTGACCAATAAACCCCTAGTGCTTTGACGCATTCCAACAGACTTGAAATGTGGGCAGTGAGCTACCCGAGGGGCCCTAAACACAAAGAGCACGTAATTGCATTGGCCGGGAATCGAACCCGGGCCTCCCGCGTGGCAGGCGAGAATTCTACCACTGAACCACCAATGTTCCACACGCACGCAACTGCCGTCAACTTCGCTCAGCCGGGCCTAGGAGAGTCCAGCTTTCGTCCACCGTTACCATCTCTATGAAGGCATTCGCATGTGGGTCAAGTTCACCCAAAGATGCTCCTCCTCTCGAAAGCCAATTAAATCCTGGTTTTATGGAAAACTTTCCAACAGCAGGAGCAGAGTGGCGCAGCGGAAGCGTGCTGGGCCCATAACCCAGAGGTCGATGGATCGAAACCATCCTCTGCTAAGTTGTATTTTCTTATGCCAATCGATATTTGCTTGCTTGAGCAAAGGGCTTTCTTTCACGCACAAAGACTAGTTGAACCTGATTCTGGTGATAAAACGAGCTAAAAAACACTCAGCAAAAGGATGGCACTTGCGCCAAGGGAGTCTTGTCTCTTGGCCATGGAAACCTGGCTGTGCTTTCTTTAATGGACGGCTTTTGTCCAATACTGCCTGCGTAACTTTGGGCATGCCAAGCCACGGCCTTATGCTTTGCGGTAGTCCTTAAGTATCAAGGTATCGGCTGAAGCCACAGCTAGCCAAAAGTGTCAACGCCTTGCAGCATGTTATGAGGATGACTCTGGATTCCCATGTTGACTAGAGACAGGAGGGGTTGGCAATGCTCACTGCGCTCGGTTCCAAGCCTCCACAACAAAATCAAAAGCAAGGCGCTTCCGGGAAGCGTGGCTTTCTTTGGAGGATGCGGGCATTGATCCCGCTACCTCTCGCATGCTAAGCGAGCGCTCTACCACTTGAGCTAATCCCCCTTTGCTGGAGGCTCTTATTTGTGTTATGGCTGATCCCTGCTCTCTCATGTGCTATGGGCAATAAATGCAGGTTTCAAAAACTAGAGACAGGAGGGGTTGGCAATGCTCAATGCTCACTGCACTCGGTTCCGAGCCTCCACAACAAAATCAAAAGCAAGGCGCTTGCGGGAAGTGTGGCTTTCTTTGGAGGATGCGGGCATTGATCCCGCTACCTCTCGAATGCAAATCGAGCGCTCTACCATTTGAGCTAATCCCCCTTTGCTGGAGGCTCTTATTTGTGTTATGGCTGATCCCTGCTCTCTCATGTGCTATGCGCAATAAATGCAGGTTTCAAAAACAGTCACACCGACTGACCAATAAACCCCTAGTGCTTTGACGCATTCCAACAGACTTGAAATGTGGGCAGTGAGCTACCCGAGGGGCCCTAAACACAAAGAGCACGTAATTGCATTGGCCGGGAATCGAACCCGGGCCTCCCGCGTGGCAGGCGAGAATTCTACCACTGAACCACCAATGCTCCACACGCACGCAACTGCCGTCAACTTCGCTCAGCCGGGCCTAGGAGAGTCCAGCTTTCGTCCACCGTTACCATCTCTATGAAGGCATTCGCATGTGGGTCAAGTTCACCCAAAGATGCTCCTCCTCTCGAAAGCCAATTAAATCCTGGTTTTATGGAAAACTTTCCAACAGCAGGAGCAGAGTGGCGCAGCGGAAGCGTGCTGGGCCCATAACCCAGAGGTCGATGGATCGAAACCATCCTCTGCTAAGTTGTATTTTCTTATGCCAATCGATATTTGCTTGCTTGAGCAAAGGGCTTTCTTTCACGCACAAAGACTAGTTGAACCTGATTCTGGTGATAAAACGAGCTAAAAAACACTCAGCAAAAGGATGGCACTTGCGCCAAGGGAGTCTTGTCTCTTGGCCATGGAAGCCTGGCTGTGCTTTCTTTAATGGACGGCTTTTGTCCAATACTGCCTGCGTAACTTTGGGCATGCCAAGCCACGGCCTTATGCTTTGCGGTAGTCCTTAAGTATCAAGGTATCGGCTGAAGCCACAGCTAGCCAAAAGTGTCAACGCCTTGCAGCATGTTATGAGGATGACTCTGGATTCCCATGTTGACTAGAGACAGGAGGGGTTGGCAATGCTCACTGCGCTCGGTTCCAAGCCTCCACAACAAAATCAAAAGCAAGGCGCTTCCGGGAAGCGTGGCTTTCTTTGGAGGATGCGGGCATTGATCCCGCTACCTCTCGCATGCTAAGCGAGCGCTCTACCACTTGAGCTAATCCCCCTTTGCTGGAGGCTCTTATTTGTGTTATGGCTGATCCCTGCTCTCTCATGTGCTATGGGCAATAAATGCAGGTTTCAAAAACAGTCACACCGACTGACCAATAAACCCCTAGTGCTTTGACGCATTCCAACAGACTTGAAATGTGGGCAGTGAGCTACCCGAGGGGCTCTAAACACAAAGAGCACGTAATTGCATTGGCCGGGAATCGAACCCGGGCCTCCCGCGTGGCAGGCGAGAATTCTACCACTGAACCACCAATGCTCCACACGCACGCAACTGCCGTCAACTTCACTCAGCCGGGCCTAGGAGAGTCCAGCTTTCGTCCACCGTTACCATCTCTGTGAAGGCATTCGCATGTGGGTCAAGTTCACCCAAAGATGCTCCTCCTCTCGAAAGCCAATTAAATCCTGGTTTTATGAAAAACTTTCCAACAGCAGGAGCAGAGTGGCGCAGCGGAAGCGTGCTGGGCCCATAACCCAGAGGTCGATGGATCGAAACCATCCTCTGCTAAGTTGTATTTTCTTATGCCAATCGATATTTGCTTGCTTGAGCAAAGGGCTTTCTTTCACGCACAAAGACTAGTTGAACCTGATTCTGGTGATAAAACGAGCTAAAAAACACTCAGCAAAAGGATGGCACTTGCGCCAAGGGAGTCTTGTCTCTTGGCCATGGAAGCCTGGCTGTGCTTTCTTTAATGGACGGCTTTTGTCCAATACTGCCTGCGTAACTTTGGGCATGCCAAGCCACGGCCTTATGCTTTGCGGTAGTCCTTAAGTATCAAGGTATCGGCTGAAGCCACAGCTAGCCAAAAGTGTCAACGCCTTGCAGCATGTTATGAGGATGACTCTGGATTCCCATGTTGACTAGAGACAGGAGGGGTTGGCAATGCTCACTGCGCTCGGTTCCAAGCCTCCACAACAAAATCAAAAGCAAGGCGCTTCCGGGAAGCGTGGCTTTCTTTGGAGGATGCGGGCATTGATCCCGCTACCTCTCGCATGCTAAGCGAGCGCTCTACCACTTGAGCTAATCCCCCTTTGCTGGAGGCTCTTATTTGTGTTATGGCTGATCCCTGCTCTCTCATGTGCTATGGGCAATAAATGCAGGTTTCAAAAACTAGAGACAGGAGGGGTTGGCAATGCTCAATGCTCAATGCACTCGGTTCCGAGCCTCCACAACAAAATCAAAAGCAAGGCGCTTGCGGGAAGCGTGGCTTTCTTTGGAGGATGCGGGCATTGATCCCGCTACCTCTCGAATGCAAATCGAGCGCTCTACCATTTGAGCTAATCCCCCTTTGCTGGAGGCTCTTATTTGTGTTATGGCTGATCCCTGCTCTCTCATGTGCTATGCGCAATAAATGCAGGTTTCAAAAACAGTCACACCGACTGACCAATAAACCCCTAGTGCTTTGACGCATTCCAACAGACTTGAAATGTGGGCAGTGAGCTACCCGAGGGGCTCTAAACACAAAGAGCACGTAATTGCATTGGCCGGGAATCGAACCCGGGCCTCCCGCGTGGCAGGCGAGAATTCTACCACTGAACCACCAATGCTCCACACGCACGCAACTGCCGTCAACTTCGCTCAGCCGGGCCTAGGAGAGTCCAGCTTTCGTCCACCGTTACCATCTCTGTGAAGGCATTCGCATGTGGGTCAAGTTCACCCAAAGATGCTCCTCCTCTCGAAAGCCAATTAAATCCTGGTTTTATGGAAAACTTTCCAACAGCAGGAGCAGAGTGGCGCAGCGGAAGCGTGCTGGGCCCATAACCCAGAGGTCGATGGATCGAAACCATCCTCTGCTAAGTTGTATTTTCTTATGCCAATCGATATTTGCTTGCTTGAGCAAAGGGCTTTCTTTCACGCACAAAGACTAGTTGAACCTGATTCTGGTGATAAAACGAGCTAAAAAACACTCAGCAAAAGGATGGCACTTGCGCCAAGGGAGTCTTGTCTCTTGGCCATGGAAGCCTGGCTGTGCTTTCTTTAATGGACGGCTTTTGTCCAATACTGCCTGCGTAACTTTGGGCATGCCAAGCCACGGCCTTATGCTTTGCGGTAGTCCTTAAGTATCAAGGTATCGGCTGAAGCCACAGCTAGCCAAAAGTGTCAACGCCTTGCAGCATGTTATGAGGATGACTCTGGATTCCCATGTTGACTAGAGACAGGAGGGGTTGGCAATGCTCACTGCGCTCGGTTCCAAGCCTCCACAACAAAATCAAAAGCAAGGCGCTTCCGGGAAGCGTGGCTTTCTTTGGAGGATGCGGGCATTGATCCCGCTACCTCTCGCATGCTAAGCGAGCGCTCTACCACTTGAGCTAATCCCCCTTTGCTGGAGGCTCTTATTTGTGTTATGGCTGATCCCTGCTCTCTCATGTGCTATGGGCAATAAATGCAGGTTTCAAAAACTAGAGACAGGAGGGGTTGGCAATGCTCAATGCTCACTGCACTCGGTTCCGAGCCTCCACAACAAAATCAAAAGCAAGGCGCTTGCGGGAAGCGTGGCTTTCTTTGGAGGATGCGGGCATTGATCCCGCTACCTCTCGAATGCAAATCAAGCGCTCTACCATTTGAGCTAATCCCCCTTTGCTGGAGGCTCTTATTTGTGTTATGGCTGATCCCTGCTCTCTCATGTGCTATGCGCAATAAATGCAGGTTTCAAAAACAGTCACACCGACTGACCAATAAACCCCTAGTGCTTTGACGCATTCCAACAGACTTGAAATGTGGGCAGTGAGCTACCCGAGTGGCTCTAAACACAAAGAGCACGTAATTGCATTGGCCGGGAATCGAACCCGGGCCTCCCGCGTGGCAGGCGAGAATTCTACCACTGAACCACCAATGCTCCACACGCACGCAACTGCTGTCAACTTCGCTCAGCCGGGCCTAGGAGAGTCCAGCTTTCGTCCACCGTTACCATCTCTGTGAAGGCATTCGCATGTGGGTCAAGTTCACCCAAAGATGCTCCTCTTCTCGAAAGCCAATTAAATCCTGGTTTTATGGAAAACTTTCCAACAGCAGGAGCAGAGTGGTGCAGCGGAAGCGTGCTGGGCCCATAACCCAGAGGTCGATGGATCGAAACCATCCTCTGCTAAGTTGTATTTTCTTATGCCAATCGATATTTGCTTGCTTGAGCAAAGGGCTTTCTTTCACGCACAAAGACTAGTTGAACCTGATTCTGGTGATAAAACGAGCTAAAAAACACTCAGCAAAAGGATGGCACTTGCGCCAAGGGAGTCTTGTCTCTTGGCCATGGAAGCCTGGCTGTGCTTTCTTTAATGGACGGCTTTTGTCCAATACTGCCTGCGTAACTTTGGGCATGCCAAGCCACGGCCTTATGCTTTGCGGTAGTCCTTAAGTATCAAGGTATCGGCTGAAGCCACAGCTAGCCAAAAGTGTCAACGCCTTGCAGCATGTTATGAGGATGACTCTGGATTCCCATGTTGACTAGAGACAGGAGGGGTTGGCAATGCTCACTGCGCTCGGTTCCAAGCCTCCACAACAAAATCAAAAGCAAGGCGCTTCCGGGAAGCGTGGCTTTCTTTGGAGGATGCGGGCATTGATCCCGCTACCTCTCGCATGCTAAGCGAGCGCTCTACCACTTGAGCTAATCCCCCTTTGCTGGAGGCTCTTATTTGTGTTATGGCTGATCCCTGCTCTCTCATGTGCTATGGGCAATAAATGCAGGTTTCAAAAACTAGAGACAGGAGGGGTTGGCAATGCTCAATGCTCACTGCACTCGGTTCCGAGCCTCCACAACAAAATCAAAAGCAAGGCGCTTGCGGGAAGCGTGGCTTTCTTTGGAGGATGCGGGCATTGATACCGCTACCTCTCGAATGCAAATCGAGCGCTCTACCATTTGAGCTAATCCCCCTTTGCTGGAGGCTCTTATTTGTGTTATGGCTGATCCCTGCTCTCTCATGTGCTATGCGCAATAAATGCAGGTTTCAAAAACAGTCACACCGACTGACCAATAAACCCCTAGTGCTTTGACGCATTCCAACAGACTTGAAATGTGGGCAGTGAGCTACCCGAGGAGCTCTAAACACAAAGAGCACGTAATTGCATTGGCCGGGAATCGAACCCGGGCCTCCCGCGTGGCAGGCGAGAATTCTACCACTGAACCACCAATGCTCCACACGCACGCAACTGCTGTCAACTTCGCTCAGCCGGGCCTAGGAGAGTCCAGCTTTCGTCCACCGTTACCATCTCTGTGAAGGCATTCGCATGTGGGTCAAGTTCACCCAAAGATGCTCCTCTTCTCGAAAGCCAATTAAATCCTGGTTTTATGGAAAACTTTCCAACAGCAGGAGCAGAGTGGTGCAGCGGAAGCGTGCTGGGCCCATAACCCAGAGGTCGATGGATCGAAACCATCCTCTGCTAAGTTGTATTTTCTTATGCCAATCGATATTTGCTTGCTTGAGCAAAGGGCTTTCTTTCACGCACAAAGACTAGTTGAACCTGATTCTGGTGATAAAACGAGCTAAAAAACACTCAGCAAAAGGATGGCACTTGCGCCAAGGGAGTCTTGTCTCTTGGCCATGGAAGCCTGGCTGTGCTTTCTTTAATGGACGGCTTTTGTCCAATACTGCCTGCGTAACTTTGGGCATGCCAAGCCACGGCCTTATGCTTTGCGGTAGTCCTTAAGTATCAAGGTATCGGCTGAAGCCACAGCTAGCCAAAAGTGTCAACGCCTTGCAGCATGTTATGAGGATGACTCTGGATTCCCATGTTGACTAGAGACAGGAGGGGTTGGCAATGCTCACTGCGCTCGGTTCCAAGCCTCCACAACAAAATCAAAAGCAAGGCGCTTCCGGGAAGCGTGGCTTTCTTTGGAGGATGCGGGCATTGATCCCGCTACCTCTCGCATGCTAAGCGAGCGCTCTACCACTTGAGCTAATCCCCCTTTGCTGGAGGCTCTTATTTGTGTTATGGCTGATCCCTGCTCTCTCATGTGCTATGGGCAATAAATGCAGGTTTCAAAAACTAGAGACAGGAGGGGTTGGCAATGCTCAATGCTCAATGCACTCGGTTCCGAGCCTCCACAACAAAATCAAAAGCAAGGCGCTTGCGGGAAGCGTGGGTTTCTTTGGAGGATGCGGGCATTGATCCCACTACCTCTCGAATGCAAATCGAGCGCTCTACCATTTGAGCTAATCCCCCTTTGCTGGAGGCTCTTATTTGTGCTATGGCTGATCCCTGCTCTCTCATGTGCTATGCGCAATAAATGCAGGTTTCAAAAACAGTCACACCGACTGACCAATAAACCCCTAGTGCTTTGACGCATTCCAACAGACTTGAAATGTGGGCAGTGAGCTACCCGAGGGGCTCTAAACACAAAGAGCACGTAATTGCATTGGCCGGGAATCGAACCCGGGCCTCCCGCGTGGCAGGCGAGAATTCTACCACTGAACCACCAATGCTCCACAAGCACGCAACTGCCGTCAACTTCACTCAGCCGGGCCTAGGAGAGTCCAGCTTTCGTCCACCGTTACCATCTCTGTGAAGGCATTCGCATGTGGGTCAAGTTCACCCAAAGATGCTCCTCCTCTCGAAAGCCAATTAAATCCTGGTTTTATGGAAAACTTTTCAACAGCAGGAGCAGAGTGGCGCAGCGGAAGCGTGCTGGGCCCATAACCCAGAGGTCGATGGATCGAAACCATCCTCTGCTAAGTTGTATTTTCTTATGCCAATCGATATTTGCTTGCTTGAGCAAAGGGCTTTCTTTCACGCACAAAGACTAGTTGAACCTGATTCTGGTGATAAAACGAGCTAAAAAACACTCAGCAAAAGGATGGCACTTGCGCCAAGGGAGTCTTGTCTCTTGGCCATGGAAGCCTGGCTGTGCTTTCTTTAATGGACGGCTTTTGTCCAATACTGCCTGCGTAACTTTGGGCATGCCAAGCCACGGCCTTATGCTTTGCGGTAGTCCTTAAGTATCAAGGTATCGGCTGAAGCCACAGCTAGCCAAAAGTGTCAACGCCTTGCAGCATGTTATGAGGATGACTCTGGATTCCCATGTTGACTAGAGACAGGAGGGGTTGGCAATGCTCACTGCGCTCGGTTCCAAGCCTCCACAACAAAATCAAAAGCAAGGCGCTTCCGGGAAGCGTGGCTTTCTTTGGAGGATGCGGGCATTGATCCCGCTACCTCTCGCATGCTAAGCGAGCGCTCTACCACTTGAGCTAATCCCCCTTTGCTGGAGGCTCTTATTTGTGTTATGGCTGATCCCTGCTCTCTCATGTGCTATGGGCAATAAATGCAGGTTTCAAAAACTAGAGACAGGAGGGGTTGGCAATGCTCAATGCTCACTGCACTCGGTTCCGAGCCTCCACAACAAAATCAAAAGCAAGGCGCTTGCGGGAAGCGTGGCTTTCTTTGGAGGATGCGGGCATTGATCCCGCTACCTCTCGAATGCAAATCGAGCGCTCTACCATTTGAGCTAATCCCCCTTTGCTGGAGGCTCTTATTTGTGTTATGGCTGATCCCTGCTCTCTCATGTGCTATGCGCAATAAATGCAGGTTTCAAAAACAGTCACACCGACTGACCAATAAACCCCTAGTGCTTTGACGCATTCCAACAGACTTGAAATGTGGGCAGTGAGCTACCCGAGGGGCTCTAAACACAAAGAGCACGTAATTGCATTGGCCGGGAATCGAACCCGGGCCTCCCGCGTGGCAGGCAAGAATTCTACCACTGAACCACCAATGCTCCACACGCACGCAACTGCCGTCAACTTCGCTCAGCCGGGCCTAGGAGAGTCCAGCTTTCGTCCACCGTTACCATCTCTGTGAAGGCATTCGCATGTGGGTCAAGTTCACCCAAAGATGCTCCTCCTCTCGAAAGCCAATTAAATCCTGGTTTTATGGAAAACTTTCCAACAGCAGGAGCAGAGTGGCGCAGCGGAAACGTGCTGGGCCCATAACCCAGAGGTCGATGGATCGAAACCATCCTCTGCTAAGTTGTATTTTCTTATGCCAATCGATATTTGCTTGCTTGAGCAAAGGGCTTTCTTTCACGCACAAAGACTAGTTGAACCTGATTCTGGTGATAAAACGAGCAAAAAAACACTCAGCAAAAGGATGGCACTTGTGCCAAGGGAGTCTTGTCTCTTGGCCATGGAAGCCTGGCTGTGCTTTCTTTAATGGACGGCTTTTGTCCAATACTGCCTGCGTAACTTTGGGCATGCCAAGCCACGGCCTTATGCTTTGCGGTAGTCCTTAAGTATCAAGGTATCGGCTGAAGCCACAGCTAGCCAAAAGTGTCAACGCCTTGCAGCATGTTATGAGGATGACTCTGGATTCCCATGTTGACTAGAGACAGGAGGGGTTGGCAATGCTCACTGCGCTCGGTTCCAAGCCTCCACAACAAAATCAAAAGCAAGGCGCTTCCGGGAAGCGTGGCTTTCTTTGGAGGATGCGGGCATTGATCCCGCTACCTCTCGCATGCTAAGCGAGCGCTCTACCTCTTGAGCTAATCCCCCTTTGCTGGAGGCTCTAATTTGTGTTATGGCTGATCCCTGCTCTCTCATGTGCTATGGGCAATAAATGCAGGTTTCAAAAACTAGAGACAGGAGGGGTTGGCAATGCTGAATGCTCACTGCACTCGGTTCCGAGCCTAAACAACAAAATCAAAAGCAAGGCGCTTCCGGGAAGCGTGGCTTTCTTTGGAGGATGCGGGCATTGATCCCACTACCTCTCGCATGCAAATCGAGCGCTCTACCATTTGAGCTAATCCCCCTTTGCTGGAGGCTCTTATTTGTGTTATGGCTGATCCCTGCTCTCTCATGTGCTATGCGCAATAAATGCAGGTTTCAAAAACAGTCACACCGACTGACCAATAAACCCCTAGTGCTTTGACGCATTCCAACAGACTTGAAATGTGGGCAGTGAGCTACCCGAGGGGCTCTAAACACAAAGAGCACGTAATTGCATTGGCCGGGAATCGAACCCGGGCCTCCCGCGTGGCAGGCGAGAATTCTACCACTGAACCACCAATGCTCCACACGCACGCAACTGCCGTCAACTTCGCTCAGCCGGGCCTAGGAGAGTCCAGCTTTCGTCCACCGTTACCATCTCTGTGAAGGCATTCGCATGTGGGTCAAGTTCACCCAAAGATGCTCCTCCTCTCGAAAGCCAATTAAATCCTGGTTTTATGGAAAACTTTCCAACAGCAGGAGCAGAGTGGCGCAGCGGAAACGTGCTGGGCCCATAACCCAGAGGTCCATGGATCGAAACCATCCTCTGCTAAGTTGTATTTTCTTATGCCAATCGATATTTGCTTGCTTGAGCAAAGGGCTTTCTTTCACGCACAAAGACTAGTTGAACCTGATTCTGGTGATAAAACGAGCTAAAAAACCCTCAGCAAAAGGATGGCACTTGTGCCAAGGGAGTCTTGTCTCTTGGCCATGGAAGCCTGGCTGTGCTTTCTTTAATGGACGGCTTTTGTCCAATACTGCCTGCGTAACTTTGGGCATGCCAAGCCACGGCCTTATGCTTTGCGGTAGTCCTTAAGTATCAAGGTATCGGCTGAAGCCACAGCTAGCCAAAAGTGTCAACGCCTTGCAGCATGTTATGAGGATGACTCTGGATTCCCATGTTGACTAGAGACAGGAGGGGTTGGCAATGCTCACTGCGCTCGGTTCCAAGCCTCCACAACAAAATCAAAAGCAAGGCGCTTCCGGGAAGCGTGGCTTTCTTTGGAGGATGCGGGCATTGATCCGCTACCTCTCGCATGCTAAGCGAGCGCTCTACCTCTTGAGCTAATCCCCCTTTGCTGCAGGCTCTAATTTGTGTTATGGCTGATCCCTGCTCTCTCATGTGCTATGGGCAATAAATGCAGGTTTCAAAAACTAGAGACAGGAGGGGTTGGCAATGCTGAATGCTCACTGCACTCGGTTCCGAGCCTAAACAACAAAATCAAAAGCAAGGCGCTTGCGCGAAGCGTGGCTTTCTTTGGAGGATGCGGGCATTGATCCCGCTACCTCTCGAATGCAAATCGAGCGCTCTACCATTTGAGCTAATCCCCCTTTGCTGGAGGCTCTTATTTGTGTTATGGCTGATCCCTGCTCTCTCATGTGCTATGCGCAATAAATGCAGGTTTCAAAAACAGTCACACCGACTGACCAATAAACCCCTAGTGCTTTGACGCATTCCAACAGACTTGAAATGTGGGCAGTGAGCTACCCGAGGGGCTCTAAACACAAAGAGCACGTAATTGCATTGGCCGGGAATCGAACCCGGGCCTCCCGCGTGGCAGGCGAGAATGCTACCACTGAACCACCAATGCTCCACACGCACGCAACTGCTGTCAACTTCGCTCAGCCGGGCCTAGGAGAGTCCAGCTTTCGTCCACCGTTACCATCTCTGTGAAGGCATTCGCATGTGGGTCAAGTTCACCCAAAGATGCTCCTCCTCTCGAAAGCCAATTAAATCCTGGTTTTATGGAAAACTTTCCAACAGCAGGAGCAGAGTGGCGCAGCGGAAGCGTGCTGGGCCCATAACCCAGAGGTCGATGGATCGAAACCATCCTCTGCTAAGTTGTATTTTCTTATGCCAATCGATATTTGCTTGCTTGAGCAAAGGGCTTTCTTTCACGCACAAAGACTAGTTGAACCTGATTCTGGTGATAAAACGAGCTAAAAAACACTCAGCAAAAGGATGGCACTTGCGCCAAGGGAGTCTTGTCTCTTGGCCATGGAAGCCTGGCTGTGCTTTCTTTAATGGACGGCTTTTGTCCAATACTGCCTGCGTAACTTTGGGCATGCCAAGCCACGGCCTTATGCTTTGCGGTAGTCCTTAAGTATCAAGGTATCGGCTGAAGCCACAGCTAGCCAAAAGTGTCAACGCCTTGCAGCATGTTATGAGGATGACTCTGGATTCCCATGTTGACTAGAGACAGGAGGGGTTGGCAATGCTCACTGCGCTCGGTTCCAAGCCTCCACAACAAAATCAAAAGCAAGGCGCTTCCGGGAAGCGTGGCTTTCTTTGGAGGACGCGGGCATTGATCCCGCTACCTCTCGCATGCTAAGCGAGCGCTCTACCTCTTGAGCTAATCCCCCTTTGCTGGAGGCTCTAATTTGTGTTATGGCTGATCCCTGCTCTCTCATGTGCTATGGGCAATAAATGCAGGTTTCAAAAACTAGAGACAGGAGGGGTTGGCAATGCTCAATGCTCACTGCACTCGGTTCCGAGCCTCCACAACAAAATCAAAAGCAAGGCGCTTGCGGGAAGCGTGGCTTTCTTTGGAGGATGCGGGCATTGATCCCGCTACCTCTCGAATGCAAATCGAGCGCTCTACCATTTGAGCTAATCCCCCTTTGCTGGAGGCTCTTATTTGTGTTATGGCTGATCCCTGCTCTCTCATGTGCTATGCGCAATAAATGCAGGTTTCAAAAACAGTCACACCGACTGACCAATAAACCCCTAGTGCTTTGACGCATTCCAACAGACTTGAAATGTGGGCAGTGAGCTACCCGAGGGGCTCTAAACACAAAGAGCACGTAATTGCATTGGCCGGGAATCGAACCCGGGCCTCCCGCGTGGCAGGCGAGAATTCTACCACTGAACCACCAATGCTCCACACGCACGCAACTGCCGTCAACTTCGCTCAGCCGGGCCTAGGAGAGTCCAGCTTTCGTCCACCGTTACCATCTCTGTGAAGGCATTCGCATGTGGGTCAAGTTCACCCAAAGATGCTCCTCCTCTCGAAAGCCAATTAAATCCTGGTTTTATGGAAAACTTTCCAACAGCAGGAGCAGAGTGGCGCAGCGGAAACGTGCTGGGCCCATAACCCAGAGGTCCATGGATCGAAACCATCCTCTGCTAAGTTGTATTTTCTTATGCCAATCGATATTTGCTTGCTTGAGCAAAGGGCTTTCTTTCACGCACAAAGACTAGTTGAACCTGATTCTGGTGATAAAACGAGCTAAAAAACCCTCAGCAAAAGGATGGCACTTGTGCCAAGGGAGTCTTGTCTCTTGGCCATGGAAGCCTGGCTGTGCTTTCTTTAATGGACGGCTTTTGTCCAATACTGCCTGCGTAACTTTGGGCATGCCAAGCCACGGCCTTATGCTTTGCGGTAGTCCTTAAGTATCAAGGTATCGGCTGAAGCCACAGCTAGCCAAAAGTGTCAACGCCTTGCAGCATGTTATGAGGATGACTCTGGATTCCCATGTTGACTAGAGACAGGAGGGGTTGGCAATGCTCACTGCGCTCGGTTCCAAGCCTCCACAACAAAATCAAAAGCAAGGCGCTTCCGGGAAGCGTGGCTTTCTTTGGAGGATGCGGGCATTGATCCGCTACCTCTCGCATGCTAAGCGAGCGCTCTACCTCTTGAGCTAATCCCCCTTTGCTGCAGGCTCTAATTTGTGTTATGGCTGATCCCTGCTCTCTCATGTGCTATGGGCAATAAATGCAGGTTTCAAAAACTAGAGACAGGAGGGGTTGGCAATGCTGAATGCTCACTGCACTCGGTTCCGAGCCTAAACAACAAAATCAAAAGCAAGGCGCTTGCGCGAAGCGTGGCTTTCTTTGGAGGATGCGGGCATTGATCCCGCTACCTCTCGAATGCAAATCGAGCGCTCTACCATTTGAGCTAATCCCCCTTTGCTGGAGGCTCTTATTTGTGTTATGGCTGATCCCTGCTCTCTCATGTGCTATGCGCAATAAATGCAGGTTTCAAAAACAGTCACACCGACTGACCAATAAACCCCTAGTGCTTTGACGCATTCCAACAGACTTGAAATGTGGGCAGTGAGCTACCCGAGGGGCTCTAAACACAAAGAGCACGTAATTGCATTGGCCGGGAATCGAACCCGGGCCTCCCGCGTGGCAGGCGAGAATGCTACCACTGAACCACCAATGCTCCACACGCACGCAACTGCTGTCAACTTCGCTCAGCCGGGCCTAGGAGAGTCCAGCTTTCGTCCACCGTTACCATCTCTGTGAAGGCATTCGCATGTGGGTCAAGTTCACCCAAAGATGCTCCTCCTCTCGAAAGCCAATTAAATCCTGGTTTTATGGAAAACTTTCCAACAGCAGGAGCAGAGTGGCGCAGCGGAAGCGTGCTGGGCCCATAACCCAGAGGTCGATGGATCGAAACCATCCTCTGCTAAGTTGTATTTTCTTATGCCAATCGATATTTGCTTGCTTGAGCAAAGGGCTTTCTTTCACGCACAAAGACTAGTTGAACCTGATTCTGGTGATAAAACGAGCTAAAAAACACTCAGCAAAAGGATGGCACTTGCGCCAAGGGAGTCTTGTCTCTTGGCCATGGAAGCCTGGCTGTGCTTTCTTTAATGGACGGCTTTTGTCCAATACTGCCTGCGTAACTTTGGGCATGCCAAGCCACGGCCTTATGCTTTGCGGTAGTCCTTAAGTATCAAGGTATCGGCTGAAGCCACAGCTAGCCAAAAGTGTCAACGCCTTGCAGCATGTTATGAGGATGACTCTGGATTCCCATGTTGACTAGAGACAGGAGGGGTTGGCAATGCTCACTGCGCTCGGTTCCAAGCCTCCACAACAAAATCAAAAGCAAGGCGCTTCCGGGAAGCGTGGCTTTCTTTGGAGGACGCGGGCATTGATCCCGCTACCTCTCGCATGCTAAGCGAGCGCTCTACCTCTTGAGCTAATCCCCCTTTGCTGGAGGCTCTAATTTGTGTTATGGCTGATCCCTGCTCTCTCATGTGCTATGGGCAATAAATGCAGGTTTCAAAAACTAGAGACAGGAGGGGTTGGCAATGCTCAATGCTCACTGCACTCGGTTCCGAGCCTCCACAACAAAATCAAAAGCAAGGCGCTTGCGGGAAGCGTGGCTTTCTTTGGAGGATGCGGGCATTGATCCCGCTACCTCTCGAATGCAAATCGAGCGCTCTACCATTTGAGCTAATCCCCCTTTGCTGGAGGCTCTTATTTGTGTTATGGCTGATCCCTGCTCTCTCATGTGCTATGCGCAATAAATGCAGGTTTCAAAAACAGTCACACCGACTGACCAATAAACCCCTAGTGCTTTGACGCATTCCAACAGACTTGAAATGTGGGCAGTGAGCTACCCGAGGGGCTCTAAACACAAAGAGCACGTAATTGCATTGGCCGGGAATCGAACCCGGGCCTCCCACGTGGCAGGCGAGAATTCTACCACTGAACCACCAATGCTCCACAAGCACGCAACTGCCGTCAACTTCGCTCAGCCGGGCCTAGGAGAGTCCAGCTTTCGTCCACCGTTACCATCTCTGTGAAGGCATTCGCATGTGGGTCAAGTTCACCCAAAGATGCTCCTCCTCTCGAAAGCCAATTAAATCCTGGTTTTATGGAAAACTTTCCAACAGCAGGAGCAGAGTGGTGCAGCGCAAGCGTGCTGGGCCCATAACCCAGAGGTCGATGGATCGAAACCATCCTCTGCTAAGTTGTATTTTCTTATGCCAATCGATATTTGCTTGCTTGAGCAAAGGGCTTTCTTTCACGCACAAAGACTAGTTGAACCTGATTCTGGTGATAAAAGGAGCTAAAAAACACTCAGCAAAAGGATGGCACTTGCGCCAAGGGAGTCTTGTCTCTTGGCCATGGAAGCCTGGCTGTGCTTTCTTTAATGGACGGCTTTTGTCCAATACTGCCTGCGTAACTTTGGGCATGCCAAGCCACGGCCTTATGCTTTGCGGTAGTCCTTAAGTATCAAGGTATCGGCTGAAGCCACAGCTAGCCAAAAGTGTCAACGCCTTGCAGCATGTTATGAGGATGACTCTGGATTCCCATGTTGACTAGAGACAGGAGGGGTTGGCAATGCTCACTGCACTCGGTTCCGAGCCTCCACAACAAAATCAAAAGCAAGGCGCTTGCGGGAAGCGTGGCTTTCTTTGGAGGATGCGGGCATTGATCCCGCTACCTCTCGAATGCAAATCGAGCGCTCTACCATTTGAGCTAATCCCCCTTTGCTGGAGGCTCTTATTTGTGTTATGGCTGATCCCTGCTCTCTCATGTGCTATGCGCAATAAATGCAGGTTTCAAAAACAGTCACACCGACTGACCAATAAACCCCTAGTGCTTTGACGCATTCCAACAGACTTGAAATGTGGGCAGTGAGCTACCCGAGGGGCTCTAAACACAAAGAGCACGTAATTGCATTGGCCGGGAATCGAACCCGGGCCTCCCGCGTGGCAGGCGAGAATTCTACCACTGAACCACCAATGCTCCACACGCACGCAACTGCCGTCAACTTCGCTCAGCCGGGCCTAGGAGAGTCCAGCTTTCGTCCACCGTTACCATCTCTGTGAAGGCATTCGCATGTGGGTCAAGTTCACCCAAAGATGCTCCTCCTCTCGAAAGCCAATTAAATCCTGGTTTTATGGAAAACTTTCCAACAGCAGGAGCAGAGTGGCGCAGCGGAAGCGTGCTGGGCCCATAACCCAGAGGTCGATGGATCGAAACCATCCTCTGCTAAGTTGTATTTTCTTATGCCAATCGATATTTGCTTGCTTGAGCAAAGGGCTTTCTTTCACGCACAAAGACTAGTTGAACCTGATTCTGGTGATAAAACGAGCAAAAAAACACTCAGCAAAAGGATGGCACTTGTGCCAAGGGAGTCTTGTCTCTTGGCCATGGAAGCCTGGCTGTGCTTTCTTTAATGGACGGCTTTTGTCCAATACTGCCTGCGTAACTTTGGGCATGCCAAGCCACGGCCTTATGCTTTGCGGTAGTCCTTAAGTATCAAGGTATCGGCTGAAGCCACAGCTAGCCAAAAGTGTCAACGCCTTGCAGCATGTTATGAGGATGACTCTGGATTCCCATGTTGACTAGAGACAGGAGGGGTTGGCAATGCTCACTGCGCTCGGTTCCAAGCCTCCACAACAAAATCAAAAGCAAGGCGCTTCCGGGAAGCGTGGCTTTCTTTGGAGGATGCGGGCATTGATCCCGCTACCTCTCGCATGCTAAGCGAGCGCTCTACCTCTTGAGCTAATCCCCCTTTGCTGGAGGCTCTAATTTGTGTTATGGCTGATCCCTGCTCTCTCATGTGCTATGGGCAATAAATGCAGGTTTCAAAAACTAGAGACAGGAGGGGTTGGCAATGCTGAATGCTCACTGCACTCGGTTCCGAGCCTCCACAACAAAATCAAAAGCAAGGCGCTTGCGGGAAGCGTGGCTTTCTTTGGAGGATGCGGGCATTGATCCCGCTACCTCTCGAATGCAAATCGAGCGCTCTACCATTTGAGCTAATCCCCCTTTGCTGGAGGCTCTTATTTGTGTTATGGCTGATCCCTGCTCTCTCATGTGCTATGCGCAATAAATGCAGGTTTCAAAAACAGTCACACCGACTGACCAATAAACCCCTAGTGCTTTGACGCATTCCAACAGACTTGAAATGTGGGCAGTGAGCTACCCGAGGGGCTCTAAACACAAAGAGCACGTAATTGCATTGGCCGGGAATCGAACCCGGGCCTCCCGCGTGGCAGGCGAGAATTCTACCACTGAACCACCAATGCTCCACCAATGCTCCACACGCACGCAACTGCCGTCAACTTCGCTCAGCCGGGCCTAGGAGAGTCCAGCTTTCGTCCACCGTTACCATCTCTGTGAAGGCATTCGCATGTGGGTCAAGTTCACCCAAAGATGCTCCTCCTCTCGAAAGCCAATTAAATCCTGGTTTTATGGAAAACTTTCCAACAGCAGGAGCAGAGTGGCGCAGCGGAAGCGTGCTGGGCCCATAACCCAGAGGTCGATGGATCGAAACCATCCTCTGCTAAGTTGTATTTTCTTATGCCAATCGATATTTGCTTGCTTGAGCAAAGGGCTTTCTTTCACGCACAAAGACTAGTTGAACCTGATTCTGGTGATAAAACGAGCTAAAAAACACTCAGCAAAAGGATGGCACTTGCGCCAAGGGAGTCTTGTCTCTTGGCCATGGAAGCCTGGCTGTGCTTTCTTTAATGGACGGCTTTTGTCCAATACTGCCTTCGTAACTTTGGGCATGCCAAGCCACGGCCTTATGCTTTGCGGTAGTCCTTAAGTATCAAGGTATCGGCTGAAGCCACAGCTAGCCAAAAGTGTCAACGCCTTGCAGCATGTTATGAGGATGACTCTGGATTCCCATGTTGACTAGAGACAGGAGGGGTTGGCAATGCTCACTGCACTCGGTTCCGAGCCTCCACAACAAAATCAAAAGCAAGGCGCTTGCGGGAAGCGTGGCTTTCTTTGGAGGATGCGGGCATTGATCCCGCTACCTCTCGAATGCAAATCGAGCGCTCTACCATTTGAGCTAATCCCCCTTTGCTGGAGGCTCTTATTTGTGTTATGGCTGATCCCTGCTCTCTCATGTGCTATGCGCAATAAATGCAGGTTTCAAAAACAGTCACACCGACTGACCAATAAACCCCTAGTGCTTTGACGCATTCCAACAGACTTGAAATGTGGGCAGTGAGCTACCCGAGGGGCTCTAAACACAAAGAGCACGTAATTGCATTGGCCGGGAATCGAACCCGGGCCTCCCGCGTGGCAGGCGAGAATTCTACCACTGAACCACCAATGCTCCACACGCACGCAACTGCCGTCAACTTCGCTCAGCCGGGCCTAGGAGAGTCCAGCTTTCGTCCACCGTTACCATCTCTGTGAAGGCATTCGCATGTGGGTCAAGTTCACCCAAAGATGCTCCTCCTCTCGAAAGCCAATTAAATCCTGGTTTTATGGAAAACTTTCCAACAGCAGGAGCAGAGTGGCGCAGCGGAAGCGTGCTGGGCCCATAACCCAGAGGTCGATGGATCGAAACCATCCTCTGCTAAGTTGTATTTTCTTATGCCAATCGATATTTGCTTGCTTGAGCAAAGGGCTTTCTTTCACGCACAAAGACTAGTTGAACCTGATTCTGGTGATAAAACGAGCAAAAAAACACTCAGCAAAAGGATGGCACTTGTGCCAAGGGAGTCTTGTCTCTTGGCCATGGAAGCCTGGCTGTGCTTTCTTTAATGGACGGCTTTTGTCCAATACTGCCTGCGTAACTTTGGGCATGCCAAGCCACGGCCTTATGCTTTGCGGTAGTCCTTAAGTATCAAGGTATCGGCTGAAGCCACAGCTAGCCAAAAGTGTCAACGCCTTGCAGCATGTTATGAGGATGACTCTGGATTCCCATGTTGACTAGAGACAGGAGGGGTTGGCAATGCTCACTGCGCTCGGTTCCAAGCCTCCACAACAAAATCAAAAGCAAGGCGCTTCCGGGAAGCGTGGCTTTCTTTGGAGGATGCGGGCATTGATCCCGCTACCTCTCGCATGCTAAGCGAGCGCTCTACCTCTTGAGCTAATCCCCCTTTGCTGGAGGCTCTAATTTGTGTTATGGCTGATCCCTGCTCTCTCATGTGCTATGGGCAATAAATGCAGGTTTCAAAAACTAGAGACAGGAGGGGTTGGCAATGCTGAATGCTCACTGCACTCGGTTCCGAGCCTCCACAACAAAATCAAAAGCAAGGCGCTTGCGGGAAGCGTGGCTTTCTTTGGAGGATGCGGGCATTGATCCCGCTACCTCTCGAATGCAAATCGAGCGCTCTACCATTTGAGCTAATCCCCCTTTGCTGGAGGCTCTTATTTGTGTTATGGCTGATCCCTGCTCTCTCATGTGCTATGCGCAATAAATGCAGGTTTCAAAAACAGTCACACCGACTGACCAATAAACCCCTAGTGCTTTGACGCATTCCAACAGACTTGAAATGTGGGCAGTGAGCTACCCGAGGGGCTCTAAACACAAAGAGCACGTAATTGCATTGGCCGGGAATCGAACCCGGGCCTCCCGCGTGGCAGGCGAGAATTCTACCACTGAACCACCAATGCTCCACCAATGCTCCACACGCACGCAACTGCCGTCAACTTCGCTCAGCCGGGCCTAGGAGAGTCCAGCTTTCGTCCACCGTTACCATCTCTGTGAAGGCATTCGCATGTGGGTCAAGTTCACCCAAAGATGCTCCTCCTCTCGAAAGCCAATTAAATCCTGGTTTTATGGAAAACTTTCCAACAGCAGGAGCAGAGTGGCGCAGCGGAAGCGTGCTGGGCCCATAACCCAGAGGTCGATGGATCGAAACCATCCTCTGCTAAGTTGTATTTTCTTATGCCAATCGATATTTGCTTGCTTGAGCAAAGGGCTTTCTTTCACGCACAAAGACTAGTTGAACCTGATTCTGGTGATAAAACGAGCTAAAAAACACTCAGCAAAAGGATGGCACTTGCGCCAAGGGAGTCTTGTCTCTTGGCCATGGAAGCCTGGCTGTGCTTTCTTTAATGGACGGCTTTTGTCCAATACTGCCTGCGTAACTTTGGGCATGCCAAGCCACGGCCTTATGCTTTGCGGTAGTCCTTAAGTATCAAGGTATCGGCTGAAGCCACAGCTAGCCAAAAGTGTCAACGCCTTGCAGCATGTTATGAGGATGACTCTGGATTCCCATGTTGACTAGAGACAGGAGGGGTTGGCAATGCTCACTGCGCTCGGTTCCAAGCCTCCACAACAAAATCAAAAGCAAGGCGCTTCCGGGAAGCGTGGCTTTCTTTGGAGGATGCGGGCATTGATCCCACTACCTCTCGCATGCTAAGCGAGCGCTCTACCACTTGAGCTAATCCCCCTTTGCTGGAGGATCTTATTTGTGTTATGGCTGATCCCTGCTCTCTCATGTGCTATGGGCAATAAATGCAGGTTTCAAAAACTAGAGACAGGAGGGGTTGGCAATGCTCAATGCTCACTGCACTCGGTTCCGAGCCTCCACAACAAAATCAAAAGCAAGGCGCTTGCGGGAAGCGTGGCTTTCTTTGGAGGATGCGGGCATTGATCCCGCTACCTCTCGAATGCAAATCGAGCGCTCTACCATTTGAGCTAATCCCCCTTTGCTGGAGGCTCTTATTTGTGTTATGGCTGATCCCTGCTCTCTCATGTGCTATGCGCAATAAATGCAGGTTTCAAAAACAGTCACACCGACTGACCAATAAACCCCTAGTGCTTTGACGCATTCCAACAGACTTGAAATGTGGGCAGTGAGCTACCCGAGGGGCTCTAAACACAAAGAGCACGTAATTGCATTGGCCGGGAATCGAACCCGGGCCTCCCGCGTGGCAGGCGAGAATTCTACCACTGAACCACCAATGCTCCACACGCACGCAACTGCCGTCAACTTCGCTCAGCCGGGCCTAGGAGAGTCCAGCTTTCGTCCACCGTTACCATCTCTGTGAAGGCATTCGCATGTGGGTCAAGTTCACCAATTTAAAGCCAATTAAATCCTGGTTTTATGGAAAACTTTCCAACAGCAGGAGCAGAGTGGCGCAGCGGAAACGTGCTGGGCCCATAACCCAGAGGTCGATGGATCGAAACCATCCTCTGCTAAGTTGTATTTTCTTATGCCAATCGATATTTGCTTGCTTGAGCAAAGGGCTTTCTTTCACGCACAAAGACTAGTTGAACCTGATTCTGGTGATAAAACGAGCTAAAAAACCCTCAGCAAAAGGATGGCACTTGTGCCAAGGGAGTCTTGTCTCTTGGCCATGGAAGCCTGGCTGTGCTTTCTTTAATGGACGGCTTTTGTCCAATACTGCCTGCGTAACTTTGGGCATGCCAAGCCACGGCCTTATGCTTTGCGGTAGTCCTTAAGTATCAAGGTATCGGCTGAAGCCACAGCTAGCCAAAAGTGTCAACGCCTTGCAGCATGTTATGAGGATGACTCTGGATTCCCATGTTGACTAGAGACAGGAGGGGTTGGCAATGCTCACTGCGCTCGGTTCCAAGCCTCCACAACAAAATCAAAAGCAAGGCGCTTCCGGGAAGCGTGGCTTTCTTTGGAGGATGCGGGCATTGATCCCGCTACCTCTCGCATGCTAAGCGAGCGCTCTACCTCTTGAGCTAATCCCCCTTTGCTGCAGGCTCTAATTTGTGTTATGGCTGATCCCTGCTCTCTCATGTGCTATGGGCAATAAATGCAGGTTTCAAAAACTAGAGACAGGAGGGGTTGGCAATGCTGAATGCTCACTGCACTCGGTTCCGAGCCTCCACAACAAAATCAAAAGCAAGGCGCTTGCGCGAAGCGTGGCTTTCTTTGGAGGATGCGGGCATTGATCCCGCTACCTCTCGAATGCAAATCGAGCGCTCTACCATTTGAGCTAATCCCCCTTTGCTGGAGGCTCTTCTTTGTGTTATGGCTGATCCCTGCTCTCTCATGTGCTATGCGCAATAAATGCAGGTTTCAAAAACAGTCACACCGACTGACCAATAAACCCCTAGTGCTTTGACGCATTCCAACAGACTTGAAATGTGGGCAGTGAGCTACCGAGGGGCTCTAAACACAAAGAGCACGTAATTGCATTGGCCGGGAATCGAACCCGGGCCTCCCGCGTGGCAGGCGAGAATTCTACCACTGAACCACCAATGCTCCACACGCACGCAACTGCCGTCAACTTCGCTCAGCCGGGCCTAGGAGAGTCCAGCTTTCGTCCACCGTTACCATCTCTGTGAAGGCATTCGCATGTGGGTCAAGTTCACCCAAAGATGCTCCTCCTCTCGAAAGCCAATTAAATCCTGGTTTTATGGAAAACTTTCCAACAGCAGGAGCAGAGTGGCGCAGCGGAAGCGTGCTGGGCCCATAACCCAGAGGTCGATGGATCGAAACCATCCTCTGCTAAGTTGTATTTTCTTATGCCAATCGATATTTGCTTGCTTGAGCAAAGGGCTTTCTTTCACGCACAAAGACTAGTTGAACCTGATTCTGGTGATAAAACGAGCTAAAAAACACTCAGCAAAAGGATGGCACTTGCGCCAAGGGAGTCTTGTCTCTTGGCCATGGAAGCCTGGCTGTGCTTTCTTTAATGGACGGCTTTTGTCCAATACTGCCTGCGTAACTTTGGGCATGCCAAGCCACGGCCTTATGCTTTGCGGTAGTCCTTAAGTATCAAGGTATCGGCTGAAGCCACAGCTAGCCAAAAGTGTCAAAAGTGTCAATGTTATGAGGATGACTCTGGATTCCCATGTTGACTAGAGACAGGAGGGGTTGGCAATGCTCACTGCGCTCGGTTCCAAGCCTCCACAACAAAATCAAAAGCAAGGCGCTTCCGGGAAGCGTGGCTTTCTTTGGAGGATGCGGCCATTGATCACACTACCTCTCGCATGCTAAGCGAGCGCTCTACCTCTTGAGCTAATCCCCCTTTGCTGGAGGCTCTAATTTGTGTTATGGCTGATCCCTGCTCTCTCATGTGCTATGGGCAATAAATGCAGGTTTCAAAAACTAGAGACAGGAGGGGTTGGCAATGCTCAATGCTCACTGCACTCGGTTCCGAGCCTCCACAACAAAATCAAAAGCAAGGCGCTTGCGGGAAGCGTGGCTTTCTTTGGAGGATGCGGGCATTGATCCCGCTACCTCTCGAATGCAAATCGAGCGCTCTACCATTTGAGCTAATCCCCCTTTGCTGGAGGCTCTTATTTGTGTTATGGCTGATCCCTGCTCTCTCATGTGCTATGCGCAATAAATGCAGGTTTCAAAAACAGTCACACCGACTGACCAATAAACCCCTAGTGCTTTGACGCATTCCAACAGACTTGAAATGTGGGCAGTGAGCTACCCGAGGGGCTCTAAACACAAAGAGCACGTAATTGCATTGGCCGGGAATCGAACCCGGGCCTCCCACGTGGCAGGCGAGAATTCTACCACTGAACCACCAATGCTCCACACGCACGCAACTGCCGTCAACTTCGCTCAGCCGGGCCTAGGAGAGTCCAGCTTTCGTCCACCGTTACCATCTCTGTGAAGGCATTCGCATGTGGGTCAAGTTCACCCAAAGATGCTCCTCCTCTCGAAAGCCAATTAAATCCTGGTTTTATGGAAAACTTTCCAACAGCAGGAGCAGAGTGGTGCAGCGCAAGCGTGCTGGGCCCATAACCCAGAGGTCGATGGATCGAAACCATCCTCTGCTAAGTTGTATTTTCTTATGCCAATCGATATTTGCTTGCTTGAGCAAAGGGCTTTCTTTCACGCACAAAGACTAGTTGAACCTGATTCTGGTGATAAAAGGAGCTAAAAAACACTCAGCAAAAGGATGGCACTTGCGCCAAGGGAGTCTTGTCTCTTGGCCATGGAAGCCTGGCTGTGCTTTCTTTAATGGACGGCTTTTGTCCAATACTGCCTGCGTAACTTTGGGCATGCCAAGCCACGGCCTTATGCTTTGCGGTAGTCCTTAAGTATCAAGGTATCGGCTGAAGCCACAGCTAGCCAAAAGTGTCAACGCCTTGCAGCATGTTATGAGGATGACTCTGGATTCCCATGTTGACTAGAGACAGGAGGGGTTGGCAATGCTCACTGCACTCGGTTCCGAGCCTCCACAACAAAATCAAAAGCAAGGCGCTTGCGGGAAGCGTGGCTTTCTTTGGAGGATGCGGGCATTGATCCCGCTACCTCTCGAATGCAAATCGAGCGCTCTACCATTTGAGCTAATCCCCCTTTGCTGGAGGCTCTTATTTGTGTTATGGCTGATCCCTGCTCTCTCATGTGCTATGCGCAATAAATGCAGGTTTCAAAAACAGTCACACCGACTGACCAATAAACCCCTAGTGCTTTGACGCATTCCAACAGACTTGAAATGTGGGCAGTGAGCTACCCGAGGGGCTCTAAACACAAAGAGCACGTAATTGCATTGGCCGGGAATCGAACCCGGGCCTCCCGCGTGGCAGGCGAGAATTCTACCACTGAACCACCAATGCTCCACACGCACGCAACTGCCGTCAACTTCGCTCAGCCGGGCCTAGGAGAGTCCAGCTTTCGTCCACCGTTACCATCTCTGTGAAGGCATTCGCATGTGGGTCAAGTTCACCCAAAGATGCTCCTCCTCTCGAAAGCCAATTAAATCCTGGTTTTATGGAAAACTTTCCAACAGCAGGAGCAGAGTGGCGCAGCGGAAGCGTGCTGGGCCCATAACCCAGAGGTCGATGGATCGAAACCATCCTCTGCTAAGTTGTATTTTCTTATGCCAATCGATATTTGCTTGCTTGAGCAAAGGGCTTTCTTTCACGCACAAAGACTAGTTGAACCTGATTCTGGTGATAAAACGAGCTAAAAAACACTCAGCAAAAGGATGGCACTTGCGCCAAGGGAGTCTTGTCTCTTGGCCATGGAAGCCTGGCTGTGCTTTCTTTAATGGACGGCTTTTGTCCAATACTGCCTGCGTAACTTTGGGCATGCCAAGCCACGGCCTTATGCTTTGCGGTAGTCCTTAAGTATCAAGGTATCGGCTGAAGCCACAGCTAGCCAAAAGTGTCAACGCCTTGCAGCATGTTATGAGGATGACTCTGGATTCCCATGTTGACTAGAGACAGGAGGGGTTGGCAATGCTCACTGCGCTCGGTTCCAAGCCTCCACAACAAAATCAAAAGCAAGGCGCTTCCGGGAAGCGTGGCTTTCTTTGGAGGATGCGGGCATTGATCCCACTACCTCTCGCATGCTAAGCGAGCGCTCTACCACTTGAGCTAATCCCCCTTTGCTGGAGGATCTTATTTGTGTTATGGCTGATCCCTGCTCTCTCATGTGCTATGGGCAATAAATGCAGGTTTCAAAAACTAGAGACAGGAGGGGTTGGCAATGCTCAATGCTCACTGCACTCGGTTCCGAGCCTCCACAACAAAATCAAAAGCAAGGCGCTTGCGGGAAGCGTGGCTTTCTTTGGAGGATGCGGGCATTGATCCCGCTACCTCTCGAATGCAAATCGAGCGCTCTACCATTTGAGCTAATCCCCCTTTGCTGGAGGCTCTTATTTGTGTTATGGCTGATCCCTGCTCTCTCATGTGCTATGCGCAATAAATGCAGGTTTCAAAAACAGTCACACCGACTGACCAATAAACCCCTAGTGCTTTGACGCATTCCAACAGACTTGAAATGTGGGCAGTGAGCTACCCGAGGGGCTCTAAACACAAAGAGCACGTAATTGCATTGGCCGGGAATCGAACCCGGGCCTCCCGCGTGGCAGGCGAGAATTCTACCACTGAACCACCAATGCTCCACACGCACGCAACTGCCGTCAACTTCGCTCAGCCGGGCCTAGGAGAGTCCAGCTTTCGTCCACCGTTACCATCTCTGTGAAGGCATTCGCATGTGGGTCAAGTTCACCAATTTAAAGCCAATTAAATCCTGGTTTTATGGAAAACTTTCCAACAGCAGGAGCAGAGTGGCGCAGCGGAAACGTGCTGGGCCCATAACCCAGAGGTCGATGGATCGAAACCATCCTCTGCTAAGTTGTATTTTCTTATGCCAATCGATATTTGCTTGCTTGAGCAAAGGGCTTTCTTTCACGCACAAAGACTAGTTGAACCTGATTCTGGTGATAAAACGAGCTAAAAAACCCTCAGCAAAAGGATGGCACTTGTGCCAAGGGAGTCTTGTCTCTTGGCCATGGAAGCCTGGCTGTGCTTTCTTTAATGGACGGCTTTTGTCCAATACTGCCTGCGTAACTTTGGGCATGCCAAGCCACGGCCTTATGCTTTGCGGTAGTCCTTAAGTATCAAGGTATCGGCTGAAGCCACAGCTAGCCAAAAGTGTCAACGCCTTGCAGCATGTTATGAGGATGACTCTGGATTCCCATGTTGACTAGAGACAGGAGGGGTTGGCAATGCTCACTGCGCTCGGTTCCAAGCCTCCACAACAAAATCAAAAGCAAGGCGCTTCCGGGAAGCGTGGCTTTCTTTGGAGGATGCGGGCATTGATCCCGCTACCTCTCGCATGCTAAGCGAGCGCTCTACCTCTTGAGCTAATCCCCCTTTGCTGCAGGCTCTAATTTGTGTTATGGCTGATCCCTGCTCTCTCATGTGCTATGGGCAATAAATGCAGGTTTCAAAAACTAGAGACAGGAGGGGTTGGCAATGCTGAATGCTCACTGCACTCGGTTCCGAGCCTCCACAACAAAATCAAAAGCAAGGCGCTTGCGCGAAGCGTGGCTTTCTTTGGAGGATGCGGGCATTGATCCCGCTACCTCTCGAATGCAAATCGAGCGCTCTACCATTTGAGCTAATCCCCCTTTGCTGGAGGCTCTTATTTGTGTTATGGCTGATCCCTGCTCTCTCATGTGCTATGCGCAATAAATGCAGGTTTCAAAAACAGTCACACCGACTGACCAATAAACCCCTAGTGCTTTGACGCATTCCAACAGACTTGAAATGTGGGCAGTGAGCTACCGAGGGGCTCTAAACACAAAGAGCACGTAATTGCATTGGCCGGGAATCGAACCCGGGCCTCCCGCGTGGCAGGCGAGAATTCTACCACTGAACCACCAATGCTCCACACGCACGCAACTGCCGTCAACTTCGCTCAGCCGGGCCTAGGAGAGTCCAGCTTTCGTCCACCGTTACCATCTCTGTGAAGGCATTCGCATGTGGGTCAAGTTCACCCAAAGATGCTCCTCCTCTCGAAAGCCAATTAAATCCTGGTTTTATGGAAAACTTTCCAACAGCAGGAGCAGAGTGGCGCAGCGGAAGCGTGCTGGGCCCATAACCCAGAGGTCGATGGATCGAAACCATCCTCTGCTAAGTTGTATTTTCTTATGCCAATCGATATTTGCTTGCTTGAGCAAAGGGCTTTCTTTCACGCACAAAGACTAGTTGAACCTGATTCTGGTGATAAAACGAGCTAAAAAACACTCAGCAAAAGGATGGCACTTGCGCCAAGGGAGTCTTGTCTCTTGGCCATGGAAGCCTGGCTGTGCTTTCTTTAATGGACGGCTTTTGTCCAATACTGCCTGCGTAACTTTGGGCATGCCAAGCCACGGCCTTATGCTTTGCGGTAGTCCTTAAGTATCAAGGTATCGGCTGAAGCCACAGCTAGCCAAAAGTGTCAACGCCTTGCAGCATGTTATGAGGATGACTCTGGATTCCCATGTTGACTAGAGACAGGAGGGGTTGGCAATGCTCACTGCGCTCGGTTCCAAGCCTCCACAACAAAATCAAAAGCAAGGCGCTTCCGGGAAGCGTGGCTTTCTTTGGAGGATGCGGCCATTGATCACGCTACCTCTCGCATGCTAAGCGAGCGCTCTACCTCTTGAGCTAATCCCCCTTTGCTGGAGGCTCTAATTTGTGTTATGGCTGATCCCTGCTCTCTCATGTGCTATGGGCAATAAATGCAGGTTTCAAAAACTAGAGACAGGAGGGGTTGGCAATGCTCAATGCTCACTGCACTCGGTTCCGAGCCTCCACAACAAAATCAAAAGCAAGGCGCTTGCGGGAAGCGTGGCTTTCTTTGGAGGATGCGGGCATTGATCCCGCTACCTCTCGAATGCAAATCGAGCGCTCTACCATTTGAGCTAATCCCCCTTTGCTGGAGGCTCTTATTTGTGTTATGGCTGATCCCTGCTCTCTCATGTGCTATGCGCAATAAATGCAGGTTTCAAAAACAGTCACACCGACTGACCAATAAACCCCTAGTGCTTTGACGCATTCCAACAGACTTGAAATGTGGGCAGTGAGCTACCCAAGGGGCTCTAAACACAAAGAGCACGTAATTGCATTGGCCGGGAATCGAACCCGGGCCTCCCACGTGGCAGGCGAGAATTCTACCACTGAACCACCAATGCTCCACACGCACGCAACTGCCGTCAACTTCGCTCAGCCGGGCCTAGGAGAGTCCAGCTTTCGTCCACCGTTACCATCTCTGTGAAGGCATTCGCATGTGGGTCAAGTTCACCCAAAGATGCTCCTCCTCTCGAAAGCCAATTAAATCCTGGTTTTATGGAAAACTTTCCAACAGCAGGAGCAGAGTGGTGCAGCGCAAGCGTGCTGGGCCCATAACCCAGAGGTCGATGGATCGAAACCATCCTCTGCTAAGTTGTATTTTCTTATGCCAATCGATATTTGCTTGCTTGAGCAAAGGGCTTTCTTTCACGCACAAAGACTAGTTGAACCTGATTCTGGTGATAAAAGGAGCTAAAAAACACTCAGCAAAAGGATGGCACTTGCGCCAAGGGAGTCTTGTCTCTTGGCCATGGAAGCCTGGCTGTGCTTTCTTTAATGGACGGCTTTTGTCCAATACTGCCTGCGTAACTTTGGGCATGCCAAGCCACGGCCTTATGCTTTGCGGTAGTCCTTAAGTATCAAGGTATCGGCTGAAGCCACAGCTAGCCAAAAGTGTCAACGCCTTGCAGCATGTTATGAGGATGACTCTGGATTCCCATGTTGACTAGAGACAGGAGGGGTTGGCAATGCTCACTGCACTCGGTTCCGAGCCTCCACAACAAAATCAAAAGCAAGGCGCTTGCGGGAAGCGTGGCTTTCTTTGGAGGATGCGGGCATTGATCCCGCTACCTCTCGAATGCAAATCGAGCGCTCTACCATTTGAGCTAATCCCCCTTTGCTGGAGGCTCTTATTTGTGTTATGGCTGATCCCTGCTCTCTCATGTGCTATGCGCAATAAATGCAGGTTTCAAAAACAGTCACACCGACTGACCAATAAACCCCTAGTGCTTTGACGCATTCCAACAGACTTGAAATGTGGGCAGTGAGCTACCCGAGGGGCTCTAAACACAAAGAGCACGTAATTGCATTGGCCGGGAATCGAACCCGGGCCTCCCGCGTGGCAGGCGAGAATTCTACCACTGAACCACCAATGCTCCACACGCACGCAACTGCCGTCAACTTCGCTCAGCCGGGCCTAGGAGAGTCCAGCTTTCGTCCACCGTTACCATCTCTGTGAAGGCATTCGCATGTGGGTCAAGTTCACCCAAAGATGCTCCTCCTCTCGAAAGCCAATTAAATCCTGGTTTTATGGAAAACTTTCCAACAGCAGGAGCAGAGTGGCGCAGCGGAAGCGTGCTGGGCCCATAACCCAGAGGTCGATGGATCGAAACCATCCTCTGCTAAGTTGTATTTTCTTATGCCAATCGATATTTGCTTGCTTGAGCAAAGGGCTTTCTTTCACGCACAAAGACTAGTTGAACCTGATTCTGGTGATAAAACGAGCTAAAAAACACTCAGCAAAAGGATGGCACTTGCGCCAAGGGAGTCTTGTCTCTTGGCCATGGAAGCCTGGCTGTGCTTTCTTTAATGGACGGCTTTTGTCCAATACTGCCTGCGTAACTTTGGGCATGCCAAGCCACGGCCTTATGCTTTGCGGTAGTCCTTAAGTATCAAGGTATCGGCTGAAGCCACAGCTAGCCAAAAGTGTCAACGCCTTGCAGCATGTTATGAGGATGACTCTGGATTCCCATGTTGACTAGAGACAGGAGGGGTTGGCAATGCTCACTGCGCTCGGTTCCAAGCCTCCACAACAAAATCAAAAGCAAGGCGCTTCCGGGAAGCGTGGCTTTCTTTGGAGGATGCGGGCATTGATCCCGCTACCTCTCGCATGCTAAGCGAGCGCTCTACCACTTGAGCTAATCCCCCTTTGCTGGAGGCTCTTATTTGTGTTATGGCTGATCCCTGCTCTCTCATGTGCTATGGGCAATAAATGCAGGTTTCAAAAACTAGAGACAGGAGGGGTTGGCAATGCTCAATGCTCACTGCACTCGGTTCCGAGCCTCCACAACAAAATCAAAAGCAAGGCGCTTGCGGGAAGCGTGGCTTTCTTTGGAGGATGCGGGCATTGATCCCGCTACCTCTCGAATGCAAATCGAGCGCTCTACCATTTGAGCTAATCCCCCTTTGCTGGAGGCTCTTATTTGTGTTATGGCTGATCCCTGCTCTCTCATGTGCTATGCGCAATAAATGCAGGTTTCAAAAACAGTCACACCGACTGACCAATAAACCCCTAGTGCTTTGACGCATTCCAACAGACTTGAAATGTGGGCAGTGAGCTACCCGAGGGGCTCTAAACACAAAGAGCACGTAATTGCATTGGCCGGGAATCGAACCCGGGCCTCCCGCGTGGCAGGCGAGAATTCTACCACTGAACCACCAATGCTCCACACGCACGCAACTGCCGTCAACTTCGCTCAGCCGGGCCTAGGAGAGTCCAGCTTTCGTCCACCGTTACCATCTCTGTGAAGGCATTCGCATGTGGGTCAAGTTCACCCAAAGATGCTCCTCCTCTCGAAAGCCAATTAAATCCTGGTTTTATGGAAAACTTTCCAACAGCAGGAGCAGAGTGGCGCAGCGGAAGCGTGCTGGGCCCATAACCCAGAGGTCGATGGATCGAAACCATCCTCTGCTAAGTTGTATTTTCTTATGCCAATCGATATTTGCTTGCTTGAGCAAAGGGCTTTCTTTCACGCACAAAGACTAGTTGAACCTGATTCTGGTGATAAAACGAGCTAAAAAACACTCAGCAAAAGGATGGCACTTGCGCCAAGGGAGTCTTGTCTCTTGGCCATGGAAGCCTGGCTGTGCTTTCTTTAATGGACGGCTTTTGTCCAATACTGCCTGCGTAACTTTGGGCATGCCAAGCCACGGCCTTATGCTTTGCGGTAGTCCTTAAGTATCAAGGTATCGGCTGAAGCCACAGCTAGCCAAAAGTGTCAACGCCTTGCAGCATGTTATGAGGATGACTCTGGATTCCCATGTTGACTAGAGACAGGAGGGGTTGGCAATGCTCACTGCGCTCGGTTCCAAGCCTCCACAACAAAATCAAAAGCAAGGCGCTTCCGGGAAGCGTGGCTTTCTTTGGAGGATGCGGGCATTGATCCCGCTACCTCTCGCATGCTAAGCGAGCGCTCTACCACTTGAGCTAATCCCCCTTTGCTGGAGGCTCTTATTTGTGTTATGGCTGATCCCTGCTCTCTCATGTGCTATGGGCAATAAATGCAGGTTTCAAAAACTAGAGACAGGAGGGGTTGGCAATGCTCAATGCTCACTGCACTCGGTTCCGAGCCTCCACAACAAAATCAAAAGCAAGGCGATTGCGGGAAGCGTGGCTTTCTTTGGAGGATGCGGGCATTGATCCCGCTACCTCTCGAATGCAAATCGAGCGCTCTACCATTTGAGCTAATCCCCCTTTGCTGGAGGCTCTTATTTGTGTTATGGCTGATCCCTGCTCTCTCATGTGCTATGCGCAATAAATGCAGGTTTCAAAAACAGTCACACCGACTGACCAATAAACCCCTAGTGCTTTGACGCATTCCAACAGACTTGAAATGTGGGCAGTGAGCTACCCGAGGGGCTCTAAACACAAAGAGCACGTAATTGCATTGGCCGGGAATCGAACCCAGGCCTCCCGCGTGGCAGGCGAGAATTCTACCACTGAACCACCAATGCTCCACACGCACGCAACTGCCGTCAACTTCGCTCAGCCGGGCCTAGGAGAGTCCAGCTTTCGTCCACCGTTACCATCTCTGTGAAGGCATTCGCATGTGGGTCAAGTTCACCCAAAGATGCTCCTCCTCTCGAAAGCCAATTAAATCCTGGTTTTATGGAAAACTTTCCAACAGCAGGAGCAGAGTGGCGCAGCGGAAGCGTGCTGGGCCCATAACCCAGAGGTCGATGGAAGGAAACCATCCTCTGCTAAGTTGTATTTTCTTATGCCAATCGATATTTGCTTGCTTGAGCAAAGGGCTTTCTTTCACGCACAAAGACTAGTTGAACCTGATTCTGGTGATAAAACGAGCTAAAAAACACTCAGCAAAAGGATGGCACTTGCGCCAAGGGAGTCTTGTCTCTTGGCCATGGAAGCCTGGCTGTGCTTTCTTTAATGGACGGCTTTTGTCCAATACTGCCTGCGTAACTTTGGGCATGCCAAGCCACAGCCTTATGCTTTGCGGTAGTCCTTAAGTATCAAGGTATCGGCTGAAGCCACAGCTAGCCAAAAGTGTCAACGCCTTGCAGCATGTTATGAGGATGACTCTGGATTCCCATGTTGACTAGAGACAGGAGGGGTTGGCAATGCTCACTGCGCTCGGTTCCAAGCCTCCACAACAAAATCAAAAGCAAGGCGCTTCCGGGAAGCGTGGCTTTCTTTGGAGGATGCGGGCATTGATCCCGCTACCTCTCGCATCATAAGCGAGCGCTCTACCACTTGAGCTAATCCCCCTTTGCTGGAGGCTCTTATTTGTGTTATGGCTGATCCCTGCTCTCTCATGTGCTATGGGCAATAAATGCAGGTTTCAAAAACTAGAGAAAGGAGGGGTTGGCAATGCTCAATGCTCACTGCACTCGGTTCCGAGCCTCCACAACAAAATCAAAAGCAAGGCGCTTGCGGGAAGCGTGGCTTTCTTTGGAGGATGCAGGCATTGATCCCGCTACCTCTCGAATGCAAATCGAGCGCTCTACCATTTGAGCTAATCCCCCTTTGCTGGAGGCTCTTATTTGTGTTATGGCTGATCCCTGCTCTCTCATGTGCTATGCGCAATAAATGCAGGTTTCAAAAACAGTCACACCGACTGACCAATAAACCCCTAGTGCTTTAACGCATTCCAACAGACTTGAAATGTGGGCAGTGAGCTACCCGAGGGGCTCTAAACACAAAGAGCACGTAATTGCATTGGCCGGGAATTGAACCCGGGCCTCTCGCGTGGCAGGCGAGAATTCTACCACTGAACCACCAATGCTCCACACGCACGCAACTGCCGTCATCTTCGCTCAGCCGGGCCTAGGAGAGTCCAGCTTTCGTCCACCGTTACCATCTCTGTGAAGGCATTCGCATGTGGGTCAAGTTCACCCAAAGATGCTCCTCCTCTCGAAAGCCAATTAAATCCTGGTTTTATGGAAAACTTTCCAACAGCAGGAGCAGAGTGGCGCAGCGGAAGCGTGCTGGGCCCATAACCCAGAGGTCGATGGATAGAAACCATCCTCTGCTAAGTTGTATTTTCTTATGCCAATCGATATTTGCTTGCTTGAGCAAAGGGCTTTCTTTCACGCACAAAGACTAGTTGAACCTGATTCTGGTGATAAAACGAGCTAAAAAACACTCAGCAAAAGGATGGCACTTGCGCCAAGGGAGTCTTGTCTCTTGGCCATGGAAGCCTGGCTGTGCTTTCTTTAATGGACGGCTTTTGTCCAATACTGCCTGCGTAACTTTGGGCATGCCAAGCCACGGCCTTATGCTTTGCGGTAGTCCTTAAGTATCAAGGTATCGGCTGAAGCCACAGCTAGCCAAAAGTGTCAACGCCTTGCAGCATGTTATGAGGATGACTCTGGATTCCCATGTTGACTAGAGACAGGAGGGGTTGGCAATGCTCACTGCGCTCGGTTCCAAGCCTCCACAACAAAATCAAAAGCAAGGCGCTTCCGGGAAGCGTGGCTTTCTTTGGAGGATGCGGGCATTGATCCCGCTACCTCTCGCATGCTAAGCGAGCGCTCTACCACTTGAGCTAATCCCCCTTTGCTGGAGGCTCTTATTTGTGTTATGGCTGATCCCTGCTCTCTCATGTGCTATGGGCAATAAATGCAGGTTTCAAAAACTAGAGACAGGAGGGGTTGGCAATGCTCAATGCTCACTGCGCTCGGTTCCGAGCCTCCACAACAAAATCAAAAGCAAGGCGATTGCGGGAAGCGTGGCTTTCTTTGGAGGATGCGGGCATTGATCCCGCTACCTCTCGAATGCAAATCGAGCGCTCTACCATTTGAGCTAATCCCCCTTTGCTGGAGGCTCTTATTTGTGTTATGGCTGATCCCTGCTCTCTCATGTGCTATGCGCAATAAATGCAGGTTTCAAAAACAGTCACACCGACTGACCAATAAACCCCTAGTGCTTTGACGCATTCCAACAGACTTGAAATGTGGGCAGTGAGCTACCCGAGGGGCTCTAAACACAAAGAGCACGTAATTGCATTGGCCGGGAATCGAACCCGGGCCTCCCGCGTGGCAGGCGAGAATTCTACCACTGAACCACCAATGCTCCACACGCACGCAACTGCCGTCAACTTCGCTCAGCCGGGCCTAGGAGAGTCCAGCTTTCGTCCACCGTTACCATCTCTGTGAAGGCATTCGCATGTGGGTCAAGTTCACCCAAAGATGCTCCTCCTCTCGAAAGCCAATTAAATCCTGGTTTTATGGAAAACTTTCCAACAGCAGGAGCAGAGTGGCGCAGCGGAAGCGTGCTGGGCCCATAACCCAGAGGTCGATGGAAGGAAACCATCCTCTGCTAAGTTGTATTTTCTTATGCCAATCGATATTTGCTTGCTTGAGCAAAGGGCTTTCTTTCACGCACAAAGACTAGTTGAACCTGATTCTGGTGATAAAACGAGCTAAAAAACACTCAGCAAAAGGATGGCACTTGCGCCAAGGGAGTCTTGTCTCTTGGCCATGGAAGCCTGGCTGTGCTTTCTTTAATGGACGGCTTTTGTCCAATACTGCCTGCGTAACTTTGGGCATGCCAAGCCACAGCCTTATGCTTTGCGGTAGTCCTTAAGTATCAAGGTATCGGCTGAAGCCACAGCTAGCCAAAAGTGTCAACGCCTTGCAGCATGTTATGAGGATGACTCTGGATTCCCATGTTGACTAGAGACAGGAGGGGTTGGCAATGCTCACTGCGCTCGGTTCCAAGCCTCCACAACAAAATCAAAAGCAAGGCGCTTCCGGGAAGCGTGGCTTTCTTTGGAGGATGCGGGCATTGATCCCGCTACCTCTCGCATGCTAAGCGAGCGCTCTACCACTTGAGCTAATCCCCCTTTGCTGGAGGCTCTTATTTGTGTTATGGCTGATCCCTGCTCTCTCATGTGCTATGGGCAATAAATGCAGGTTTCAAAAACTAGAGACAGGAGGGGTTGGCAATGCTCAATGCTCACTGCACTCGGTTCCGAGCCTCCACAACAAAATCAAAAGCAAGGCGCTTGCGGGAAGCGTGGCTTTCTTTGGAGGATGCGGGCATTGATCCCGCTACCTCTCGAATAGCAAATCGAGCGCTCTACCATTTGAGCTAATCCCCCTTTGCTGGAGGCTCTTATTTGTGTTATGGCTGATCCCTGCTCTCTCATGTGCTATGCGCAATAAATGCAGGTTTCAAAAACAGTCACACCGACTGACCAATAAACCCCTAGTGCTTTGACGCATTCCAACAGACTTGAAATGTGGGCAGTGAGCTACCCAAGGGGCTCTAAACACAAAGAGCACGTAATTGCATTGGTCGGGAATCGAACCCGGGCCTCCCGCGTGGCAGGCGAGAATTCTACCACTGAACCACCAATGCTCCACACGCACGCAACTGCCGTCAACTTCGCTCAGCCGGGCCTAGGAGAGTCCAGCTTTCGTCCACCGTTACCATCTCTGTGAAGGCATTCGCATGTGGGTCAAGTTCACCCAAAGATGCTCCTCCTCTCGAAAGCCAATTAAATCCTGGTTTTATGGAAAACTTTCCAACAGCAGGAGCAGAGTGGCGCAGCGGAAGCGTGCTGGGCCCATAACCCAGAGGTCGATGGATCAAAACCATCCTCTGCTAAGTTGTATTTTCTTATGCCAATCGATATTTGCTTGCTTGAGCAAAGGGCTTTCTTTCACGCACAAAGACTAGTTGAACCTGATTCTGGTGATAAAACGAGCTAAAAAACACTCAGCAAAAGGATGGCACTTGCGCCAAGGGAGTCTTGTCTCTTGGCCATGGAAGCCTGGCTGTGCTTTCTTTAATGGACGGCTTTTGTCCAATACTGCCTGCGTAACTTTGGGCATGCCAAGCCACGGCCTTATGCTTTGCGGTAGTCCTTAAGTATCAAGGTATCGGCTGAAGCCACAGCTAGCCAAAAGTGTCAACGCCTTGCAGCATGTTATGAGGATGACTCTGGATTCCCATGTTGACTAGAGACAGGAGGGGTTGGCAATGCTCACTGCGCTCGGTTCCAAGCCTCCACAACAAAATCAAAAGCAAGGCGCTTCCGGGAAGCGTGGCTTTCTTTGGAGGATGCGGGCATTGATCCCGCTACCTCTCGCATGCTAAGCGAGCGCTCTACCACTTGAGCTAATCCCCCTTTGCTGGAGGCTCTTATTTGTGTTATGGCTGATCCCTGCTCTCTCATGTGCTATGGGCAATAAATGCAGGTTTCAAAAACTAGAGACAGGAGGGGTTGGCAATGCTCAATGCTCACTGCACTCGGTTCCGAGCCTCCACAACAAAATCAAAAGCAAGGCGCTTGCGGGAAGCGTGGCTTTCTTTGGAGGATGCGGGCATTGATCCCGCTACCTCTCGAATGCAAATCGAGCGCTCTACCATTTGAGCTAATCCCCCTTTGCTGGAGGCTCTTATTTGTGTTATGGCTGATCCCTGCTCTCTCATGTGCTATGCGCAATAAATGCAGGTTTCAAAAACAGTCACACCGACTGACCAATAAACCCCTAGTGCTTTGACGCATTCCAACAGACTTGAAATGTGGGCAGTGAGCTACCCGAGGGGCTCTAAACACAAAGAGCACGTAATTGCATTGGCCGGGAATCGAACCCGGGCCTCCCGCGTGGCAGGCGAGAATTCTACCACTGAACCACCAATGCTCCACACGCACGCAACTGCCGTCAACTTCGCTCAGCCGGGCCTAGGAGAGTCCAGCTTTCGTCCACCGTTACCATCTCTGTGAAGGCATTCGCATGTGGGTCAAGTTCACCCAAAGATGCTCCTCCTCTCGAAAGCCAATTAAATCCTGGTTTTATGGAAAACTTTCCAACAGCAGGAGCAGAGTGGTGCAGCGGAAGCGTGCTGGGCCCATAACCCAGAGGTCGATGGATCGAAACCATCCTCTGCTAAGTTGTATTTTCTTATGCCAATCGATATTTGCTTGCTTGAGCAAAGGGCTTTCTTTCACGCACAAAGACTAGTTGAACCTGATTCTGGTGATAAAAGGAGCTAAAAAACACTCAGCAAAAGGATGGCACTTGCGCCAAGGGAGTCTTGTCTCTTGGCCATGGAAGCCTGGCTGTGCTTTCTTTAATGGACGGCTTTTGTCCAATACTGCCTGCGTAACTTTGGGCATGCCAAGCCACGGCCTTATGCTTTGCGGTAGTCCTTAAGTATCAAGGTATCGGCTGAAGCCACAGCTAGCCAAAAGTGTCAACGCCTTGCAGCATGTTATGAGGATGACTCTGGATTCCCATGTTGACTAGAGACAGGAGGGGTTGGCAATGCTCACTGCGCTCGGTTCCAAGCCTCCACAACAAAATCAAAAGCAAGGCGCTTCCGGGAAGCGTGGCTTTCTTTGGAGGATGCGGGCATTGATCCCGCTACCTCTCGCATGCTAAGCGAGCGCTCTACCACTTGAGCTAATCCCCCTTTGCTGGAGGCTCTTATTTGTGTTATGGCTGATCCCTGCTCTCTCATGTGCTATGGGCAATAAATGCAGGTTTCAAAAACTAGAGACAGGAGGGGTTGGCAATGCTCAATGCTCACTGCACTCGGTTCCGAGCCTCCACAACAAAATCAAAAGCAAGGCGCTTGCAGGAAGCGTGGCTTTCTTTGGAGGATGCGGGCATTGATCCCGCTACCTCTCGAATGCAAATCGAGCGCTCTACCATTTGAGCTAATCCCCCTTTGCTGGAGGCTCTTATTTGTGTTATGGCTGATCCCTGCTCTCTCATGTGCTATGCGCAATAAATGCAGGTTTCAAAAACAGTCACACCGACTGACCAATAAACCCCTAGTGCTTTGACGCATTCCAACAGACTTGAAATGTGGGCAGTGAGCTACCCGAGGGGCTCTAAACACAAAGAGCACGTAATTGCATTGGCCGGGAATCGAACCCGGGCCTCCCGCGTGGCAGGCGAGAATTCTACCACTGAACCACCAATGCTCCACACGCACGCAACTGCCGTCAACTTCGCTCAGCCGGGCCTAGGAGAGTCCAGCTTTCGTCCACCGTTACCATCTCTGTGAAGGCATTCGCATGTGGGTCAAGTTCACCCAAAGATGCTCCTCCTCTCGAAAGCCAATTAAATCCTGGTTTTATGGAAAACTTTCCAACAGCAGGAGCAGAGTGGCGCAGCGGAAGCGTGCTGGGCCCATAACCCAGAGGTCGATGGATCGAAACCATCCTCTGCTAAGTTGTATTTTCTTATGCCAATCGATATTTGCTTGCTTGAGCAAAGGGCTTTCTTTCACGCACAAAGACTAGTTGAACCTGATTCTGGTGATAAAACGAGCTAAAAAACACTCAGCAAAAGGATGGCACTTGCGCCAAGGGAGTCTTGTCTCTTGGCCATGGAAGCCTGGCTGTGCTTTCTTTAATGGACGGCTTTTGTCCAATACTGCCTGCGTAACTTTGGGCATGCCAAGCCACGGCCTTATGCTTTGCGGTAGTCCTTAAGTATCAAGGTATCGGCTGAAGCCACAGCTAGCCAAAAGTGTCAACGCCTTGCAGCATGTTATGAGGATGACTCTGGATTCCCATGTTGACTAGAGACAGGAGGGGTTGGCAATGCTCACTGCGCTCGGTTCCAAGCCTCCACAACAAAATCAAAAGCAAGGCGCTTCCGGGAAGCGTGGCTTTCTTTGGAGGATGCGGGCATTGATCCCGCTACCTCTCGCATGCTAAGCGAGCGCTCTACCACTTGAGCTAATCCCCCTTTGCTGGAGGCTCTTATTTGTGTTATGGCTGATCCCTGCTCTCTCATGTGCTATGGGCAATAAATGCAGGTTTCAAAAACTAGAGACAGGAGGGGTTGGCAATGCTCAATGCTCACTGCACTCGGTTCCGAGCCTCCACAACAAAATCAAAAGCAAGGCGCTTGCGGGAAGCGTGGCTTTCTTTGGAGGATGCGGGCATTGATCCCGCTACCTCTCGAATGCAAATCGAGCGCTCTACCATTTGAGCTAATCCCCCTTTGCTGGAGGCTCTTATTTGTGTTATGGCTGATCCCTGCTCTCTCATGTGCTATGCGCAATAAATGCAGGTTTCAAAAACAGTCACACCGACTGACCAATAAACCCCTAGTGCTTTGACGCATTCCAACAGACTTGAAATGTGGGCAATGAGCTACCCGAGGGGCTCTAAACACAAAGAGCACGTAATTGCATTGGCCGGGAATCGAACCCGGGCCTCCCGCGTGGCAGGCGAGAATTCTACCACTGAACCACCAATGCTCCACACGCACGCAACTGCCGTCAACTTCGCTCAGCCGGGCCTAGGAGAGTCCAGCTTTCGTCCACCGTTACCATCTCTGTGAAGGCATTCGCATGTGGGTCAAGTTCACCCAAAGATGCTCCTCCTCTCGAAAGCCAATTAAATCCTGGTTTTATGGAAAACTTTCCAACAGCAGGAGCAGAGTGGCGCAGCGGAAGCGTGCTGGGCCCATAACCCAGAGGTCGATGGATCGAAACCATCCTCTGCTAAGTTGTATTTTCTTATACCAATCGATATTTGCTTGCTTGAGCAAAGGGCTTTCTTTCACGCACAAAGACTAGTTGAACCTGATTCTGGTGATAAAACGAGCTAAAAAACACTCAGCAAAAGGATGGCACTTGCGCCAAGGGAGTCTTGTCTCTTGGCCATGGAAGCCTGGCTGTGCTTTCTTTAATGGACGGCTTTTGTCCAATACTGCCTGCGTAACTTTGGGCATGCCAAGCCACGGCCTTATGCTTTGCGGTAGTCCTTAAGTATCAAGGTATCGGCTGAAGCCACAGCTAGCCAAAAGTGTCAACGCCTTGCAGCATGTTATGAGGATGACTCTGGATTCCCATGTTGACTAGAGACAGGAGGGGTTGGCAATGCTCACTGCGCTCGGTTCCAAGCCTCCACAACAAAATCAAAAGCAAGGCGCTTCCGGGAAGCGTGGCTTTCTTTGGAGGATGCGGGCATTGATCCCGCTACCTCTCGCATGCTAAGCGAGCGCTCTACCACTTGAGCTAATCCCCCTTTGCTGAAGGCTCTTATTTGTGTTATGGCTGATCCCTGCTCTCTCATGTGCTATGGGCAATAAATGCAGGTTTCAAAAACTAGAGACAGGAGGGGTTGGCAATGCTCAATGCTCACTGCACTCGGTTCCGAGCCTCCACAACAAAATCAAAAGCAAGGCGCTTGCGGGAAGCGTGGCTTTCTTTGGAGGATGCGGGCATTGATCCCGCTACCTCTCGAATGTAAATCGAGCGCTCTACCATTTGAGCTAATCCCCCTTTGCTGGAGGCTCTTATTTGTGTTATGGCTGATCCCTGCTCTCTCATGTGCTATGCGCAATAAATGCAGGTTTCAAAAACAGTCACACCGACTGACCAATAAACCCCTAGTGCTTTGACGCATTCCAACAGACTTGAAATGTGGGCAGTGAGCTACCCGAGGGGCTCTAAACACAAAGAGCACGTAATTGCATTGGCGGGGAATCGAACCCGGGCCTCCCGCGTGGCCGGCGAGAATTCTACCACTGAACCACCAATGCTCCACACGCACGCAACTGCCGTCAACTTCGCTCAGCCGGGCCTAGGAGAGTCCAGCTTTCGTCCACCGTTACCATCTCTGTGAAGGCATTCGCATGTGGGTCAAGTTCACCCAAAGATGCTCCTCCTCTCGAAAGCCAATTAAATCCTGGTTTTATGGAAAACTTTCCAACAGCAGGAGCAGAGTGGCGCAGCGGAAGCGTGCTGGGCCCATAACCCAGAGGTCGATGGATCGAAACCATCCTCTGCTAAGTTGTATTTTCTTATGCCAATCGATATTTGCTTGCTTGAGCAAAGGGCTTTCTTTCACGCACAAAGACTAGTTGAACCTGATTCTGGTGATAAAACGAGCTAAAAAACACTCAGCAAAAGGATGGCACTTGCGCCAAGGGAGTCTTGTCTCTTGGCCATGGAAGCCTGGCTGTGCTTTCTTTAATGGACGGCTTTTGTCCAATACTGCCTGCGTAACTTTGGGCATGCCAAGCCACGGCCTTATGCTTTGCGGTAGTCCTTAAGTATCAAGGTATCGGCTGAAGCCACAGCTAGCCAAAAGTGTCAACGCCTTGCAGCATGTTATGAGGATGACTCTGGATTCCCATGTTGACTAGAGACAGGAGGGGTTGGCAATGCTCACTGCGCTCGGTTCCAAGCCTCCACAACAAAATCAAAAGCAAGGCGCTTCCGGGAAGCGTGGCTTTCTTTGGAGGATGCGGGCATTGTTCCCGCTACCTCTCGCATGCTAAGCGAGCGCTCTACCACTTGAGCTAATCCCCCTTTGCTGGAGGCTCTTATTTGTGTTATGGCTGATCCCTGCTCTCTCATGTGCTATGGGCAATAAATGCAGGTTTCAAAAACTAGAGACAGGAGGGGTTGGCAATGCTCAATGCTCACTGCACTCAGTTCCGAGCCTCCACAACAAAATCAAAAGCAAGGCGCTTGCGGGAAGCGTGGCTTTCTTTGGAGGATGCGGGCATTGATCCCGCTACCTCTCGAATGCAAATCGAGCGCTCTACCATTTGAGCTAATCCCCCTTTGCTGGAGGCTCTTATTTGTGTTATGGCTGATCCCTGCTCTCTCATGTGCTATGCGCAATAAATGCAGGTTTCAAAAACAGTCACACCGACTGACCAATAAACCCCTAGTGCTTTGACGCATTCCAACAGACTTGAAATGTGGGCAGTGAGCTACCCGAGGGGCTCTAAACACAAAGAGCACGTAATTGCATTGGCCGGGAATCGAACCCGGGCCTCCCGCGTGGCAGGCGAGTATTTTACCACTGAACCACCAATGCTCCACACGCACGCAACTGCCGTCAACTTCGCTCAGCCGGGCCTAGGAGAGTCCAGCTTTCGTCCACCGTTACCATCTCTGTGAAGGCATTCGCATGTGGGTCAAGTTCACCCAAAGATGCTCCTCCTCTCGAAAGCCAATTAAATCCTGGTTTTATGGAAAACTTTCCAACAGCAGGAGCAGAGTGGCGCAGCGGAAGCGTGCTGGGCCCATAACCCAGAGGTCGATGGATCGAAACCATCCTCTGCTAAGTTGTATTTTCTTATGCCAATCGATATTTGCTTGCTTGAGCAAAGGGCTTTCTTTCACGCACAAAGACTAGTTGAACCTGATTCTGGTGATAAAACGAGCTAAAAAACACTCAGCAAAAGGATGGCACTTGCGCCAAGGGAGTCTTGTCTCTTGGCCATGGAAGCCTGGCTGTGCTTTCTTTAATGGACGGCTTTTGTCCAATACTGCCTGCGTAACTTTGGGCATGCCAAGCCACGGCCTTATGCTTTGCGGTAGTCCTTAAGTATCAAGGTATCGGCTGAAGCCACAGCTAGCCAAAAGTGTCAACGCCTTGCAGCATGTTATGAGGATGACTCTGGCTTCCCATGTTGACTAGAGACAGGAGGGGTTGGCAATGCTCACTGCGCTCGGTTCCAAGCCTCCACAACAAAATCAAAAGCAAGGCGCTTCCGGGAAGCGTGGCTTTCTTTGGAGGATGCGGGCATTGATCTTTCCAACAGCAGGAGCAGAGTGGCGCAGCGGAAGCGTGCTGGGCCCATAACCCAGAGGTCGATGGATCGAAACCATCCTCTGCTAAGTTGTATTTTCTTATGCCAATCGATATTTGCTTGCTTGAGCAAAGGGCTTTCTTTCACGCACAAAGACTAGTTGAAACTGATTCTGGTGATAAAACGAGCTAAAAAACACTCAGCAAAAGGATGGCAGATGACAGGTCCGTGTCTGCTCAGTTTTAGCAGAGCAGACAAAGACAGACCCTGCTCTGCTCTATGGGTGGCAGGGGGTAAATGGACTCCGCTGTCTCTTTTCACTTGACTGCCACCGATCCACCTAAAGGGAAAAGGATGCAGTCCTCCTCCATTTTTTAAGCAGGGCTGACCAGACTCGGAGGAGGTATTCAGGTTTAAACGGACGTAAGTCCATGTACACTTGCTAGTGCATAGGAATGCATGGACCTTCCCATCAGGTGCACCTAAAATATGACAAATGGACCTGATCTAATCGCCCATGTGAAAGGGCCCTTAGCATGCAAATTTCTATGGTGGGGATTACTCACCACTATACTAATGAGAAAAGTGTGTGGGACTTTCTCCTATTCCATCAACATAGCGATCACCTACAGGTTTTTCTCTTTTTCCAGGCTATGGCGCATCTTCTATAATCCTGACCATACCATTGTATGAACTATGTTGTGTGTTGAATACTCAAAGGCTGCTGCACTCTCTATTCTTTGTTCAATGATCCTAGCCATCATTTAACTCAGGAGATTGGACACATCTATTAATGGAATGGGATTATTGTGGGGGGACTGGGCTGGAGATTCAGCATGTATTGCAGTCAGGGCTGCTTTTTGTAATCTAGGATCCCATCAGTTGAGGCCCTCAAAAGCTATTATCCCTTAATGTAAAATAGATCTTATGTTCAATAATGATATATGATGGAACACATTACCTTAAAATGTGTTGGAGAGAGATCAAACACTTTTCTATTGTTCGGAGGGCAACTATTTGCACCATGATACCACCAACAACCCATTGGAAATACCAGCTAGAGAGACTGGTTATAAATAAGAAGATTTATGATGTAGACCGGTAAAGAAGATCTTGATTCCAAGCTCTATTATATAGGGAACATCTAAAAAATATGCCTAAGAAGTAGCCTAAACATATTAGCTATTGTCTTGAGGTTGTCTGGAAAAACTGCAGTAAACATTCCTCTGCGTAGGCTCTCCCATTCCTCTAGCTTCATAGCTGTATATGTACAGTGTCAGACAATCTAAGACACTGCTGTCTCTTACTGCTAGTCGCATTAGATTTGGTCATGGTTTTCTTTGCTGGAGAGAAAGCTGCACATGACGATTTGTAGAGTAAAGATCCCCCTGCTGCTCTCACAATATCAGACCTTTGTGGGACTATCCATGAACAGACCAAAGTTGGCAGGATTATGAACCTGCGCAGGGAGACCCTAACGAATTTTGAGTCTATTGCCTTAAGCACACAGGCAGAACTAGACAAAGCTTAGCCCCACCTTTGCTACATGGTAAAGGTTAAATGGTTTTGAGAATTAAGGTATCGGGGAGCTTTGTGGCAATTAACTGTGGAGAATTGAAAAAAACAACACATAATAGCAAATGATAAAAGCAGAACGTAGTCGGCAAGGTTTTGAACCTGCGCGGGGAGACCCCAATGGATTTCTAGTCCATCGCCTTAACCACTCGGCCACGACTACCTTCACCTTGATGGTAGGTGTGCTATTTGCAGGCTTGAGAAGTAGTAGAAAAAAACACCATTAAAGTAAAACTCAGTACAAAGTGAAGATCTAAGCACACATCTCTTGGTGAAGGTAAGTCCTCCATAAGGTTTGAATAACTAAAGAACAGACCGAAAAATACCTACAAAAAGGCATTCAATTAGATATTCAGCTTTTAAAAATATTACTTTTCAGGATATGTGAAAAACATTGTACCATACGTTCTAAACTTTTGGCTTATGGCATGAAAAGCCTCTGGTCTGGAAACCTGAGAAAATGCCTATAGATGCAAGACCATGCCATTAGAAGTTCAGCTACCTGGAGACCGCTAATATCCCTTCATCCTTGCTCTATATACTCCAAAAGAGCTCCAACCTTCACGCCCCTGTGTGCTCTGTGTACGTTTTAAGTTCAAAGATGCTTTGTGGCTTATCCGAGACACTTGTTTAGATAAAAGCAGACATTTCAATATTGTAGGCATTCCTAACCTGAAGCAAGAGTATAGATGTTGTCCATGATAATTACACAAGCCACTAGTCCTAAAGGAACCATAACTGCTGAAAGTCATATTATCATAAAGCAATCCAGGTACAGACCGTAGTTGGCAGGATTTGAACCTGCGCAGGGAAACCCCAATGGATTTCGAATCCATCGCCTTAACCACTCGGCCACAACTACATACGGTCTTGAAGGGCCTACCTTTACTAGATTGAAGAGGCTAACTTTGGAGTGCTATTCTTTGCTTTTTTTGTTCAGGCCTACCATCCCAATGCCCCAATCGCCCCACTGTTCTGGACCCACAAACCATCTTTTAACAAAATTCTGGCACCCTCTCTATGGACCCTATTCCTCTGCTGGGTGCCTGCCTTAGCACACAGATCTATGCCTGCACTGTCAGGGCAGAGTGATCTCCTGACCAACAGTGAAGGCATATTTCCAGTAGGGAAGAAGGCCATAAAGCTTCTCTTCTTCAGAAGACTATGAGTCCAAGACTTGCAATGCAAGTATCTCCCTGCATCGGCTTTATTCACACTGTTGATCTTCTGCTGATCCTTGAATATATTGCCCCACCGGTAATCAGATCATCAGTCTACAGGGGGCAGCAAGGACATAATTAGGAATAGCCTCTTTAGGGGCCCTTTCACACAGGTGGCTTCCATTCTCATCACCAGGGGATCTGTGAGGTGATTGGAGCAGAGCAGGGCAGATGACAGGTCCGTGTCTGCTCAGTTTTAGCAGAGCAGACAAAGACAGACCCTGCTCTGCTCTATGGGTGGCAGGGGGTAAATGGACTCCGCTGTCTCTTTTCACTTGACTGCCACCGATCCACCTAAAGGGAAAAGGATGCAGTCCTCCTCCATTTTTTAAGCAGGGCTGACCAGACTCGGAGGAGGTATTCAGGTTTAAACGGACACAAGTCCATGTACACTTGCTAGTGCATAGGAATGCATGGACCTTCCCATCAGGTGCACCTAAAATATGACAAATGGACCTGATCTAATCGCCCATGTGAAAGGGCCCTTAGCATGCAAATTTCTATGGTGGGGATTACTCACCACTATACTAATGAGAAAAGTGTGTGGGACTTTCTCCTATTCCATCAACATAGCGATCACCTACAGGTTTTTCTCTTTTTCCAGGCTATGGCGCATCTTCTATAATCCTGACCATACCATTGTATGAACTATGTTGTGTGTTGAATACTCAAAGGCTGCTGCACTCTCTATTCTTTGTTCAATGATCCTAGCCATCATTTAACTCAGGAGATTGGACACATCTATTAATGGAATGGGATTATTGTGGGGGGACTGGGCTGGAGATTCAGCATGTATTGCAGTCAGGGCTGCTTTTTGTAATCTAGGATCCCATCAGTTGAGGCCCTCAAAAGCTATTATCCCTTAATGTAAAATAGATCTTATGTTCAATAATGATATATGATGGAACACATTACCTTAAAATGTGTTGGAGAGAGATCAAACACTTTTCTATTGTTCGGAGGGCAACTATTTGCACCATGATACCACCAACAACCCATTGGAAATACCAGCTAGAGAGACTGGTTATAAATAAGAAGATTTATGATGTAGACTGGTAAAGAAGATCTTGATTCCAAGCTCTATTATATAGGGAACATCTAAAAATATGCCTAAGAAGTAGCCTAAACATATTAGCTATTGTCTTGAGGTTGTCTGGAAAAACTGCAGTAAACTTCCTCTGCGTAGGCTCTCCCATTCCTCTAGCTTCATAGCTGTATATGTACAGTGTCAGACAATCTAAGACACTGCTGTCTCTTACTGCTAGTCGCATTAGATTTGGTCATGGTTTTCTTTGCTGGAGAGAAAGCTGCACATGACGATTTGTAGAGTAAAGATCCCCCTGCTGCTCTCACAATATCAGACCTTTGTGGGACTATCCATGAACAGACCAAAGTTGGCAGGATTATGAACCTGCGCAGGGAGACCCTAACGAATTTTGAGTCTATTGCCTTAAGCACACAGGCAGAACTAGACAAAGCTTAGCCCCACCTTTGCTACATGGTAAAGGTTAAATGGTTTTGAGAATTAAGGTATCGGGGAGCTTTGTGGCAATTAACTGTGGAGAATTGAAAAAAACAACACATAATAGCAAATGATAAAAGCAGAACGTAGTCGGCAGGATTTGAACCTGCGCAGGGAGACCCCCATGGATTTCTAGTCCATCGCCTTAACCACTCGGCCACGACTACCTTCACCTTGATGGTGGGTGTGCTATTTGCAGGCTTGAGAAGTAGTAGAAAAAAACACCATTAAAGTAAAACTCAGTACAAAGTGAAGATCTAAGCACACATCTCTTGGTGAAGGTAAGTCCTCCATAAGGTTTGAATAACTAAAGAACAGACCGAAAAATACCTACAAAAAGGCATTCAATTAGATATTCAGCTTTTAAAAATATTACTTTTCAGGATATGTGAAAAACATTGTACCATACGTTCTAAACTTTTGGCTTATGGCATGAAAAGCCTCTGGTCTGGAAACCTGAGAAAATGCCTATAGATGCAAGACCATGCCATTAGAAGTTCAGCTACCTGGAGACCGCTAATATCCCTTCATCCTTGCTCTATATACTCCAAAAGAGCTCCAACCTTCACGCCCCTGTGTGCTCTGTGTACGTTTTAAGTTCAACGATGCTTTGTGGCTTATCCGAGACACTTGTTTAGATAAAAGCAGACATTTCAATATTGTAGGCATTCCTAACCTGAAGCAAGAGTATAGATGTTGTCCATGATAATTACACAAGCCACTAGTCGTAAAGGAACCATAACTGCTGAAAGTCATATTATCATAAAGCAATCCAGGTACAGACCGTAGTTGGCAGGATTTGAACCTGCGTAGGGAAACCCCAATGGATTTCGAATCCATCGCCTTAACCATTCGGCCACAACTACATACGGTCTTGAAGGGTCTACCTTTACTAGATTGAAGAGGCTAACTTTGGAGTGCTATTCTTTGCTTTTTTTGTTCAGGCCTACCATCCCAATGCCCCAATCGCCCCACTGTTCTGGACCCACAAACCATCTTTTAACAAAATTCTGGCACCCTCTCTATGGACCCTATTCCTCTGCTGGGTGCCTGCCTTAGCACACAGATCTATGCCTGCACTGTCAGGGCAGAGTGATCTCCTGACCAACAGTGAAGGCATATTTCCAGTAGGGAAGAAGGCCATAAAGCTTCTCTTCTTCAGAAGACTATGAGTCCAAGACTTCCAATGCAAGTATCTCCCTGCATCGGCTTTATTCACACTGTTGATCTTCTGCTGATCCTTGAATATATTGCCCCACCGGTAATCAGATCATCAGTCTACAGGGGGCAGCAAGGACATAATTAGGAATAGCCTCTTTAGGGGCCCTTTCACACAGGTGGCTTCCATTCTCATCACCAGGGGATCTGTGAGGTGATTGGAGCAGAGCAGGGCAGATGACAGGTCCGTGTCTGCTCAGTTTTAGCAGAGCAGACAAAGACAGACCCTGCTCTGCTCTATGGGTGGCAGGGGGTAAATGGACTCCGCTGTCTCTTTTCACTTGACTGCCACCGATCCACCTAAAGGGAAAAGGATGCAGTCCTCCTCCATTTTTTAAGCAGGGCTGACCAGACTCGGAGGAGGTATTCAGGTTTAAACGGACACAAGTCCATGTACACTTGCTAGTGCATAGGAATGCATGGACCTTCCCATCAGGTGCACCTAAAATATGACAAATGGACCTGATCTAATCGCCCATGTGAAAGGGCCCTTAGCATGCAAATTTCTATGGTGGGGATTACTCACCACTATACTAATGAGAAAAGTGTGTGGGACTTTCTCCTATTCCATCAACATAGCGATCACCTACAGGTTTTTCTCTTTTTCCAGGCTATGGCGCATCTTCTATAATCCTGACCATACCATTGTATGAACTATGTTGTGTGTTGAATACTCAAAGGCTGCTGCACTCTCTATTCTTTGTTCAATGATCCTAGCCATCATTTAACTCAGGAGATTGGACACATCTATTAATGGAATGGGATTATTGTGGGGGGACTGGGCTGGAGATTCAGCATGTATTGCAGTCAGGGCTGCTTTTTGTAATCTAGGATCCCATCAGTTGAGGCCCTCAAAAGCTATTATCCCTTAATGTAAAATAGATCTTATGTTCAATAATGATATATGATGGAACACATTACCTTAAAATGTGTTGGAGAGAGATCAAACACTTTTCTATTGTTCGGAGGGCAACTATTTGCACCATGATACCACCAACAACCCATTGGAAATACCAGCTAGAGAGACTGGTTATAAATAAGAAGATTTATGATGTAGACCGGTAAAGAAGATCTTGATTCCAAGCTCTATTATATAGGGAACATCTAAAAATATGCCTAAGAAGTAGCCTAAACATATTAGCTATTGTCTTGAGGTTGTCTGGAAAAACTGCAGTAAACTTCCTCTGCCTAGGCTCTCCCATTCCTCTAGCTTCATAGCTGTATATGTACAGTGTCAGACAATCTAAGACACTGCTGTCTCTTACTGCTAGTCGCATTAGATTTGGTCATGGTTTTCTTTGCTGGAGAGAAAGCTGCACATGACGATTTGTAGAGTAAAGATCCCCCTGCTGCTCTCACAATATCAGACCTTTGTGGGACTATCCATGAACAGACCAAAGTTGGCAGGATTATGAACCTGCGCAGGGAGACCCTAACGAATTTTGAGTCTATTGCCTTAAGCACACAGGCAGAACTAGACAAAGCTTAGCCCCACCTTTGCTACATGGTAAAGGTTAAATGGTTTTGAGAATTAAGGTATCGGGGAGCTTTGTGGCAATTAACTGTGGAGAATTGAAAAAAACAACACATAATAGCAAATGATAAAAGCAGAACGTAGTCGGCAAGGTTTTGAACCTGCGCGGGGAGACCCCAATGGATTTCTAGTCCATCGCCTTAACCACTCGGCCACGACTACCTTCACCTTGATGGTAGGTGTGCTATTTGCAGGCTTGAGAAGTAGTAGAAAAAAACACCATTAAAGTAAAACTCAGTACAAAGTGAAGATCTAAGCACACATCTCTTGGTGAAGGTAAGTCCTCCATAAGGTTTGAATAACTAAAGAACAGACCGAAAAATACCTACAAAAAGGCATTCAATTAGATATTCAGCTTTTAAAAATATTACTTTTCAGGATATGTGAAAAACATTGTACCATACGTTCTAAACTTTTGGCTTATGGCATGAAAAGCCTCTGGTCTGGAAACCTGAGAAAATGCCTATAGATGCAAGACCATGCCATTAGAAGTTCAGCTACCTGGAGACCGCTAATATCCCTTCATCCTTGCTCTATATACTCCAAAAGAGCTCCAACCTTCACGCCCCTGTGTGCTCTGTGTACGTTTTAAGTTCAAAGATGCTTTGTGGCTTATCCGAGACACTTGTTTAGATAAAAGCAGACATTTCAATATTGTAGGCATTCCTAACCTGAAGCAAGAGTATAGATGTTGTCCATGATAATTACACAAGCCACTAGTCCTAAAGGAACCATAACTGCTGAAAGTCATATTATCATAAAGCAATCCAGGTACAGACCGTAGTTGGCAGGATTTGAACCTGCGCAGGGAAACCCCAATGGATTTCGAATCCATCGCCTTAACCACTCGGCCACAACTACATACGGTCTTGAAGGGCCTACCTTTACTAGATTGAAGAGGCTAACTTTGGAGTGCTATTCTTTGCTTTTTTTGTTCAGGCCTACCATCCCAATGCCCCAATCGCCCCACTGTTCTGGACCCACAAACCATCTTTTAACAAAATTCTGGCACCCTCTCTATGGACCCTATTCCTCTGCTGGGTGCCTGCCTTAGCACACAGATCTATGCCTGCACTGTCAGGGCAGAGTGATCTCCTGACCAACAGTGAAGGCATATTTCCAGTAGGGAAGAAGGCCATAAAGCTTCTCTTCTTCAGAAGACTATGAGTCCAAGACTTGCAATGCAAGTATCTCCCTGCATCGGCTTTATTCACACTGTTGATCTTCTGCTGATCCTTGAATATATTGCCCCACCGGTAATCAGATCATCAGTCTACAGGGGGCAGCAAGGACATAATTAGGAATAGCCTCTTTAGGGGCCCTTTCACACAGGTGGCTTCCATTCTCATCACCAGGGGATCTGTGAGGTGATTGGAGCAGAGCAGGGCAGATGACAGGTCCGTGTCTGCTCAGTTTTAGCAGAGCAGACAAAGACAGACCCTGCTCTGCTCTATGGGTGGCAGGGGGTAAATGGACTCCGCTGTCTCTTTTCACTTGACTGCCACCGATCCACCTAAAGGGAAAAGGATGCAGTCCTCCTCCATTTTTTAAGCAGGGCTGACCAGACTCGGAGGAGGTATTCAGGTTTAAACGGACACAAGTCCATGTACACTTGCTAGTGCATAGGAATGCATGGACCTTCCCATCAGGTGCACCTAAAATATGACAAATGGACCTGATCTAATCGCCCATGTGAAAGGGCCCTTAGCATGCAAATTTCTATGGTGGGGATTACTCACCACTATACTAATGAGAAAAGTGTGTGGGACTTTCTCCTATTCCATCAACATAGCGATCACCTACAGGTTTTTCTCTTTTTCCAGGCTATGGCGCATCTTCTATAATCCTGACCATACCATTGTATGAACTATGTTGTGTGTTGAATACTCAAAGGCTGCTGCACTCTCTATTCTTTGTTCAATGATCCTAGCCATCATTTAACTCAGGAGATTGGACACATCTATTAATGGAATGGGATTATTGTGGGGGGACTGGGCTGGAGATTCAGCATGTATTGCAGTCAGGGCTGCTTTTTGTAATCTAGGATCCCATCAGTTGAGGCCCTCAAAAGCTATTATCCCTTAATGTAAAATAGATCTTATGTTCAATAATGATATATGATGGAACACATTACCTTAAAATGTGTTGGAGAGAGATCAAACACTTTTCTATTGTTCGGAGGGCAACTATTTGCACCATGATACCACCAACAACCCATTGGAAATACCAGCTAGAGAGACTGGTTATAAATAAGAAGATTTATGATGTAGACTGGTAAAGAAGATCTTGATTCCAAGCTCTATTATATAGGGAACATCTAAAAATATGCCTAAGAAGTAGCCTAAACATATTAGCTATTGTCTTGAGGTTGTCTGGAAAAACTGCAGTAAACTTCCTCTGCGTAGGCTCTCCCATTCCTCTAGCTTCATAGCTGTATATGTACAGTGTCAGACAATCTAAGACACTGCTGTCTCTTACTGCTAGTCGCATTAGATTTGGTCATGGTTTTCTTTGCTGGAGAGAAAGCTGCACATGACGATTTGTAGAGTAAAGATCCCCCTGCTGCTCTCACAATATCAGACCTTTGTGGGACTATCCATGAACAGACCAAAGTTGGCAGGATTATGAACCTGCGCAGGGAGACCCTAACGAATTTTGAGTCTATTGCCTTAAGCACACAGGCAGAACTAGACAAAGCTTAGCCCCACCTTTGCTACATGGTAAAGGTTAAATGGTTTTGAGAATTAAGGTATCGGGGAGCTTTGTGGCAATTAACTGTGGAGAATTGAAAAAAACAACACATAATAGCAAATGATAAAAGCAGAACGTAGTCGGCAGGATTTGAACCTGCGCAGGGAGACCCCAATGGATTTCTAGTCCATCGCCTTAACCACTCGGCCACGACTACCTTCACCTTGATGGTGGGTGTGCTATTTGCAGGCTTGAGAAGTAGTAGAAAAAAACACCATTAAAGTAAAACTCAGTACAAAGTGAAGATCTAAGCACACATCTCTTGGTGAAGGTAAGTCCTCCATAAGGTTTGAATAACTAAAGAACAGACCGAAAAATACCTACAAAAAGGCATTCAATTAGATATTCAGCTTTTAAAAATATTACTTTTCAGGATATGTGAAAAACATTGTACCATACGTTCTAAACTTTTGGCTTATGGCATGAAAAGCCTCTGGTCTGGAAACCTGAGAAAATGCCTATAGATGCAAGACCATGCCATTAGAAGTTCAGCTACCTGGAGACCGCTAATATCCCTTCATCCTTGCTCTATATACTCCAAAAGAGCTCCAACCTTCACGCCCCTGTGTGCTCTGTGTACGTTTTAAGTTCAACGATGCTTTGTGGCTTATCCGAGACACTTGTTTAGATAAAAGCAGACATTTCAATATTGTAGGCATTCCTAACCTGAAGCAAGAGTATAGATGTTGTCCATGATAATTACACAAGCCACTAGTCGTAAAGGAACCATAACTGCTGAAAGTCATATTATCATAAAGCAATCCAGGTACAGACCGTAGTTGGCAGGATTTGAACCTGCGTAGGGAAACCCCAATGGATTTCGAATCCATCGCCTTAACCATTCGGCCACAACTACATACGGTCTTGAAGGGTCTACCTTTACTAGATTGAAGAGGCTAACTTTGGAGTGCTATTCTTTGCTTTTTTTGTTCAGGCCTACCATCCCAATGCCCCAATCGCCCCACTGTTCTGGACCCACAAACCATCTTTTAACAAAATTCTGGCACCCTCTCTATGGACCCTATTCCTCTGCTGGGTGCCTGCCTTAGCACACAGATCTATGCCTGCACTGTCAGGGCAGAGTGATCTCCTGACCAACAGTGAAGGCATATTTCCAGTAGGGAAGAAGGCCATAAAGCTTCTCTTCTTCAGAAGACTATGAGTCCAAGACTTCCAATGCAAGTATCTCCCTGCATCGGCTTTATTCACACTGTTGATCTTCTGCTGATCCTTGAATATATTGCCCCACCGGTAATCAGATCATCAGTCTACAGGGGGCAGCAAGGACATAATTAGGAATAGCCTCTTTAGGGGCCCTTTCACACAGGTGGCTTCCATTCTCATCACCAGGGGATCTGTGAGGTGATTGGAGCAGAGCAGGGCAGATGACAGGTCCGTGTCTGCTCAGTTTTAGCAGAGCAGACAAAGACAGACCCTGCTCTGCTCTATGGGTGGCAGGGGGTAAATGGACTCCGCTGTCTCTTTTCACTTGACTGCCACCGATCCACCTAAAGGGAAAAGGATGCAGTCCTCCTCCATTTTTTAAGCAGGGCTGACCAGACTCGGAGGAGGTATTCAGGTTTAAACGGACACAAGTCCATGTACACTTGCTAGTGCATAGGAATGCATGGACCTTCCCATCAGGTGCACCTAAAATATGACAAATGGACCTGATCTAATCGCCCATGTGAAAGGGCCCTTAGCATGCAAATTTCTATGGTGGGGATTACTCACCACTATACTAATGAGAAAAGTGTGTGGGACTTTCTCCTATTCCATCAACATAGCGATCACCTACAGGTTTTTCTCTTTTTCCAGGCTATGGCGCATCTTCTATAATCCTGACCATACCATTGTATGAACTATGTTGTGTGTTGAATACTCAAAGGCTGCTGCACTCTCTATTCTTTGTTCAATGATCCTAGCCATCATTTAACTCAGGAGATTGGACACATCTATTAATGGAATGGGATTATTGTGGGGGGACTGGGCTGGAGATTCAGCATGTATTGCAGTCAGGGCTGCTTTTTGTAATCTAGGATCCCATCAGTTGAGGCCCTCAAAAGCTATTATCCCTTAATGTAAAATAGATCTTATGTTCAATAATGATATATGATGGAACACATTACCTTAAAATGTGTTGGAGAGAGATCAAACACTTTTCTATTGTTCGGAGGGCAACTATTTGCACCATGATACCACCAACAACCCATTGGAAATACCAGCTAGAGAGACTGGTTATAAATAAGAAGATTTATGATGTAGACCGGTAAAGAAGATCTTGATTCCAAGCTCTATTATATAGGGAACATCTAAAAATATGCCTAAGAAGTAGCCTAAACATATTAGCTATTGTCTTGAGGTTGTCTGGAAAAACTGCAGTTATATTTCCTCTGCGTAGGCTCTCCCATTCCTCTAGCTTCATAGCTGTATATGTACAGTGTCAGACAATCTAAGACACTGCTGTCTCTTACTGCTAGTCGCATTAGATTTGGTCATGGTTTTCTTTGCTGGAGAGAAAGCTGCACATGACGATTTGTAGAGTAAAGATCCCCCTGCTGCTCTCACAATATCAGACCTTTGTGGGACTATCCATGAACAGACCAAAGTTGGCAGGATTATGAACCTGCGCAGGGAGACCCTAACGAATTTTGAGTCTATTGCCTTAAGCACACAGGCAGAACTAGACAAAGCTTAGCCTAACCTTTGCTACATGGTAAAGGTTAAATGGTTTTGAGAATTAAGGTATCGGGGAGCTTTGTGGCAATTAACTGTGGAGAATTGAAAAAAACAACACATAATAGCAAATGATAAAAGCAGAACGTAGTCGGCAGGATTTGAACCTGCGCGGGGAGACCCCAATGGATTTCTAGTCCATCGCCTTAACCACTCGGCCACGACTACCTTCACCTTGATGGTGGGTGTGCTATTTGCAGGCTTGAGAAGTAGTAGAAAAAAACACCATTAAAGTAAAACTCAGTACAAAGTGAAGATCTAAGCACACATCTCTTGGTGAAGGTAAGTCCTCCATAAGGTTTGAATAACTAAAGAACAGACCGAAAAATACCTACAAAAAGGCATTCAATTAGATATTCAGCTTTTAAAAATATTACTTTTCAGGATATGTGAAAAACATTGTACCATACGTTCTAAACTTTTGGCTTATGGCATGAAAAGCCTCTGGTCTGGAAACCTGAGAAAATGCCTATAGATGCAAGACCATGCCATTAGAAGTTCAGCTACCTGGAGACCGCTAATATCCCTTCATCCTTGCTCTATATACTCCAAAAGAGCTCCAACCTTCACGCCCCTGTGTGCTCTGTGTACGTTTTAAGTTCAACGATGCTTTGTGGCTTATCCGAGACACTTGTTTAGATAAAAGCAGACATTTCAATATTGTAGGCATTCCTAACCTGAAGCAAGAGTATAGATGTTGTCCATGATAATTACACAAGCCACTAGTCGTACAGGAACCATAACTGCTGAAAGTCATATTATCATAAAGCAATCCAGGTACAGACCGTAGTTGGCAGGAGTTGAACCTGCGCAGGGAAACCCCAATGGATTTCAAATCCATCGCCTTAACCACTCGGCCACAACTACATACGTTCTTGAAGGGCCTACCTTTACTAGATTGAAGAGGCTAACTTTGGAGTGCTATTCTTTGCTTTTTTTGTTCAGGCCTACCATCCCAATGCCCCAATCGCCCCACTGTTCTGGACCCACAAACCATCTTTTAACAAAATTCTGGCACCCTCTCTATGGACCCTATTCCTCTGCTGGGTGCCTGCCTTAGCACACAGATCTATGCCTGCACTGTCAGGGCAGAGTGATCTCCTGACCAACAGTGAAGGCATATTTCCAGTAGGGAAGAAGGCCATAAAGCTTCTCTTCTTCAGAAGACTATGAGTCCAAGACTTGCAATGCAAGTATCTCCCTGCATCGGCTTTATTCACACTGTTGATCTTCTGCTGATCCTTGAATATATTGCCCCACCGGTAATCAGATCATCAGTCTACAGGGGGCAGCAAGGACATAATTAGGAATAGCCTCTTTAGGGGCCCTTTCACACAGGTGGCTTCCATTCTCATCACCAGGGGATCTGTGAGGTGATTGGAGCAGAGCAGGGCAGATGACAGGTCCGTGTCTGCTCAGTTTTAGCAGAGCAGACAAAGACAGACCCTGCTCTGCTCTATGGGTGGCAGGGGGTAAATGGACTCCGCTGTCTCTTTTCACTTGACTGCCACCGATCCACCTAAAGGGAAAAGGATGCAGTCCTCCTCCATTTTTTAAGCAGGGCTGACCAGACTCGGAGGAGGTATTCAGGTTTAAACGGACACAAGTCCATGTACACTTGCTAGTGCATAGGAATGCATGGACCTTCCCATCAGGTGCACCTAAAATATGACAAATGGACCTGATCTAATCGCCCATGTGAAAGGGCCCTTAGCATGCAAATTTCTATGGTGGGGATTACTCACCACTATACTAATGAGAAAAGTGTGTGGGACTTTCTCCTATTCCATCAACAACGCGATCACCTACAGGTTTTTCTCTTTTTCCAGGCTATGGCGCATCTTCTATAATCCTGACCATACCATTGTATGAACTATGTTGTGTGTTGAATACTCAAAGGCTGCTGCACTCTCTATTCTTTGTTCAATGATCCTAGCCATCATTTAACTCAGGAGATTGGACACATCTATTAATGGAATGGGATTATTGTGGGGGGACTGGGCTGGAGATTCAGCATGTATTGCAGTCAGGTCTGCTTTTTGTAATCTAGGATCCCATCAGTTGAGGCCCTCAAAAGCTATTATCCCTTAATGTAAAATAGATCTTATGTTCAATAATGATATATGATGGAACACATTACCTTAAAATGTGTTGGAGAGAGATCAAACACTTTTCTATTGTTCGGAGGGCAACTATTTGCACCATGATACCACCAACAACCCATTGGAAATACCAGCTAGAGAGACTGGTTATAAATAAGAAGATTTATGATGTAGACCGGTAAAGAAGATCTTGATTCCAAGCTCTATTATATAGGGAACATCTAAAAATATGCCTAAGAAGTAGCCTAAACATATTAGCTATTGTCTTGAGGTTGTCTGGAAAAACTGCAGTAAACTTCCTCTGCGTAGGCTCTCCCATTCCTCTAGCTTCATAGCTGTATATGTACAGTGTCAGACAATCTAAGACACTGCTGTCTCTTACTGCTAGTCGCATTAGATTTGGTCATGGTTTTCTTTGCTGGAGAGAAAGCTGCACATGACGATTTGTAGAGTAAAGATCCCCCTGCTGCTCTCACAATATCAGACCTTTGTGGGACTATCCATGAACAGACCAAAGTTGGCAGGATTATGAACCTGCGCAGGGAGACCCTAACGAATTTTGAGTCTATTGCCTTAAGCACACAGGCAGAACTAGACAAAGCTTAGCCCCACCTTTGCTACATGGTAAAGGTTAAATGGTTTTGAGAATTAAGGTATCGGGGAGCTTTGTGGCAATTAACTGTGGAGAATTGAAAAAAACAACACATAATAGCAAATGATAAAAGCAGAACGTAGTCGGCAAGGTTTTGAACCTGCGCGGGGAGACCCCAATGGATTTCTAGTCCATCGCCTTAACCACTCGGCCACGACTACCTTCACCTTGATGGTAGGTGTGCTATTTGCAGGCTTGAGAAGTAGTAGAAAAAAACACCATTAAAGTAAAACTCAGTACAAAGTGAAGATCTAAGCACACATCTCTTGGTGAAGGTAAGTCCTCCATAAGGTTTGAATAACTAAAGAACAGACCGAAAAATACCTACAAAAAGGCATTCAATTAGATATTCAGCTTTTAAAAATATTACTTTTCAGGATATGTGAAAAACATTGTACCATACGTTCTAAACTTTTGGCTTATGGCATGAAAAGCCTCTGGTCTGGAAACCTGAGAAAATGCCTATAGATGCAAGACCATGCCATTAGAAGTTCAGCTACCTGGAGACAGCTAATATCCCTTCATCCTTGCTCTATATACTCCAAAAGAGCTCCAACCTTCACGCCCCTGTGTGCTCTGTGTACGTTTTAAGTTCAAAGATGCTTTGTGGCTTATCCGAGACACTTGTTTAGATAAAAGCAGACATTTCAATATTGTAGGCATTCCTAACCTGAAGCAAGAGTATAGATGTTGTCCATGATAATTACACAAGCCACTAGTCCTAAAGGAACCATAACTGCTGAAAGTCATATTATCATAAAGCAATCCAGGTACAGACCGTAGTTGGCAGGATTTGAACCTGCGCAGGGAAACCCCAATGGATTTCGAATCCATCGCCTTAACCACTCGGCCACAACTACATACGGTCTTGAAAGGCCTACCTTTACTAGATTGAAGAGGCTAACTTTGGAGTGCTATTCTTTGCTTTTTTTGTTCAGGCCTACCATCCCAATGCCCCAATCGCCCCACTGTTCTGGACCCACAAACCATCTTTTAACAAAATTCTGGCACCCTCTCTATGGACCCTATTCCTCTGCTGGGTGCCTGCCTTAGCACACAGATCTATGCCTGCACTGTCAGGGCAGAGTGATCTCCTGACCAACAGTGAAGGCATATTTCCAGTAGGGAAGAAGGCCATAAAGCTTCTCTTCTTCAGAAGACTATGAGTCCAAGACTTGCAATGCAAGTATCTCCCTGCATCGGCTTTATTCACACTGTTGATCTTCTGCTGATCCTTGAATATATTGCCCCACCGGTAATCAGATCATCAGTCTACAGGGGGCAGCAAGGACATAATTAGGAATAGCCTCTTTAGGGGCCCTTTCACACAGGTGGCTTCCATTCTCATCACCAGGGGATCTGTGAGGTGATTGGAGCAGAGCAGGGCAGATGACAGGTCCGTGTCTGCTCAGTTTTAGCAGAGCAGACAAAGACAGACCCTGCTCTGCTCTATGGGTGGCAGGGGGTAAATGGACTCCGCTGTCTCTTTTCACTTGACTGCCACCGATCCACCTAAAGGGAAAAGGATGCAGTCCTCCTCCATTTTTTAAGCAGGGCTGACCAGACTCGGAGGAGGTATTCAGGTTTAAACGGACACAAGTCCATGTACACTTGCTAGTGCATAGGAATGCATGGACCTTCCCATCAGGTGCACCTAAAATATGACAAATGGACCTGATCTAATCGCCCATGTGAAAGGGCCCTTAGCATGCAAATTTCTATGGTGGGGATTACTCACCACTATACTAATGAGAAAAGTGTGTGGGACTTTCTCCTATTCCATCAACATAGCGATCACCTACAGGTTTTTCTCTTTTTCCAGGCTATGGCGCATCTTCTATAATCCTGACCATACCATTGTATGAACTATGTTGTGTGTTGAATACTCAAAGGCTGCTGCACTCTCTATTCTTTGTTCAATGATCCTAGCCATCATTTAACTCAGGAGATTGGACACATCTATTAATGGAATGGGATTATTGTGGGGGGACTGGGCTGGAGATTCAGCATGTATTGCAGTCAGGGCTGCTTTTTGTAATCTAGGATCCCATCAGTTGAGGCCCTCAAAAGCTATTATCCCTTAATGTAAAATAGATCTTATGTTCAATAATGATATATGATGGAACACATTACCTTAAAATGTGTTGGAGAGAGATCAAACACTTTTCTATTGTTCGGAGGGCAACTATTTGCACCATGATACCACCAACAACCCATTGGAAATACCAGCTAGAGAGACTGGTTATAAATAAGAAGATTTATGATGTAGACCGGTAAAGAAGATCTTGATTCCAAGCTCTATTATATAGGGAACATCTAAAAATATGCCTAAGAAGTAGCCTAAACATATTAGCTATTGTCTTGAGGTTGTCTGGAAAAACTGCAGTAAACTTCCTCTGCGTAGGCTCTCCCATTCCTCTAGCTTCATAGCTGTATATGTACAGTGTCAGACAATCTAAGACACTGCTGTCTCTTACTGCTAGTCGCATTAGATTTGGTCATGGTTTTCTTTGCTGGAGAGAAAGCTGCACATGACGATTTGTAGAGTAAAGATCCCCCTGCTGCTCTCACAATATCAGACCTTTGTGGGACTATCCATGAACAGACCAAAGTTGGCAGGATTATGAACCTGCGCAGGGAGACCCTAACGAATTTTGAGTCTATTGCCTTAAGCACACAGGCAGAACTAGACAAAGCTTAGCCCCACCTTTGCTACATGGTAAAGGTTAAATGGTTTTGAGAATTAAGGTATCGGGGAGCTTTGTGGCAATTAACTGTGGAGAATTGAAAAAAACAACACATAATAGCAAATGATAAAAGCAGAACGTAGTCGGCAGGATTTGAACCTGCGCGGGGAGACCCCAATGGATTTCTAGTCCATCGCCTTAACCACTCGGCCACGACTACCTTCACCTTGATGGTAGGTGTGCTATTTGCAGGCTTGAGAAGTAGTAGAAAAAAACACCATTAAAGTAAAACTCAGTACAAAGTGAAGATCAAAGCACACATCTCTTGGTGAAGGTAAGTCCTCCATAAGGTTTGAATAACTAAAGAACAGACCGAAAAATACCTACAAAAAGGCATTCAATTAGATATTCAGCTTTTAAAAATATTACTTTTCAGGATATGTGAAAAACATTGTACCATACGTTCTAAACTTTTGGCTTATGGCATGAAAAGCCTCTGGTCTGGAAACCTGAGAAAATGCCTATAGATGCAAGACCATGCCATTAGAAGTTCAGCTACCTGGAGACCGCTAATATCCCTTCATCCTTGCTCTATATACTCCAAAAGAGCTCCAACCTTCACGCCCCTGTGTGCTCTGTGTACGTTTTAAGTTCAAAGATGCTTTGTGGCTTATCCGAGACACTTGTTTAGATAAAAGCAGACATTTCAATATTTTAGGCATTCCTAACCTGAAGCAAGAGTATAGATGTTGTCCATGATAATTACACAAGCCACTAGTCGTAAAGGAACCATAACTGCTGAAAGTCATATTATCATAAAGCAATCCAGGTACAGACCGTAGTTGGCAGGATTTGAACCTGCGCAGGGAAACCCCAATGGATTTCGAATCCATCGCCTTAACCACTCGGCCACAACTACATACGGTCTTGAAGGGCCTACCTTTACTAGATTGAAGAGGCTAACTTTGTAGTGCTATTCTTTGCTTTTTTTGTTCAGGCCTACCATCCCAATGCCCCTATCGCCCCACTGTTCTGGACCCACAAACCATCTTTTAACAAAATTCTGGCACCCTCTCTATGGACCCTATTCCTCTGCTGGGTGCCTGCCTTAGCACACAGATCTATGCCTGCACTGTCAGGGCAGAGTGATCTCCTGACCAACAGTGAAGGCATATTTCCAGTAGGGAAGAAGGCCATAAAGCTTCTCTTCTTCAGAAGACTATGAGTCCAAGACTTCCAATGCAAGTATCTCCCTGCATCGGCTTTATTCACACTGTTGATCTTCTGCTGATCCTTGAATATATTGCCCCACCGGTAATCAGATCATCAGTCTACAGGGGGCAGCAAGGACATAATTAGGAATAGCCTCTTTAGGGGCCCTTTCACACAGGTGGCTTCCATTCTCATCACCAGGGGATCTGTGAGGTGATTGGAGCAGAGCAGGGCAGATGACAGGTCCGTGTCTGCTCAGTTTTAGCAGAGCAGACAAAGACAGACCCTGCTCTGCTCTATGGGTGGCAGGGGGTAAATGGACTCCGCTGTCTCTTTTCACTTGACTGCCACCGATCCACCTAAAGGGAAAAGGATGCAGTCCTCCTCCATTTTTTAAGCAGGGCTGACCAGACTCGGAGGAGGTATTCAGGTTTAAACGGACACAAGTCCATGTACACTTGCTAGTGCATAGGAATGCATGGACCTTCCCATCAGGTGCACCTAAAATATGACAAATGGACCTGATCTAATCGCCCATGTGAAAGGGCCCTTAGCATGCAAATTTCTATGGTGGGGATTACTCACCACTATACTAATGAGAAAAGTGTGTGGGACTTTCTCCTATTCCATCAACATAGCGATCACCTACAGGTTTTTCTCTTTTTCCAGGCTATGGCGCATCTTCTATAATCCTGACCATACCATTGTATGAACTATGTTGTGTGTTGAATACTCAAAGGCTGCTGCACTCTCTATTCTTTGTTCAATGATCCTAGCCATCATTTAACTCAGGAGATTGGACACATCTATTAATGGAATGGGATTATTGTGGGGGGACTGGGCTGGAGATTCAGCATGTATTGCAGTCAGGGCTGCTTTTTGTAATCTAGGATCCCATCAGTTGAGGCCCTCAAAAGCTATTATCCCTTAATGTAAAATAGATCTTATGTTCAATAATGATATATGATGGAACACATTACCTTAAAATGTGTTGGAGAGAGATCAAACACTTTTCTATTGTTCGGAGGGCAACTATTTGCACCATGATACCACCAACAACCCATTGGAAATACCAGCTAGAGAGACTGGTTATAAATAAGAAGATTTATGATGTAGACCGGTAAAGAAGATCTTGATTCCAAGCTCTATTATATAGGGAACATCTAAAAATATGCCTAAGAAGTAGCCTAAACATATTAGCTATTGTCTTGAGGTTGTCTGGAAAAACTGCAGTAAACTTCCTCTGCGTAGGCTCTCCCATTCCTCTAGCTTCATAGCTGTATATGTACAGTGTCAGACAATCTAAGACACTGCTGTCTCTTACTGCTAGTCGCATTAGATTTGGTCATGGTTTTCTTTGCTGGAGAGAAAGCTGCACATGACGATTTGTAGAGTAAAGATCCCCCTGCTGCTCTCACAATATCAGACCTTTGTGGGACTATCCATGAACAGACCAAAGTTGGCAGGATTATGAACCTGCGCAGGGAGACCCTAACGAATTTTGAGTCTATTGCCTTAAGCACACAGGCAGAACTAGACAAAGCTTAGCCCCACCTTTGCTACATGGTAAAGGTTAAATGGTTTTGAGAATTAAGGTATCGGGGAGCTTTGTGGCAATTAACTGTGGAGAATTGAAAAAAACAACACATAATAGCAAATGATAAAAGCAGAACGTAGTCGGCAGGATTTGAACCTGCGCGGGGAGACCCCAATGGATTTCTAGTCCATCGCCTTAACCACTCGGCCACGACTACCTTCACCTTGATAGTGGGTGTGCTATTTGCAGGCTTGAGAAGTAGTAGAAAAAAACACCATTAAAGTAAAACTCAGTACAAAGTGAAGATCTAAGCACACATCTCTTGGTGAAGGTAAGTCCTCCATAAGGTTTGAATAACTAAAGAACAGACCGAAAAATACCTACAAAAAGGCATTCAATTAGATATTCAGCTTTTAAAAATATTACTTTTCAGGATATGTGAAAAACATTGTACCATACGTTCTAAACTTTTGGCTTATGGCATGAAAAGCCTCTGGTCTGGAAACCTGAGAAAATGCCTATAGATGCAAGACCATGCCATTAGAAGTTCAGCTACCTGGAGACCGCTAATATCCCTTCATCCTTGCTCTATATACTCCAAAAGAGCTCCAACCTTCACGCCCCTGTGTGCTCTGTGTACGTTTTAAGTTCAAAGATGCTTTGTGGCTTATCCGAGACACTTGTTTAGATAAAAGCAGACATTTCAATATTGTAGGCATTCCTAACCTGAAGCAAGAGTATAGATGTTGTCCATGATAATTACACAAGCCACTAGTCCTAAAGGAACCATAACTGCTGAAAGTCATATTATCATAAAGCAATCCAGGTACAGACCGTAGTTGGCAGGATTTGAACCTGCGCAGGGAAACCCCAATGGATTTCGAATCCATCGCCTTAACCACTCGGCCACAACTACATACGGTCTTGAAAGGCCTACCTTTACTAGATTGAAGAGGCTAACTTTGGAGTGCTATTCTTTGCTTTTTTTGTTCAGGCCTACCATCCCAATGCCCCAATCGCCCCACTGTTCTGGACCCACAAACCATCTTTTAACAAAATTCTGGCACCCTCTCTATGGACCCTATTCCTCTGCTGGGTGCCTGCCTTAGCACACAGATCTATGCCTGCACTGTCAGGGCAGAGTGATCTCCTGACCAACAGTGAAGGCATATTTCCAGTAGGGAAGAAGGCCATAAAGCTTCTCTTCTTCAGAAGACTATGAGTCCAAGACTTGCAATGCAAGTATCTCCCTGCATCGGCTTTATTCACACTGTTGATCTTCTGCTGATCCTTGAATATATTGCCCCACCGGTAATCAGATCATCAGTCTACAGGGGGCAGCAAGGACATAATTAGGAATAGCCTCTTTAGGGGCCCTTTCACACAGGTGGCTTCCATTCTCATCACCAGGGGATCTGTGAGGTGATTGGAGCAGAGCAGGGCAGATGACAGGTCCGTGTCTGCTCAGTTTTAGCAGAGCAGACAAAGACAGACCCTGCTCTGCTCTATGGGTGGCAGGGGGTAAATGGACTCCGCTGTCTCTTTTCACTTGACTGCCACCGATCCACCTAAAGGGAAAAGGATGCAGTCCTCCTCCATTTTTTAAGCAGGGCTGACCAGACTCGGAGGAGGTATTCAGGTTTAAACGGACACAAGTCCATGTACACTTGCTAGTGCATAGGAATGCATGGACCTTCCCATCAGGTGCACCTAAAATATGACAAATGGACCTGATCTAATCGCCCATGTGAAAGGGCCCTTAGCATGCAAATTTCTATGGTGGGGATTACTCACCACTATACTAATGAGAAAAGTGTGTGGGACTTTCTCCTATTCCATCAACATAGCGATCACCTACAGGTTTTTCTCTTTTTCCAGGCTATGGTGCATCTTCTATATTCCTGACCATACCATTGTATGAACTATGTTGTGTGTTGAATACTCAAAGGCTGCTGCACTCTCTATTCTTTGTTCAATGATCCTAGCCATCATTTAACTCAGGAGATTGGACACATCTATTAATGGAATGGGATTATTGTGGGGGGACTGGGCTGGAGATTCAGCATGTATTGCAGTCAGGGCTGCTTTTTGTAATCTAGGATCCCATCAGTTGAGGCCCTCAAAAGCTATTATCCCTTAATGTAAAATAGATCTTATGTTCAATAATGATATATGATGGAACACATTACCTTAAAATGTGTTGGAGAGAGATCAAACACTTTTCTATTGTTCGGAGGGCAACTATTTGCACCATGATACCACCAACAACCCATTGGAAATACCAGCTAGAGAGACTGGTTATAAATAAGAAGATTTATGATGTAGACTGGTAAAGAAGATCTTGATTCCAAGCTCTATTATATAGGGAACATCTAAAAATATGCCTAAGAAGTAGCCTAAACATATTAGCTATTGTCTTGAGGTTGTCTGGAAAAACTGCAGTAAACTTCCTCTGCGTAGGCTCTCCCATTCCTCTAGCTTCATAGCTGTATATGTACAGTGTCAGACAATCTAAGACACTGCTGTCTCTTACTGCTAGTCGCATTAGATTTGGTCATGGTTTTCTTTGCTGGAGAGAAAGCTGCACATGACGATTTGTAGAGTAAAGATCCCCCTGCTGCTCTCACAATATCAGACCTTTGTGGGACTATCCATGAACAGACCAAAGTTGGCAGGATTATGAACCTGCGCAGGGAGACCCTAACGAATTTTGAGTCTATTGCCTTAAGCACACAGGCAGAACTAGACAAAGCTTAGCCCCACCTTTGCTACATGGTAAAGGTTAAATGGTTTTGAGAATTAAGGTATCGGGGAGCTTTGTGGCAATTAACTGTGGAGAATTGAAAAAAACAACACATAATAGCAAATGATAAAAGCAGAACGTAGTCGGCAGGATTTGAACCTGCGCAGGGAGACCCCAAAGGATTTCTAGTCCATCGCCTTAACCACTCGGCCACGACTACCTTCACCTTGATGGTGGGTGTGCTATTTGCAGGCTTGAGAAGTAGTAGAAAAAAACACCATTAATGTAAAACTCAGTACAAAGTGAAGATCTAAGCACACATCTCTTGGTGAAGGTAAGTCCTCCATAAGGTTTGAATAACTAAAGAACAGACCGAAAAATACCTACAAAAAGGCATTCAATTAGATATTCAGCTTTTAAAAATATTACTTTTCAGGATATGTGAAAAACATTGTACCATACGTTCTAAACTTTTGGCTTATGGCATGAAAAGCCTCTGGTCTGGAAACCTGAGAAAATGCCTATAGATGCAAGACCATGCCATTAGAAGTTCAGCTACCTGGAGACCGCTAATATCCCTTCATCCTTGCTCTATATACTCCAAAAGAGCTCCAACCTTCACGCCCCTGTGTGCTCTGTGTACGTTTTAAGTTCAACGATGCTTTGTGGCTTATCCGAGACACTTGTTTAGATAAAAGCAGACATTTCAATATTGTAGGCATTCCTAACCTGAAGCAAGAGTATAGATGTTGTCCATGATAATTACACAAGCCACTAGTCGTAAAGGAACCATAACTGCTGAAAGTCATATTATCATAAAGCAATCCAGGTACAGACCGTAGTTGGCAGGATTTGAACCTGCGCAGGGAAACCCCAATGGATTTCGAATCCATCGCCTTAACCACTCGGCCACAACTACATACGGTCTTGAAGGGTCTACCTTTACTAGATTGAAGAGGCTAACTTTGGAGTGCTATTCTTTGCTTTTTTTGTTCAGGCCTACCATCCCAATGCCCCAATCGCCCCACTGTTCTGGACCCACAAACCATCTTTTAACAAAATTCTGGCACCCTCTCTATGGACCCTATTCCTCTGCTGGGTGCCTGCCTTAGCACACAGATCTATGCCTGCACTGTCAGGGCAGAGTGATCTCCTGACCAACAGTGAAGGCATATTTCCAGTAGGGAAGAAGGCCATAAAGCTTCTCTTCTTCAGAAGACTATGAGTCCAAGACTTCCAATGCAAGTATCTCCCTGCATCGGCTTTATTCACACTGTTGATCTTCTGCTGATCCTTGAATATATTGCCCCACCGGTAATCAGATCATCAGTCTACAGGGGGCAGCAAGGACATAATTAGGAATAGCCTCTTTAGGGGCCCTTTCACACAGGTGGCTTCCATTCTCATCACCAGGGGATCTGTGAGGTGATTGGAGCAGAGCAGGGCAGATGACAGGTCCGTGTCTGCTCAGTTTTAGCAGAGCAGACAAAGACAGACCCTGCTCTGCTCTATGGGTGGCAGGGGGTAAATGGACTCCGCTGTCTCTTTTCACTTGACTGCCACCGATCCACCTAAAGGGAAAAGGATGCAGTCCTCCTCCATTTTTTAAGCAGGGCTGACCAGACTCGGAGGAGGTATTCAGGTTTAAACGGACACAAGTCCATGTACACTTGCTAGTGCATAGGAATGCATGGACCTTCCCATCAGGTGCACCTAAAATATGACAAATGGACCTGATCTAATCGCCCATGTGAAAGGGCCCTTAGCATGCAAATTTCTATGGTGGGGATTACTCACCACTATACTAATGAGAAAAGTGTGTGGGACTTTCTCCTATTCCATCAACATAGCGATCACCTACAGGTTTTTCTCTTTTTCCAGGCTATGGCGCATCTTCTATAATCCTGACCATACCATTGTATGAACTATGTTGTGTGTTGAATACTCAAAGGCTGCTGCACTCTCTATTCTTTGTTCAATGATCCTAGCCATCATTTAACTCAGGAGATTGGACACATCTATTAATGGAATGGGATTATTGTGGGGGGACTGGGCTGGAGATTCAGCATGTATTGCAGTCAGGGCTGCTTTTTGTAATCTAGGATCCCATCAGTTGAGGCCCTCAAAAGCTATTATCCCTTAATGTAAAATAGATCTTATGTTCAATAATGATATATGATGGAACACATTACCTTAAAATGTGTTGGAGAGAGATCAAACACTTTTCTATTGTTCGGAGGGCAACTATTTGCACCATGATACCACCAACAACCCATTGGAAATACCAGCTAGAGAGACTGGTTATAAATAAGAAGATTTATGATGTAGACCGGTAAAGAAGATCTTGATTCCAAGCTCTATTATATAGGGAACATCTAAAAATATGCCTAAGAAGTAGCCTAAACATATTAGCTATTGTCTTGAGGTTGTCTGGAAAAACTGCAGTAAACTTCCTCTGCGTAGGCTCTCCCATTCCTCTAGCTTCATAGCTGTATATGTACAGTGTCAGACAATCTAAGACACTGCTGTCTCTTACTGCTAGTCGCATTAGATTTGGTCATGGTTTTCTTTGCTGGAGAGAAAGCTGCACATGACGATTTGTAGAGTAAAGATCCCCCTGCTGCTCTCACAATATCAGACCTTTGTGGGACTATCCATGAACAGACCAAAGTTGGCAGGATTATGAACCTGCGCAGGGAGACCCTAACGAATTTTGAGTCTATTGCCTTAAGCACACAGGCAGAACTAGACAAAGCTTAGCCCCACCTTTGCTACATGGTAAAGGTTAAATGGTTTTGAGAATTAAGGTATCGGGGAGCTTTGTGGCAATTAACTGTGGAGAATTGAAAAAAACAACACATAATAGCAAATGATAAAAGCAGAACGTAGTCGGCAGGATTTGAACCTGCGCGGGGAGACCCCAATGGATTTCTAGTCCATCGCCTTAACCACTCGGCCACGACTACCTTCACCTTGATGGTAGGTGTGCTATTTGCAGGCTTGAGAAGTAGTAGAAAAAAACACCATTAAAGTAAAACTCAGTACAAAGTGAAGATCAAAGCACACATCTCTTGGTGAAGGTAAGTCCTCCATAAGGTTTGAATAACTAAAGAACAGACCGAAAAATACCTACAAAAAGGCATTCAATTAGATATTCAGCTTTTAAAAATATTACTTTTCAGGATATGTGAAAAACATTGTACCATACGTTCTAAACTTTTGGCTTATGGCATGAAAAGCCTCTGGTCTGGAAACCTGAGAAAATGCCTATAGATGCAAGACCATGCCATTAGAAGTTCAGCTACCTGGAGACCGCTAATATCCCTTCATCCTTGCTCTATATACTCCAAAAGAGCTCCAACCTTCACGCCCCTGTGTGCTCTGTGTACGTTTTAAGTTCAAAGATGCTTTGTGGCTTATCCGAGACACTTGTTTAGATAAAAGCAGACATTTCAATATTTTAGGCATTCCTAACCTGAAGCAAGAGTATAGATGTTGTCCATGATAATTACACAAGCCACTAGTCGTAAAGGAACCATAACTGCTGAAAGTCATATTATCATAAAGCAATCCAGGTACAGACCGTAGTTGGCAGGATTTGAACCTGCGCAGGGAAACCCCAATGGATTTCGAATCCATCGCCTTAACCACTCGGCCACAACTACATACGGTCTTGAAGGGCCTACCTTTACTAGATTGAAGAGGCTAACTTTGGAGTGCTATTCTTTGCTTTTTTTGTTCAGGCCTACCATCCCAATGCCCCTATCGCCCCACTGTTCTGGACCCACAAACCATCTTTTAACAAAATTCTGGCACCCTCTCTATGGACCCTATTCCTCTGCTGGGTGCCTGCCTTAGCACACAGATCTATGCCTGCACTGTCAGGGCAGAGTGATCTCCTGACCAACAGTGAAGGCATATTTCCAGTAGGGAAGAAGGCCATAAAGCTTCTCTTCTTCAGAAGACTATGAGTCCAAGACTTCCAATGCAAGTATCTCCCTGCATCGGCTTTATTCACACTGTTGATCTTCTGCTGATCCTTGAATATATTGCCCCACCGGTAATCAGATCATCAGTCTACAGGGGGCAGCAAGGACATAATTAGGAATAGCCTCTTTAGGGGCCCTTTCACACAGGTGGCTTCCATTCTCATCACCAGGGGATCTGTGAGGTGATTGGAGCAGAGCAGGGCAGATGACAGGTCCGTGTCTGCTCAGTTTTAGCAGAGCAGACAAAGACAGACCCTGCTCTGCTCTATGGGTGGCAGGGGGTAAATGGACTCCGCTGTCTCTTTTCACTTGACTGCCACCGATCCACCTAAAGGGAAAAGGATGCAGTCCTCCTCCATTTTTTAAGCAGGGCTGACCAGACTCGGAGGAGGTATTCAGGTTTAAACGGACACAAGTCCATGTACACTTGCTAGTGCATAGGAATGCATGGACCTTCCCATCAGGTGCACCTAAAATATGACAAATGGACCTGATCTAATCGCCCATGTGAAAGGGCCCTTAGCATGCAAATTTCTATGGTGGGGATTACTCACCACTATACTAATGAGAAAAGTGTGTGGGACTTTCTCCTATTCCATCAACATAGCGATCACCTACAGGTTTTTCTCTTTTTCCAGGCTATGGCGCATCTTCTATAATCCTGACCATACCATTGTATGAACTATGTTGTGTGTTGAATACTCAAAGGCTGCTGCACTCTCTATTCTTTGTTCAATGATCCTAGCCATCATTTAACTCAGGAGATTGGACACATCTATTAATGGAATGGGATTATTGTGGGGGGACTGGGCTGGAGATTCAGCATGTATTGCAGTCAGGGCTGCTTTTTGTAATCTAGGATCCCATCAGTTGAGGCCCTCAAAAGCTATTATCCCTTAATGTAAAATAGATCTTATGTTCAATAATGATATATGATGGAACACATTACCTTAAAATGTGTTGGAGAGAGATCAAACACTTTTCTATTGTTCGGAGGGCAACTATTTGCACCATGATACCACCAACAACCCATTGGAAATACCAGCTAGAGAGACTGGTTATAAATAAGAAGATTTATGATGTAGACCGGTAAAGAAGATCTTGATTCCAAGCTCTATTATATAGGGAACATCTAAAAATATGCCTAAGAAGTAGCCTAAACATATTAGCTATTGTCTTGAGGTTGTCTGGAAAAACTGCAGTAAACTTCCTCTGCGTAGGCTCTCCCATTCCTCTAGCTTCATAGCTGTATATGTACAGTGTCAGACAATCTAAGACACTGCTGTCTCTTACTGCTAGTCGCATTAGATTTGGTCATGGTTTTCTTTGCTGGAGAGAAAGCTGCACATGACGATTTGTAGAGTAAAGATCCCCCTGCTGCTCTCACAATATCAGACCTTTGTGGGACTATCCATGAACAGACCAAAGTTGGCAGGATTATGAACCTGCGCAGGGAGACCCTAACGAATTTTGAGTCTATTGCCTTAAGCACACAGGCAGAACTAGACAAAGCTTAGCCCCACCTTTGCTACATGGTAAAGGTTAAATGGTTTTGAGAATTAAGGTATCGGGGAGCTTTGTGGCAATTAACTGTGGAGAATTGAAAAAAACAACACATAATAGCAAATGATAAAAGCAGAACGTAGTCGGCAGGATTTGAACCTGCGCGGGGAGACCCCAATGGATTTCTAGTCCATCGCCTTAACCACTCGGCCACGACTACCTTCACCTTGATAGTGGGTGTGCTATTTGCAGGCTTGAGAAGTAGTAGAAAAAAACACCATTAAAGTAAAACTCAGTACAAAGTGAAGATCTAAGCACACATCTCTTGGTGAAGGTAAGTCCTCCATAAGGTTTGAATAACTAAAGAACAGACCGAAAAATACCTACAAAAAGGCATTCAATTAGATATTCAGCTTTTAAAAATATTACTTTTCAGGATATGTGAAAAACATTGTACCATACGTTCTAAACTTTTGGCTTATGGCATGAAAAGCCTCTGGTCTGGAAACCTGAGAAAATGCCTATAGATGCAAGACCATGCCATTAGAAGTTCAGCTACCTGGAGACCGCTAATATCCCTTCATCCTTGCTCTATATACTCCAAAAGAGCTCCAACCTTCACGCCCCTGTGTGCTCTGTGTACGTTTTAAGTTCAAAGATGCTTTGTGGCTTATCCGAGACACTTGTTTAGATAAAAGCAGACATTTCAATATTGTAGGCATTCCTAACCTGAAGCAAGAGTATAGATGTTGTCCATGATAATTACACAAGCCACTAGTCCTAAAGGAACCATAACTGCTGAAAGTCATATTATCATAAAGCAATCCAGGTACAGACCGTAGTTGGCAGGATTTGAACCTGCGCAGGGAAACCCCAATGGATTTCGAATCCATCGCCTTAACCACTCGGCCACAACTACATACGGTCTTGAAAGGCCTACCTTTACTAGATTGAAGAGGCTAACTTTGGAGTGCTATTCTTTGCTTTTTTTGTTCAGGCCTACCATCCCAATGCCCCAATCGCCCCACTGTTCTGGACCCACAAACCATCTTTTAACAAAATTCTGGCACCCTCTCTATGGACCCTATTCCTCTGCTGGGTGCCTGCCTTAGCACACAGATCTATGCCTGCACTGTCAGGGCAGAGTGATCTCCTGACCAACAGTGAAGGCATATTTCCAGTAGGGAAGAAGGCCATAAAGCTTCTCTTCTTCAGAAGACTATGAGTCCAAGACTTGCAATGCAAGTATCTCCCTGCATCGGCTTTATTCACACTGTTGATCTTCTGCTGATCCTTGAATATATTGCCCCACCGGTAATCAGATCATCAGTCTACAGGGGGCAGCAAGGACATAATTAGGAATAGCCTCTTTAGGGGCCCTTTCACACAGGTGGCTTCCATTCTCATCACCAGGGGATCTGTGAGGTGATTGGAGCAGAGCAGGGCAGATGACAGGTCCGTGTCTGCTCAGTTTTAGCAGAGCAGACAAAGACAGACCCTGCTCTGCTCTATGGGTGGCAGGGGGTAAATGGACTCCGCTGTCTCTTTTCACTTGACTGCCACCGATCCACCTAAAGGGAAAAGGATGCAGTCCTCCTCCATTTTTTAAGCAGGGCTGACCAGACTCGGAGGAGGTATTCAGGTTTAAACGGACACAAGTCCATGTACACTTGCTAGTGCATAGGAATGCATGGACCTTCCCATCAGGTGCACCTAAAATATGACAAATGGACCTGATCTAATCGCCCATGTGAAAGGGCCCTTAGCATGCAAATTTCTATGGTGGGGATTACTCACCACTATACTAATGAGAAAAGTGTGTGGGACTTTCTCCTATTCCATCAACATAGCGATCACCTACAGGTTTTTCTCTTTTTCCAGGCTATGGTGCATCTTCTATATTCCTGACCATACCATTGTATGAACTATGTTGTGTGTTGAATACTCAAAGGCTGCTGCACTCTCTATTCTTTGTTCAATGATCCTAGCCATCATTTAACTCAGGAGATTGGACACATCTATTAATGGAATGGGATTATTGTGGGGGGACTGGGCTGGAGATTCAGCATGTATTGCAGTCAGGGCTGCTTTTTGTAATCTAGGATCCCATCAGTTGAGGCCCTCAAAAGCTATTATCCCTTAATGTAAAATAGATCTTATGTTCAATAATGATATATGATGGAACACATTACCTTAAAATGTGTTGGAGAGAGATCAAACACTTTTCTATTGTTCGGAGGGCAACTATTTGCACCATGATACCACCAACAACCCATTGGAAATACCAGCTAGAGAGACTGGTTATAAATAAGAAGATTTATGATGTAGACTGGTAAAGAAGATCTTGATTCCAAGCTCTATTATATAGGGAACATCTAAAAATATGCCTAAGAAGTAGCCTAAACATATTAGCTATTGTCTTGAGGTTGTCTGGAAAAACTGCAGTAAACTTCCTCTGCGTAGGCTCTCCCATTCCTCTAGCTTCATAGCTGTATATGTACAGTGTCAGACAATCTAAGACACTGCTGTCTCTTACTGCTAGTCGCATTAGATTTGGTCATGGTTTTCTTTGCTGGAGAGAAAGCTGCACATGACGATTTGTAGAGTAAAGATCCCCCTGCTGCTCTCACAATATCAGACCTTTGTGGGACTATCCATGAACAGACCAAAGTTGGCAGGATTATGAACCTGCGCAGGGAGACCCTAACGAATTTTGAGTCTATTGCCTTAAGCACACAGGCAGAACTAGACAAAGCTTAGCCCCACCTTTGCTACATGGTAAAGGTTAAATGGTTTTGAGAATTAAGGTATCGGGGAGCTTTGTGGCAATTAACTGTGGAGAATTGAAAAAAACAACACATAATAGCAAATGATAAAAGCAGAACGTAGTCGGCAGGATTTGAACCTGCGCAGGGAGACCCCAATGGATTTCTAGTCCATCGCCTTAACCACTCGGCCACGACTACCTTCACCTTGATGGTGGGTGTGCTATTTGCAGGCTTGAGAAGTAGTAGAAAAAAACACCATTAATGTAAAACTCAGTACAAAGTGAAGATCTAAGCACACATCTCTTGGTGAAGGTAAGTCCTCCATAAGGTTTGAATAACTAAAGAACAGACCGAAAAATACCTACAAAAAGGCATTCAATTAGATATTCAGCTTTTAAAAATATTACTTTTCAGGATATGTGAAAAACATTGTACCATACGTTCTAAACTTTTGGCTTATGGCATGAAAAGCCTCTGGTCTGGAAACCTGAGAAAATGCCTATAGATGCAAGACCATGCCATTAGAAGTTCAGCTACCTGGAGACCGCTAATATCCCTTCATCCTTGCTCTATATACTCCAAAAGAGCTCCAACCTTCACGCCCCTGTGTGCTCTGTGTACGTTTTAAGTTCAACGATGCTTTGTGGCTTATCCGAGACACTTGTTTAGATAAAAGCAGACATTTCAATATTGTAGGCATTCCTAACCTGAAGCAAGAGTATAGATGTTGTCCATGATAATTACACAAGCCACTAGTCGTAAAGGAACCATAACTGCTGAAAGTCATATTATCATAAAGCAATCCAGGTACAGACCGTAGTTGGCAGGATTTGAACCTGCGCAGGGAAACCCCAATGGATTTCGAATCCATCGCCTTAACCACTCGGCCACAACTACATACGGTCTTGAAGGGTCTACCTTTACTAGATTGAAGAGGCTAACTTTGGAGTGCTATTCTTTGCTTTTTTTGTTCAGGCCTACCATCCCAATGCCCCAATCGCCCCACTGTTCTGGACCCACAAACCATCTTTTAACAAAATTCTGGCACCCTCTCTATGGACCCTATTCCTCTGCTGGGTGCCTGCCTTAGCACACAGATCTATGCCTGCACTGTCAGGGCAGAGTGATCTCCTGACCAACAGTGAAGGCATATTTCCAGTAGGGAAGAAGGCCATAAAGCTTCTCTTCTTCAGAAGACTATGAGTCCAAGACTTCCAATGCAAGTATCTCCCTGCATCGGCTTTATTCACACTGTTGATCTTCTGCTGATCCTTGAATATATTGCCCCACCGGTAATCAGATCATCAGTCTACAGGGGGCAGCAAGGACATAATTAGGAATAGCCTCTTTAGGGGCCCTTTCACACAGGTGGCTTCCATTCTCATCACCAGGGGATCTGTGAGGTGATTGGAGCAGAGCAGGGCAGATGACAGGTCCGTGTCTGCTCAGTTTTAGCAGAGCAGACAAAGACAGACCCTGCTCTGCTCTATGGGTGGCAGGGGGTAAATGGACTCCGCTGTCTCTTTTCACTTGACTGCCACCGATCCACCTAAAGGGAAAAGGATGCAGTCCTCCTCCATTTTTTAAGCAGGGCTGACCAGACTCGGAGGAGGTATTCAGGTTTAAACGGACACAAGTCCATGTACACTTGCTAGTGCATAGGAATGCATGGACCTTCCCATCAGGTGCACCTAAAATATGACAAATGGACCTGATCTAATCGCCCATGTGAAAGGGCCCTTAGCATGCAAATTTCTATGGTGGGGATTACTCACCACTATACTAATGAGAAAAGTGTGTGGGACTTTCTCCTATTCCATCAACATAGCGATCACCTACAGGTTTTTCTCTTTTTCCAGGCTATGGCGCATCTTCTATAATCCTGACCATACCATTGTATGAACTATGTTGTGTGTTGAATACTCAAAGGCTGCTGCACTCTCTATTCTTTGTTCAATGATCCTAGCCATCATTTAACTCAGGAGATTGGACACATCTATTAATGGAATGGGATTATTGTGGGGGGACTGGGCTGGAGATTCAGCATGTATTGCAGTCAGGGCTGCTTTTTGTAATCTAGGATCCCATCAGTTGAGGCCCTCAAAAGCTATTATCCCTTAATGTAAAATAGATCTTATGTTCAATAATGATATATGATGGAACACATTACCTTAAAATGTGTTGGAGAGAGATCAAACACTTTTCTATTGTTCGGAGGGCAACTATTTGCACCATGATACCACCAACAACCCATTGGAAATACCAGCTAGAGAGACTGGTTATAAATAAGAAGATTTATGATGTAGACCGGTAAAGAAGATCTTGATTCCAAGCTCTATTATATAGGGAACATCTAAAAATATGCCTAAGAAGTAGCCTAAACATATTAGCTATTGTCTTGAGGTTGTCTGGAAAAACTGCAGTAAACTTCCTCTGCGTAGGCTCTCCCATTCCTCTAGCTTCATAGCTGTATATGTACAGTGTCAGACAATCTAAGACACTGCTGTCTCTTACTGCTAGTCGCATTAGATTTGGTCATGGTTTTCTTTGCTGGAGAGAAAGCTGCACATGACGATTTGTAGAGTAAAGATCCCCCTGCTGCTCTCACAATATCAGACCTTTGTGGGACTATCCATGAACAGACCAAAGTTGGCAGGATTATGAACCTGCGCAGGGAGACCCTAACGAATTTTGAGTCTATTGCCTTAAGCACACAGGCAGAACTAGACAAAGCTTAGCCCCACCTTTGCTACATGGTAAAGGTTAAATGGTTTTGAGAATTAAGGTATCGGGGAGCTTTGTGGCAATTAACTGTGGAGAATTGAAAAAAACAACACATAATAGCAAATGATAAAAGCAGAACGTAGTCGGCAGGATTTGAACCTGCGCGGGGAGACCCCAATGGATTTCTAGTCCATCGCCTTAACCACTCGGCCACGACTACCTTCACCTTGATAGTGGGTGTGCTATTTGCAGGCTTGAGAAGTAGTAGAAAAAAACACCATTAAAGTAAAACTCAGTACAAAGTGAAGATCTAAGCACACATCTCTTGGTGAAGGTAAGTCCTCCATAAGGTTTGAATAACTAAAGAACAGACCGAAAAATACCTACAAAAAGGCATTCAATTAGATATTCAGCTTTTAAAAATATTACTTTTCAGGATATGTGAAAAACATTGTACCATACGTTCTAAACTTTTGGCTTATGGCATGAAAAGCCTCTGGTCTGGAAACCTGAGAAAATGCCTATAGATGCAAGACCATGCCATTAGAAGTTCAGCTACCTGGAGACCGCTAATATCCCTTCATCCTTGCTCTATATACTCCAAAAGAGCTCCAACCTTCACGCCCCTGTGTGCTCTGTGTACGTTTTAAGTTCAAAGATGCTTTGTGGCTTATCCGAGACACTTGTTTAGATAAAAGCAGACATTTCAATATTGTAGGCATTCCTAACCTGAAGCAAGAGTATAGATGTTGTCCATGATAATTACACAAGCCACTAGTCCTAAAGGAACCATAACTGCTGAAAGTCATATTATCATAAAGCAATCCAGGTACAGACCGTAGTTGGCAGGATTTGAACCTGCGCAGGGAAACCCCAATGGATTTCGAATCCATCGCCTTAACCACTCGGCCACAACTACATACGGTCTTGAAAGGCCTACCTTTACTAGATTGAAGAGGCTAACTTTGGAGTGCTATTCTTTGCTTTTTTTGTTCAGGCCTACCATCCCAATGCCCCAATCGCCCCACTGTTCTGGACCCACAAACCATCTTTTAACAAAATTCTGGCACCCTCTCTATGGACCCTATTCCTCTGCTGGGTGCCTGCCTTAGCACACAGATCTATGCCTGCACTGTCAGGGCAGAGTGATCTCCTGACCAACAGTGAAGGCATATTTCCAGTAGGGAAGAAGGCCATAAAGCTTCTCTTCTTCAGAAGACTATGAGTCCAAGACTTGCAATGCAAGTATCTCCCTGCATCGGCTTTATTCACACTGTTGATCTTCTGCTGATCCTTGAATATATTGCCCCACCGGTAATCAGATCATCAGTCTACAGGGGGCAGCAAGGACATAATTAGGAATAGCCTCTTTAGGGGCCCTTTCACACAGGTGGCTTCCATTCTCATCACCAGGGGATCTGTGAGGTGATTGGAGCAGAGCAGGGCAGATGACAGGTCCGTGTCTGCTCAGTTTTAGCAGAGCAGACAAAGACAGACCCTGCTCTGCTCTATGGGTGGCAGGGGGTAAATGGACTCCGCTGTCTCTTTTCACTTGACTGCCACCGATCCACCTAAAGGGAAAAGGATGCAGTCCTCCTCCATTTTTTAAGCAGGGCTGACCAGACTCGGAGGAGGTATTCAGGTTTAAACGGACACAAGTCCATGTACACTTGCTAGTGCATAGGAATGCATGGACCTTCCCATCAGGTGCACCTAAAATATGACAAATGGACCTGATCTAATCGCCCATGTGAAAGGGCCCTTAGCATGCAAATTTCTATGGTGGGGATTACTCACCACTATACTAATGAGAAAAGTGTGTGGGACTTTCTCCTATTCCATCAACATAGCGATCACCTACAGGTTTTTCTCTTTTTCCAGGCTATGGCGCATCTTCTATAATCCTGACCATACCATTGTATGAACTATGTTGTGTGTTGAATACTCAAAGGCTGCTGCACTCTCTATTCTTTGTTCAATGATCCTAGCCATCATTTAACTCAGGAGATTGGACACATCTATTAATGGAATGGGATTATTGTGGGGGGACTGGGCTGAAGATTCAGCATGTATTGCAGTCAGGGCTGCTTTTTGTAATCTAGGATCCCATCAGTTGAGGCCCTCAAAAGCTATTATCCCTTAATGTAAAATAGATCTTATGTTCAATAATGATATATGATGGAACACATTACCTTAAAATGTGTTGGAGAGAGATCAAACACTTTTCTATTGTTCGGAGGGCAACTATTTGCACCATGATACCACCAACAACCCATTGGAAATACCAGCTAGAGAGACTGGTTATAAATAAGAAGATTTATGATGTAGACCGGTAAAGAAGATCTTGATTCCAAGCTCTATTATATAGGGAACATCTAAAAATATGCCTAAGAAGTAGCCTAAACATATTAGCTATTGTCTTGAGGTTGTCTGGAAAAACTGCAGTAAACTTCCTCTGCGTAGGCTCTCCCATTCCTCTAGCTTCATAGCTGTATATGTACAGTGTCAGACAATCTAAGACACTGCTGTCTCTTACTGCTAGTCGCATTAGATTTGGTCATGGTTTTCTTTGCTGGAGAGAAAGCTGCACATGACGATTTGTAGAGTAAAGATCCCCCTGCTGCTCTCACAATATCAGACCTTTGTGGGACTATCCATGAACAGACCAAAGTTGGCAGGATTATGAACCTGCGCAGGGAGACCCTAACGAATTTTGAGTCTATTGCCTTAAGCACACAGGCAGAACTAGACAAAGCTTAGCCTAACCTTTGCTACATGGTAAAGGTTAAATGGTTTTGAGAATTAAGGTATCGGGGAGCTTTGTGGCAATTAACTGTGGAGAATTGAAAAAAACAACACATAATAGCAAATGATAAAAGCAGAACGTAGTCGGCAGGATTTGAACCTGCGCGGGGAGACCCCAATGGATTTCTAGTCCATCGCCTTAACCACTCGGCCACGACTACCTTCACCTTGATGGTGGGTGTGCTATTTGCAGGCTTGAGAAGTAGTAGAAAAAAACACCATTAAAGTAAAACTCAGTACAAAGTGAAGATCTAAGCACACATCTCTTGGTGAAGGTAAGTCCTCCATAAGGTTTGAATAACTAAAGAACAGACCGAAAAATACCTACAAAAAGGCATTCAATTAGATATTCAGCTTTTAAAAATATTACTTTTCAGGATATGTGAAAAACATTGTACCATACGTTCTAAACTTTTGGCTTATGGCATGAAAAGCCTCTGGTCTGGAAACCTGAGAAAATGCCTATAGATGCAAGACCATGCCATTAGAAGTTCAGCTACCTGGAGACCGCTAATATCCCTTCATCCTTGCTCTATATACTCCAAAAGAGCTCCAACCTTCACGCCCCTGTGTGCTCTGTGTACGTTTTAAGTTCAACGATGCTTTGTGGCTTATCCGAGACACTTGTTTAGATAAAAGCAGACATTTCAATATTGTAGGCATTCCTAACCTGAAGCAAGAGTATAGATGTTGTCCATGATAATTACACAAGCCACTAGTCGTACAGGAACCATAACTGCTGAAAGTCATATTATCATAAAGCAATCCAGGTACAGACCGTAGTTGGCAGGAGTTGAACCTGCGCAGGGAAACCCCAATGGATTTCAAATCCATCGCCTTAACCACTCGGCCACAACTACATACGTTCTTGAAGGGCCTACCTTTACTAGATTGAAGAGGCTAACTTTGGAGTGCTATTCTTTGCTTTTTTTGTTCAGGCCTACCATCCCAATGCCCCAATCGCCCCACTGTTCTGGACCCACAAACCATCTTTTAACAAAATTCTGGCACCCTCTCTATGGACCCTATTCCTCTGCTGGGTGCCTGCCTTAGCACACAGATCTATGCCTGCACTGTCAGGGCAGAGTGATCTCCTGACCAACAGTGAAGGCATATTTCCAGTAGGGAAGAAGGCCATAAAGCTTCTCTTCTTCAGAAGACTATGAGTCCAAGACTTGCAATGCAAGTATCTCCCTGCATCGGCTTTATTCACACTGTTGATCTTCTGCTGATCCTTGAATATATTGCCCCACCGGTAATCAGATCATCAGTCTACAGGGGGCAGCAAGGACATAATTAGGAATAGCCTCTTTAGGGGCCCTTTCACACAGGTGGCTTCCATTCTCATCACCAGGGGATCTGTGAGGTGATTGGAGCAGAGCAGGGCAGATGACAGGTCCGTGTCTGCTCAGTTTTAGCAGAGCAGACAAAGACAGACCCTGCTCTGCTCTATGGGTGGCAGGGGGTAAATGGACTCCGCTGTCTCTTTTCACTTGACTGCCACCGATCCACCTAAAGGGAAAAGGATGCAGTCCTCCTCCATTTTTTAAGCAGGGCTGACCAGACTCGGAGGAGGTATTCAGGTTTAAACGGACACAAGTCCATGTACACTTGCTAGTGCATAGGAATGCATGGACCTTCCCATCAGGTGCACCTAAAATATGACAAATGGACCTGATCTAATCGCCCATGTGAAAGGGCCCTTAGCATGCAAATTTCTATGGTGGGGATTACTCACCACTATACTAATGAGAAAAGTGTGTGGGACTTTCTCCTATTCCATCAACATAGCGATCACCTACAGGTTTTTCTCTTTTTCCAGGCTATGGTGCATCTTCTATATTCCTGACCATACCATTGTATGAACTATGTTGTGTGTTGAATACTCAAAGGCTGCTGCACTCTCTATTCTTTGTTCAATGATCCTAGCCATCATTTAACTCAGGAGATTGGACACATCTATTAATGGAATGGGATTATTGTGGGGGGACTGGGCTGGAGATTCAGCATGTATTGCAGTCAGGGCTGCTTTTTGTAATCTAGGATCCCATCAGTTGAGGCCCTCAAAAGCTATTATCCCTTAATGTAAAATAGATCTTATGTTCAATAATGATATATGATGGAACACATTACCTTAAAATGTGTTGGAGAGAGATCAAACACTTTTCTATTGTTCGGAGGGCAACTATTTGCACCATGATACCACCAACAACCCATTGGAAATACCAGCTAGAGAGACTGGTTATAAATAAGAAGATTTATGATGTAGACTGGTAAAGAAGATCTTGATTCCAAGCTCTATTATATAGGGAACATCTAAAAATATGCCTAAGAAGTAGCCTAAACATATTAGCTATTGTCTTGAGGTTGTCTGGAAAAACTGCAGTAAACTTCCTCTGCGTAGGCTCTCCCATTCCTCTAGCTTCATAGCTGTATATGTACAGTGTCAGACAATCTAAGACACTGCTGTCTCTTACTGCTAGTCGCATTAGATTTGGTCATGGTTTTCTTTGCTGGAGAGAAAGCTGCACATGACGATTTGTAGAGTAAAGATCCCCCTGCTGCTCTCACAATATCAGACCTTTGTGGGACTATCCATGAACAGACCAAAGTTGGCAGGATTATGAACCTGCGCAGGGAGACCCTAACGAATTTTGAGTCTATTGCCTTAAGCACACAGGCAGAACTAGACAAAGCTTAGCCCCACCTTTGCTACATGGTAAAGGTTAAATGGTTTTGAGAATTAAGGTATCGGGGAGCTTTGTGGCAATTAACTGTGGAGAATTGAAAAAAACAACACATAATAGCAAATGATAAAAGCAGAACGTAGTCGGCAGGATTTGAACCTGCGCAGGGAGACCCCAATGGATTTCTAGTCCATCGCCTTAACCACTCGGCCACGACTACCTTCACCTTGATGGTGGGTGTGCTATTTGCAGGCTTGAGAAGTAGTAGAAAAAAACACCATTAATGTAAAACTCAGTACAAAGTGAAGATCTAAGCACACATCTCTTGGTGAAGGTAAGTCCTCCATAAGGTTTGAATAACTAAAGAACAGACCGAAAAATACCTACAAAAAGGCATTCAATTAGATATTCAGCTTTTAAAAATATTACTTTTCAGGATATGTGAAAAACATTGTACCATACGTTCTAAACTTTTGGCTTATGGCATGAAAAGCCTCTGGTCTGGAAACCTGAGAAAATGCCTATAGATGCAAGACCATGCCATTAGAAGTTCAGCTACCTGGAGACCGCTAATATCCCTTCATCCTTGCTCTATATACTCCAAAAGAGCTCCAACCTTCACGCCCCTGTGTGCTCTGTGTACGTTTTAAGTTCAACGATGCTTTGTGGCTTATCCGAGACACTTGTTTAGATAAAAGCAGACATTTCAATATTGTAGGCATTCCTAACCTGAAGCAAGAGTATAGATGTTGTCCATGATAATTACACAAGCCACTAGTCGTAAAGGAACCATAACTGCTGAAAGTCATATTATCATAAAGCAATCCAGGTACAGACCGTAGTTGGCAGGATTTGAACCTGCGCAGGGAAACCCCAATGGATTTCGAATCCATCGCCTTAACCACTCGGCCACAACTACATACGGTCTTGAAGGGTCTACCTTTACTAGATTGAAGAGGCTAACTTTGGAGTGCTATTCTTTGCTTTTTTTGTTCAGGCCTACCATCCCAATGCCCCAATCGCCCCACTGTTCTGGACCCACAAACCATCTTTTAACAAAATTCTGGCACCCTCTCTATGGACCCTATTCCTCTGCTGGGTGCCTGCCTTAGCACACAGATCTATGCCTGCACTGTCAGGGCAGAGTGATCTCCTGACCAACAGTGAAGGCATATTTCCAGTAGGGAAGAAGGCCATAAAGCTTCTCTTCTTCAGAAGACTATGAGTCCAAGACTTCCAATGCAAGTATCTCCCTGCATCGGCTTTATTCACACTGTTGATCTTCTGCTGATCCTTGAATATATTGCCCCACCGGTAATCAGATCATCAGTCTACAGGGGGCAGCAAGGACATAATTAGGAATAGCCTCTTTAGGGGCCCTTTCACACAGGTGGCTTCCATTCTCATCACCAGGGGATCTGTGAGGTGATTGGAGCAGAGCAGGGCAGATGACAGGTCCGTGTCTGCTCAGTTTTAGCAGAGCAGACAAAGACAGACCCTGCTCTGCTCTATGGGTGGCAGGGGGTAAATGGACTCCGCTGTCTCTTTTCACTTGACTGCCACCGATCCACCTAAAGGGAAAAGGATGCAGTCCTCCTCCATTTTTTAAGCAGGGCTGACCAGACTCGGAGGAGGTATTCAGGTTTAAACGGACACAAGTCCATGTACACTTGCTAGTGCATAGGAATGCATGGACCTTCCCATCAGGTGCACCTAAAATATGACAAATGGACCTGATCTAATCGCCCATGTGAAAGGGCCCTTAGCATGCAAATTTCTATGGTGGGGATTACTCACCACTATACTAATGAGAAAAGTGTGTGGGACTTTCTCCTATTCCATCAACATAGCGATCACCTACAGGTTTTTCTCTTTTTCCAGGCTATGGCGCATCTTCTATAATCCTGACCATACCATTGTATGAACTATGTTGTGTGTTGAATACTCAAAGGCTGCTGCACTCTCTATTCTTTGTTCAATGATCCTAGCCATCATTTAACTCAGGAGATTGGACACATCTATTAATGGAATGGGATTATTGTGGGGGGACTGGGCTGAAGATTCAGCATGTATTGCAGTCAGGGCTGCTTTTTGTAATCTAGGATCCCATCAGTTGAGGCCCTCAAAAGCTATTATCCCTTAATGTAAAATAGATCTTATGTTCAATAATGATATATGATGGAACACATTACCTTAAAATGTGTTGGAGAGAGATCAAACACTTTTCTATTGTTCGGAGGGCAACTATTTGCACCATGATACCACCAACAACCCATTGGAAATACCAGCTAGAGAGACTGGTTATAAATAAGAAGATTTATGATGTAGACCGGTAAAGAAGATCTTGATTCCAAGCTCTATTATATAGGGAACATCTAAAAATATGCCTAAGAAGTAGCCTAAACATATTAGCTATTGTCTTGAGGTTGTCTGGAAAAACTGCAGTAAACTTCCTCTGCGTAGGCTCTCCCATTCCTCTAGCTTCATAGCTGTATATGTACAGTGTCAGACAATCTAAGACACTGCTGTCTCTTACTGCTAGTCGCATTAGATTTGGTCATGGTTTTCTTTGCTGGAGAGAAAGCTGCACATGACGATTTGTAGAGTAAAGATCCCCCTGCTGCTCTCACAATATCAGACCTTTGTGGGACTATCCATGAACAGACCAAAGTTGGCAGGATTATGAACCTGCGCAGGGAGACCCTAACGAATTTTGAGTCTATTGCCTTAAGCACACAGGCAGAACTAGACAAAGCTTAGCCTAACCTTTGCTACATGGTAAAGGTTAAATGGTTTTGAGAATTAAGGTATCGGGGAGCTTTGTGGCAATTAACTGTGGAGAATTGAAAAAAACAACACATAATAGCAAATGATAAAAGCAGAACGTAGTCGGCAGGATTTGAACCTGCGCGGGGAGACCCCAATGGATTTCTAGTCCATCGCCTTAACCACTCGGCCACGACTACCTTCACCTTGATGGTGGGTGTGCTATTTGCAGGCTTGAGAAGTAGTAGAAAAAAACACCATTAAAGTAAAACTCAGTACAAAGTGAAGATCTAAGCACACATCTCTTGGTGAAGGTAAGTCCTCCATAAGGTTTGAATAACTAAAGAACAGACCGAAAAATACCTACAAAAAGGCATTCAATTAGATATTCAGCTTTTAAAAATATTACTTTTCAGGATATGTGAAAAACATTGTACCATACGTTCTAAACTTTTGGCTTATGGCATGAAAAGCCTCTGGTCTGGAAACCTGAGAAAATGCCTATAGATGCAAGACCATGCCATTAGAAGTTCAGCTACCTGGAGACCGCTAATATCCCTTCATCCTTGCTCTATATACTCCAAAAGAGCTCCAACCTTCACGCCCCTGTGTGCTCTGTGTACGTTTTAAGTTCAACGATGCTTTGTGGCTTATCCGAGACACTTGTTTAGATAAAAGCAGACATTTCAATATTGTAGGCATTCCTAACCTGAAGCAAGAGTATAGATGTTGTCCATGATAATTACACAAGCCACTAGTCGTACAGGAACCATAACTGCTGAAAGTCATATTATCATAAAGCAATCCAGGTACAGACCGTAGTTGGCAGGAGTTGAACCTGCGCAGGGAAACCCCAATGGATTTCAAATCCATCGCCTTAACCACTCGGCCACAACTACATACGTTCTTGAAGGGCCTACCTTTACTAGATTGAAGAGGCTAACTTTGGAGTGCTATTCTTTGCTTTTTTTGTTCAGGCCTACCATCCCAATGCCCCAATCGCCCCACTGTTCTGGACCCACAAACCATCTTTTAACAAAATTCTGGCACCCTCTCTATGGACCCTATTCCTCTGCTGGGTGCCTGCCTTAGCACACAGATCTATGCCTGCACTGTCAGGGCAGAGTGATCTCCTGACCAACAGTGAAGGCATATTTCCAGTAGGGAAGAAGGCCATAAAGCTTCTCTTCTTCAGAAGACTATGAGTCCAAGACTTGCAATGCAAGTATCTCCCTGCATCGGCTTTATTCACACTGTTGATCTTCTGCTGATCCTTGAATATATTGCCCCACCGGTAATCAGATCATCAGTCTACAGGGGGCAGCAAGGACATAATTAGGAATAGCCTCTTTAGGGGCCCTTTCACACAGGTGGCTTCCATTCTCATCACCAGGGGATCTGTGAGGTGATTGGAGCAGAGCAGGGCAGATGACAGGTCCGTGTCTGCTCAGTTTTAGCAGAGCAGACAAAGACAGACCCTGCTCTGCTCTATGGGTGGCAGGGGGTAAATGGACTCCGCTGTCTCTTTTCACTTGACTGCCACCGATCCACCTAAAGGGAAAAGGATGCAGTCCTCCTCCATTTTTTAAGCAGGGCTGACCAGACTCGGAGGAGGTATTCAGGTTTAAACGGACACAAGTCCATGTACACTTGCTAGTGCATAGGAATGCATGGACCTTCCCATCAGGTGCACCTAAAATATGACAAATGGACCTGATCTAATCGCCCATGTGAAAGGGCCCTTAGCATGCAAATTTCTATGGTGGGGATTACTCACCACTATACTAATGAGAAAAGTGTGTGGGACTTTCTCCTATTCCATCAACAACGCGATCACCTACAGGTTTTTCTCTTTTTCCAGGCTATGGCGCATCTTCTATAATCCTGACCATACCATTGTATGAACTATGTTGTGTGTTGAATACTCAAAGGCTGCTGCACTCTCTATTCTTTGTTCAATGATCCTAGCCATCATTTAACTCAGGAGATTGGACACATCTATTAATGGAATGGGATTATTGTGGGGGGACTGGGCTGGAGATTCAGCATGTATTGCAGTCAGGTCTGCTTTTTGTAATCTAGGATCCCATCAGTTGAGGCCCTCAAAAGCTATTATCCCTTAATGTAAAATAGATCTTATGTTCAATAATGATATATGATGGAACACATTACCTTAAAATGTGTTGGAGAGAGATCAAACACTTTTCTATTGTTCGGAGGGCAACTATTTGCACCATGATACCACCAACAACCCATTGGAAATACCAGCTAGAGAGACTGGTTATAAATAAGAAGATTTATGATGTAGACCGGTAAAGAAGATCTTGATTCCAAGCTCTATTATATAGGGAACATCTAAAAATATGCCTAAGAAGTAGCCTAAACATATTAGCTATTGTCTTGAGGTTGTCTGGAAAAACTGCAGTAAACTTCCTCTGCGTAGGCTCTCCCATTCCTCTAGCTTCATAGCTGTATATGTACAGTGTCAGACAATCTAAGACACTGCTGTCTCTTACTGCTAGTCGCATTAGATTTGGTCATGGTTTTCTTTGCTGGAGAGAAAGCTGCACATGACGATTTGTAGAGTAAAGATCCCCCTGCTGCTCTCACAATATCAGACCTTTGTGGGACTATCCATGAACAGACCAAAGTTGGCAGGATTATGAACCTGCGCAGGGAGACCCTAACGAATTTTGAGTCTATTGCCTTAAGCACACAGGCAGAACTAGACAAAGCTTAGCCCCACCTTTGCTACATGGTAAAGGTTAAATGGTTTTGAGAATTAAGGTATCGGGGAGCTTTGTGGCAATTAACTGTGGAGAATTGAAAAAAACAACACATAATAGCAAATGATAAAAGCAGAACGTAGTCGGCAAGGTTTTGAACCTGCGCGGGGAGACCCCAATGGATTTCTAGTCCATCGCCTTAACCACTCGGCCACGACTACCTTCACCTTGATGGTAGGTGTGCTATTTGCAGGCTTGAGAAGTAGTAGAAAAAAACACCATTAAAGTAAAACTCAGTACAAAGTGAAGATCTAAGCACACATCTCTTGGTGAAGGTAAGTCCTCCATAAGGTTTGAATAACTAAAGAACAGACCGAAAAATACCTACAAAAAGGCATTCAATTAGATATTCAGCTTTTAAAAATATTACTTTTCAGGATATGTGAAAAACATTGTACCATACGTTCTAAACTTTTGGCTTATGGCATGAAAAGCCTCTGGTCTGGAAACCTGAGAAAATGCCTATAGATGCAAGACCATGCCATTAGAAGTTCAGCTACCTGGAGACCGCTAATATCCCTTCATCCTTGCTCTATATACTCCAAAAGAGCTCCAACCTTCACGCCCCTGTGTGCTCTGTGTACGTTTTAAGTTCAAAGATGCTTTGTGGCTTATCCGAGACACTTGTTTAGATAAAAGCAGACATTTCAATATTGTAGGCATTCCTAACCTGAAGCAAGAGTATAGATGTTGTCCATGATAATTACACAAGCCACTAGTCCTAAAGGAACCATAACTGCTGAAAGTCATATTATCATAAAGCAATCCAGGTACAGACCGTAGTTGGCAGGATTTGAACCTGCGCAGGGAAACCCCAATGGATTTCGAATCCATCGCCTTAACCACTCGGCCACAACTACATACGGTCTTGAAAGGCCTACCTTTACTAGATTGAAGAGGCTAACTTTGGAGTGCTATTCTTTGCTTTTTTTGTTCAGGCCTACCATCCCAATGCCCCAATCGCCCCACTGTTCTGGACCCACAAACCATCTTTTAACAAAATTCTGGCACCCTCTCTATGGACCCTATTCCTCTGCTGGGTGCCTGCCTTAGCACACAGATCTATGCCTGCACTGTCAGGGCAGAGTGATCTCCTGACCAACAGTGAAGGCATATTTCCAGTAGGGAAGAAGGCCATAAAGCTTCTCTTCTTCAGAAGACTATGAGTCCAAGACTTGCAATGCAAGTATCTCCCTGCATCGGCTTTATTCACACTGTTGATCTTCTGCTGATCCTTGAATATATTGCCCCACCGGTAATCAGATCATCAGTCTACAGGGGGCAGCAAGGACATAATTAGGAATAGCCTCTTTAGGGGCCCTTTCACACAGGTGGCTTCCATTCTCATCACCAGGGGATCTGTGAGGTGATTGGAGCAGAGCAGGGCAGATGACAGGTCCGTGTCTGCTCAGTTTTAGCAGAGCAGACAAAGACAGACCCTGCTCTGCTCTATGGGTGGCAGGGGGTAAATGGACTCCGCTGTCTCTTTTCACTTGACTGCCACCGATCCACCTAAAGGGAAAAGGATGCAGTCCTCCTCCATTTTTTAAGCAGGGCTGACCAGACTTGGAGGAGGTATTCAGGTTTAAACGGACACAAGTCCATGTACACTTGCTAGTGCATAGGAATGCATGGACCTTCCCATCAGGTGCACCTAAAATATGACAAATGGACCTGATCTAATCGCCCATGTGAAAGGGCCCTTAGCATGCAAATTTCTATGGTGGGGATTACTCACCACTATACTAATGAGAAAAGTGTGTGGGACTTTCTCCTATTCCATCAACATAGCGATCACCTACAGGTTTTTCTCTTTTTCCAGGCTATGGCGCATCTTCTATAATCCTGACCATACCATTGTATGAACTATGTTGTGTGTTGAATACTCAAAGGCTGCTGCACTCTCTATTCTTTGTTCAATGATCCTAGCCATCATTTAACTCAGGAGATTGGACACATCTATTAATGGAATGGGATTATTGTGGGGGGACTGGGCTGGAGATTCAGCATGTATTGCAGTCAGGGCTGCTTTTTGTAATCTAGGATCCCATCAGTTGAGGCCCTCAAAAGCTATTATCCCTTAATGTAAAATAGATCTTATGTTCAATAATGATATATGATGGAACACATTACCTTAAAATGTGTTGGAGAGAGATCAAACACTTTTCTATTGTTCGGAGGGCAACTATTTGCACCATGATACCACCAACAACCCATTGGAAATACCAGCTAGAGAGACTGGTTATAAATAAGAAGATTTATGATGTAGACCGGTAAAGAAGATCTTGATTCCAAGCTCTATTATATAGGGAACATCTAAAAATATGCCTAAGAAGTAGCCTAAACATATTAGCTATTGTCTTGAGGTTGTCTGGAAAAACTGCAGTAAACTTCCTCTGCGTAGGCTCTCCCATTCCTCTAGCTTCATAGCTTTATATGTACAGTGTCAGACAATCTAAGACACTGCTGTCTCTTACTGCTAGTCGCATTAGATTTGGTCATGGTTTTCTTTGCTGGAGAGAAAGCTGCACATGACGATTTGTAGAGTAAAGATCCCCCTGCTGCTCTCACAATATCAGACCTTTGTGGGACTATCCATGAACAGACCAAAGTTGGCAGGATTATGAACCTGCGCAGGGAGACCCTAACGAATTTTGAGTCTATTGCCTTAAGCACACAGGCAGAACTAGACAAAGCTTAGCCCCACCTTTGCTACATGGTAAAGGTTAAATGGTTTTGAGAATTAAGGTATCGGGGAGCTTTGTGGCAATTAACTGTGGAGAATTGAAAAAAACAACACATAATAGCAAATGATAAAAGCAGAACGTAGTCGGCAGGATTTGAACCTGCGCGGGGAGACCCCAATGGATTTCTAGTCCATCGCCTTAACCACTCGGCCACGACTACCTTCACCTTAATGGTAGGTGTGCTATTTGCAGGCTTGAGAAGTAGTAGAAAAAAACACCATTAAAGTAAAACTCAGTACAAAGTGAAGATCAAAGCACACATCTCTTGGTGAAGGTAAGTCCTCCATAAGGTTTGAATAACTAAAGAACAGACCGAAAAATACCTACAAAAAGGCATTCAATTAGATATTCAGCTTTTAAAAATATTACTTTTCAGGATATGTGAAAAACATTGTACCATACGTTCTAAACTTTTGGCTTATGGCATGAAAAGCCTCTGGTCTGGAAACCTGAGAAAATGCCTATAGATGCAAGACCATGCCATTAGAAGTTCAGCTACCTGGAGACCGCTAATATCCCTTCATCCTTGCTCTATATACTCCAAAAGAGCTCCAACCTTCACGCCCCTGTGTGCTCTGTGTACGTTTTAAGTTCAAAGATGCTTTGTGGCTTATCCGAGACACTTGTTTAGATAAAAGCAGACATTTCAATATTTTAGGCATTCCTAACCTGAAGCAAGAGTATAGATGTTGTCCATGATAATTACACAAGCCACTAGTCGTAAAGGAACCATAACTGCTGAAAGTCATATTATCATAAAGCAATCCAGGTACAGACCGTAGTTGGCAGGATTTGAACCTGCGCAGGGAAACCCCAATGGATTTCGAATCCATCGCCTTAACCACTCGGCCACAACTACATACGGTCTTGAAGGGCCTACCTTTACTAGATTGAAGAGGCTAACTTTGGAGTGCTATTCTTTGCTTTTTTTGTTCAGGCCTACCATCCCAATGCCCCTATCGCCCCACTGTTCTGGACCCACAAACCATCTTTTAACAAAATTCTGGCACCCTCTCTATGGACCCTATTCCTCTGCTGGGTGCCTGCCTTAGCACACAGATCTATGCCTGCACTGTCAGGGCAGAGTGATCTCCTGACCAACAGTGAAGGCATATTTCCAGTAGGGAAGAAGGCCATAAAGTTTCTCTTCTTCAGAAGACTATGAGTCCAAGACTTCCAATGCAAGTATCTCCCTGCATCGGCTTTATTCACACTGTTGATCTTCTGCTGATCCTTGAATATATTGCCCCACCGGTAATCAGATCATCAGTCTACAGGGGGCAGCAAGGACATAATTAGGAATAGCCTCTTTAGGGGCCCTTTCACACAGGTGGCTTCCATTCTCATCACCAGGGGATCTGTGAGGTGATTGGAGCAGAGCAGGGCAGATGACAGGTCCGTGTCTGCTCAGTTTTAGCAGAGCAGACAAAGACAGACCCTGCTCTGCTCTATGGGTGGCAGGGGGTAAATGGACTCCGCTGTCTCTTTTCACTTGACTGCCACCGATCCACCTAAAGGGAAAAGGATGCAGTCCTCCTCCATTTTTTAAGCAGGGCTGACCAGACTCGGAGGAGGTATTCAGGTTTAAACGGACACAAGTCCATGTACACTTGCTAGTGCATAGGAATGCATGGACCTTCCCATCAGGTGCACCTAAAATATGACAAATGGACCTGATCTAATCGCCCATGTGAAAGGGCCCTTAGCATGCAAATTTCTATGGTGGGGATTACTCACCACTATACTAATGAGAAAAGTGTGTGGGACTTTCTCCTATTCCATCAACATAGCGATCACCTACAGGTTTTTCTCTTTTTCCAGGCTATGGCGCATCTTCTATAATCCTGACCATACCATTGTATGAACTATGTTGTGTGTTGAATACTCAAAGGCTGCTGCACTCTCTATTCTTTGTTCAATGATCCTAGCCATCATTTAACTCAGGAGATTGGACACATCTATTAATGGAATGGGATTATTGTGGGGGGACTGGGCTGGAGATTCAGCATGTATTGCAGTCAGGGCTGCTTTTTGTAATCTAGGATCCCATCAGTTGAGGCCCTCAAAAGCTATTATCCCTTAATGTAAAATAGATCTTATGTTCAATAATGATATATGATGGAACACATTACCTTAAAATGTGTTGGAGAGAGATCAAACACTTTTCTATTGTTCGGAGGGCAACTATTTGCACCATGATACCACCAACAACCCATTGGAAATACCAGCTAGAGAGACTGGTTATAAATAAGAAGATTTATGATGTAGACCGGTAAAGAAGATCTTGATTCCAAGCTCTATTATATAGGGAACATCTAAAAATATGCCTAAGAAGTAGCCTAAACATATTAGCTATTGTCTTGAGGTTGTCTGGAAAAACTGCAGTAAACTTCCTCTGCCTAGGCTCTCCCATTCCTCTAGCTTCATAGCTGTATATGTACAGTGTCAGACAATCTAAGACACTGCTGTCTCTTACTGCTAGTCGCATTAGATTTGGTCATGGTTTTCTTTGCTGGAGAGAAAGCTGCACATGACGATTTGTAGAGTAAAGATCCCCCTGCTGCTCTCACAATATCAGACCTTTGTGGGACTATCCATGAACAGACCAAAGTTGGCAGGATTATGAACCTGCGCAGGGAGACCCTAACGAATTTTGAGTCTATTGCCTTAAGCACACAGGCAGAACTAGACAAAGCTTAGCCCCACCTTTGCTACATGGTAAAGGTTAAATGGTTTTGAGAATTAAGGTATCGGGGAGCTTTGTGGCAATTAACTGTGGAGAATTGAAAAAAACAACACATAATAGCAAATGATAAAAGCAGAACGTAGTCGGCAGGATTTGAACCTGCGCGGGGAGACCCCAATGGATTTCTAGTCCATCGCCTTAACCACTCGGCCACGACTACCTTCACCTTGATAGTGGGTGTGCTATTTGCAGGCTTGAGAAGTAGTAGAAAAAAACACCATTAAAGTAAAACTCAGTACAAAGTGAAGATCTAAGCACACATCTCTTGGTGAAGGTAAGTCCTCCATAAGGTTTGAATAACTAAAGAACAGACCGAAAAATACCTACAAAAAGGCATTCAATTAGATATTCAGCTTTTAAAAATATTACTTTTCAGGATATGTGAAAAACATTGTACCATACGTTCTAAACTTTTGGCTTATGGCATGAAAAGCCTCTGGTCTGGAAACCTGAGAAAATGCCTATAGATGCAAGACCATGCCATTAGAAGTTCAGCTACCTGGAGACCGCTAATATCCCTTCATCCTTGCTCTATATACTCCAAAAGAGCTCCAACCTTCACGCCCCTGTGTGCTCTGTGTACGTTTTAAGTTCAAAGATGCTTTGTGGCTTATCCGAGACACTTGTTTAGATAAAAGCAGACATTTCAATATTGTAGGCATTCCTAACCTGAAGCAAGAGTATAGATGTTGTCCATGATAATTACACAAGCCACTAGTCCTAAAGGAACCATAACTGCTGAAAGTCATATTATCATAAAGCAATCCAGGTACAGACCGTAGTTGGCAGGATTTGAACCTGCGCAGGGAAACCCCAATGGATTTCGAATCCATCGCCTTAACCACTCGGCCACAACTACATACGGTCTTGAAAGGCCTACCTTTACTAGATTGAAGAGGCTAACTTTGGAGTGCTATTCTTTGCTTTTTTTGTTCAGGCCTACCATCCCAATGCCCCAATCGCCCCACTGTTCTGGACCCACAAACCATCTTTTAACAAAATTCTGGCACCCTCTCTATGGACCCTATTCCTCTGCTGGGTGCCTGCCTTAGCACACAGATCTATGCCTGCACTGTCAGGGCAGAGTGATCTCCTGACCAACAGTGAAGGCATATTTCCAGTAGGGAAGAAGGCCATAAAGCTTCTCTTCTTCAGAAGACTATGAGTCCAAGACTTGCAATGCAAGTATCTCCCTGCATCGGCTTTATTCACACTGTTGATCTTCTGCTGATCCTTGAATATATTGCCCCACCGGTAATCAGATCATCAGTCTACAGGGGGCAGCAAGGACATAATTAGGAATAGCCTCTTTAGGGGCCCTTTCACACAGGTGGCTTCCATTCTCATCACCAGGGGATCTGTGAGGTGATTGGAGCAGAGCAGGGCAGATGACAGGTCCGTGTCTGCTCAGTTTTAGCAGAGCAGACAAAGACAGACCCTGCTCTGCTCTATGGGTGGCAGGGGGTAAATGGACTCCGCTGTCTCTTTTCACTTGACTGCCACCGATCCACCTAAAGGGAAAAGGATGCAGTCCTCCTCCATTTTTTAAGCAGGGCTGACCAGACTCGGAGGAGGTATTCAGGTTTAAACGGACACAAGTCCATGTACACTTGCTAGTGCATAGGAATGCATGGACCTTCCCATCAGGTGCACCTAAAATATGACAAATGGACCTGATCTAATCGCCCATGTGAAAGGGCCCTTAGCATGCAAATTTCTATGGTGGGGATTACTCACCACTATACTAATGAGAAAAGTGTGTGGGACTTTCTCCTATTCCATCAACATAGCGATCACCTACAGGTTTTTCTCTTTTTCCAGGCTATGGTGCATCTTCTATATTCCTGACCATACCATTGTATGAACTATGTTGTGTGTTGAATACTCAAAGGCTGCTGCACTCTCTATTCTTTGTTCAATGATCCTAGCCATCATTTAACTCAGGAGATTGGACACATCTATTAATGGAATGGGATTATTGTGGGGGGACTGGGCTGGAGATTCAGCATGTATTGCAGTCAGGGCTGCTTTTTGTAATCTAGGATCCCATCAGTTGAGGCCCTCAAAAGCTATTATCCCTTAATGTAAAATAGATCTTATGTTCAATAATGATATATGATGGAACACATTACCTTAAAATGTGTTGGAGAGAGATCAAACACTTTTCTATTGTTCGGAGGGCAACTATTTGCACCATGATACCACCAACAACCCATTGGAAATACCAGCTAGAGAGACTGGTTATAAATAAGAAGATTTATGATGTAGACCGGTAAAGAAGATCTTGATTCCAAGCTCTATTATATAGGGAACATCTAAAAATATGCCTAAGAAGTAGCCTAAACATATTAGCTATTGTCTTGAGGTTGTCTGGAAAAACTGCAGTAAACTTCCTCTGCGTAGGCTCTCCCATTCCTCTAGCTTCATAGCTGTATATGTACAGTGTCAGACAATCTAAGACACTGCTGTCTCTTACTGCTAGTCGCATTAGATTTGGTCATGGTTTTCTTTGCTGGAGAGAAAGCTGCACATGACGATTTGTAGAGTAAAGATCCCCCTGCTGCTCTCACAATATCAGACCTTTGTGGGACTATCCATGAACAGACCAAAGTTGGCAGGATTATGAACCTGCGCAGGGAGACCCTAACGAATTTTGAGTCTATTGCCTTAAGCACACAGGCAGAACTAGACAAAGCTTAGCCCCACCTTTGCTACATGGTAAAGGTTAAATGGTTTTGAGAATTAAGGTATCGGGGAGCTTTGTGGCAATTAACTGTGGAGAATTGAAAAAAACAACACATAATAGCAAATGATAAAAGCAGAACGTAGTCGGCAGGATTTGAACCTGCGCGGGGAGACCCCAATGGATTTCTAGTCCATCGCCTTAACCACTCGGCCACGACTACCTTCACCTTGATGGTAGGTGTGCTATTTGCAGGCTTGAGAAGTAGTAGAAAAAAACACCATTAAAGTAAAACTCAGTACAAAGTGAAGATCAAAGCACACATCTCTTGGTGAAGGTAAGTCCTCCATAAGGTTTGAATAACTAAAGAACAGACCGAAAAATACCTACAAAAAGGCATTCAATTAGATATTCAGCTTTTAAAAATATTACTTTTCAGGATATGTGAAAAACATTGTACCATACGTTCTAAACTTTTGGCTTATGGCATGAAAAGCCTCTGGTCTGGAAACCTGAGAAAATGCCTATAGATGCAAGACCATGCCATTAGAAGTTCAGCTACCTGGAGACCGCTAATATCCCTTCATCCTTGCTCTATATACTCCAAAAGAGCTCCAACCTTCACGCCCCTGTGTGCTCTGTGTACGTTTTAAGTTCAAAGATGCTTTGTGGCTTATCCGAGACATTTGTTTAGATAAAAGCAGACATTTCAATATTGTAGGCATTCCTAACCTGAAGCAAGAGTATAGATGTTGTCCATGATAATTACACAAGCCACTAGTCGTAAAGGAACCATAACTGCTGAAAGTCATATTATCATAAAGCAATCCAGGTACAGACCGTAGTTGGCAGGATTTGAACCTGCGCAGGGAAACCCCAATGGATTTCGAATCCATCGCCTTAACCACTCGGCCACAACTACATACGGTCTTGAAGGGCCTACCTTTACTAGATTGAAGAGGCTAACTTTGGAGTGCTATTCTTTGCTTTTTTTGTTCAGGCCTACCATCCCAATGCCCCTATCGCCCCACTGTTCTGGACCCACAAACCATCTTTTAACAAAATTCTGGCACCCTCTCTATGGACCCTATTCCTCTGCTGGGTGCCTGCCTTAGCACACAGATCTATGCCTGCACTGTCAGGGCAGAGTGATCTCCTGACCAACAGTGAAGGCATATTTCCAGTAGGGAAGAAGGCCATAAAGCTTCTCTTCTTCAGAAGACTATGAGTCCAAGACTTGCAATGCAAGTATCTCCCTGCATCGGCTTTATTCACACTGTTGATCTTCTGCTGATCCTTGAATATATTGCCCCACCGGTAATCAGATCATCAGTCTACAGGGGGCAGCAAGGACATAATTAGGAATAGCCTCTTTAGGGGCCCTTTCACACAGGTGGCTTCCATTCTCATCACCAGGGGATCTGTGAGGTGATTGGAGCAGAGCAGGGCAGATGACAGGTCCGTGTCTGCTCAGTTTTAGCAGAGCAGACAAAGACAGACCCTGCTCTGCTCTATGGGTGGCAGGGGGTAAATGGACTCCGCTGTCTCTTTTCACTTGACTGCCACCGATCCACCTAAAGGGAAAAGGATGCAGTCCTCCTCCATTTTTTAAGCAGGGCTGACCAGACTCGGAGGAGGTATTCAGGTTTAAACGGACACAAGTCCATGTACACTTGCTAGTGCATAGGAATGCATGGACCTTCCCATCAGGTGCACCTAAAATATGACAAATGGACCTGATCTAATCGCCCATGTGAAAGGGCCCTTAGCATGCAAATTTCTATGGTGGGGATTACTCACCACTATACTAATGAGAAAAGTGTGTGGGACTTTCTCCTATTCCATCAACATAGCGATCACCTACAGGTTTTTCTCTTTTTCCAGGCTATGGCGCATCTTCTATAATCCTGACCATACCATTGTATGAACTATGTTGTGTGTTGAATACTCAAAGGCTGCTGCACTCTCTATTCTTTGTTCAATGATCCTAGCCATCATTTAACTCAGGAGATTGGACACATCTATTAATGGAATGGGATTATTGTGGGGGGACTGGGCTGGAGATTCAGCATGTATTGCAGTCAGGGCTGCTTTTTGTAATCTAGGATCCCATCAGTTGAGGCCCTCAAAAGCTATTATCCCTTAATGTAAAATAGATCTTATGTTCAATAATGATATATGATGGAACACATTACCTTAAAATGTGTTGGAGAGAGATTAAACACTTTTCTATTGTTCGGAGGGCAACTATTTGCACCATGATACCACCAACAACCCATTGGAAATACCAGCTAGAGAGACTGGTTATAAATAAGAAGATTTATGATGTAGACCGGTAAGGAAGATCTTGATTCCAAGCTCTATTATATAGGGAACATCTAAAAATATGCCTAAGAAGTAGCCTAAACATATTAGCTATTGTCTTGAGGTTGTCTGGAAAAACTGCAGTAAACTTCCTCTGCGTAGGCTCTCCCATTCCTCTAGCTTCATAGCTGTATATGTACAGTGTCAGACAATCTAAGACACTGCTGTCTCTTACTGCTAGTCGCATTAGATTTGGTCATGGTTTTCTTTGCTGGAGAGAAAGCTGCACATGACGATTTGTAGAGTAAAGATCCCCCTGCTGCTCTCACAATATCAGACTTTTGTGGGACTATCCATGAACAGACCAAAGTTGGCAGGATTATGAACCTGCGCAGGGAGACCCTAACGAATTTTGAGTCTATTGCCTTAAGCACACAGGCAGAACTAGACAAAGCTTAGCCCCACCTTTGCTACATGGTAAAGGTTAAATGGTTTTGAGAATTAAGGTATCGGGGAGCTTTGTGGCAATTAACTGTGGAAAATTGAAAAAAACAACACATAATAGCAAATGATAAAAGCAGAACGTAGTCGGCAGGATTTGAACCTGCGCGGGGAGACCCCAATGGATTTCTAGTCCATCGCCTTAACCACTCGGCCACGACTACCTTCACCTTGATGGTAGGTGTGCTATTTGCAGGCTTGAGAAGTAGTAGAAAAAAACACCATTAAAGTAAAACTCAGTACAAAGTGAAGATCAAAGCACACATCTCTTGGTGAAGGTAAGTCCTCCATAAGGTTTGAATAACTAAAGAACAGACCGAAAAATACCTACAAAAAGGCATTCAATTAGATATTCAGCTTTTAAAAATATTACTTTTCAGGATATGTGAAAAACATTGTACCATACGTTCTAAACTTTTGGCTTATGGCATGAAAAGCCTCTGGTCTGGAAACCTGAGAAAATGCCTATAGATGCAAGACCATGCCATTAGAAGTTCAGCTACCTGGAGACCGCTAATATCCCTTCATCCTTGCTCTATATACTCCAAAAGAGCTCCAACCTTCACGCCCCTGTGTGCTCTGTGTACGTTTTAAGTTCAAAGATGCTTTGTGGCTTATCCGAGACACTTGTTTAGATAAAAGCAGACATTTCAATATTGTAGGCATTCCTAACCTGAAGCAAGAGTATAGATGTTGTCCATGATAATTACACAAGCCACTAGTCGTAAAGGAACCATAACTGCTGAAAGTCATATTATCATAAAGCAATCCAGGTACAGACCGTAGTTGGCAGGAGTTGAACCTGCGCAGGGAAACCCCAATGGATTTCGAATCCATCGCCTTAACCACTCGGCCACAACTACATACGGTCTTGAAGGGCCTACCTTTACTAGATTGAAGAGGCTAACTTTGGAGTGCTATTCTTTGCTTTTTTTGTTCAGGCCTACCATCCCAATGCCCCAATCGCCCCACTGTTCTGGACCCACAAACCATCTTTTAACAAAATTCTGGCACCCTCTCTATGGACCCTATTCCTCTGCTGGGTGCCTGCCTTAGCACACAGATCTATGCCTGCACTGTCAGGGCAGAGTGATCTCCTGACCAACAGTGAAGGCATATTTCCAGTAGGGAAGAAGGCCATAAAGCTTCTCTTCTTCAGAAGACTATGAGTCCAAGACTTGCAATGCAAGTATCTCCCTGCATCGGCTTTATTCACACTGTTGATCTTCTGCTGATCCTTGAATATATTGCCCCACCGGTAATCAGATCATCAGTCTACAGGGGGCAGCAAGGACATAATTAGGAATAGCCTCTTTAGGGGCCCTTTCACACAGGTGGCTTCCATTCTCATCACCAGGGGATCTGTGAGGTGATTGGAGCAGAGCAGGGCAGATGACAGGTCCGTGTCTGCTCAGTTTTAGCAGAGCAGACAAAGACAGACCCTGCTCTGCTCTATGGGTGGCAGGGGGTAAATGGACTCCGCTGTCTCTTTTCACTTGACTGCCACCGATCCACCTAAAGGGAAAAGGATGCAGTCCTCCTCCATTTTTTAAGCAGGGCTGACCAGACTCGGAGGAGGTATTCAGGTTTAAACGGACACAAGTCCATGTACACTTGCTAGTGCATAGGAATGCATGGACCTTCCCATCAGGTGCACCTAAAATATGACAAATGGACCTGATCTAATCGCCCATGTGAAAGGGCCCTTAGCATGCAAATTTCTATGGTGGGGATTACTCACCACTATACTAATGAGAAAAGTGTGTGGGACTTTCTCCTATTCCATCAACAACGCGATCACCTACAGGTTTTTCTCTTTTTCCAGGCTATGGCGCATCTTCTATAATCCTGACCATACCATTGTATGAACTATGTTGTGTGTTGAATACTCAAAGGCTGCTGCACTCTCTATTCTTTGTTCAATGATCCTAGCCATCATTTAACTCAGGAGATTGGACACATCTATTAATGGAATGGGATTATTGTGGGGGGACTGGGCTGGAGATTCAGCATGTATTGCAGTCAGGGCTGCTTTTTGTAATCTAGGATCCCATCAGTTGAGGCCCTCAAAAGCTATTATCCCTTAATGTAAAATAGATCTTATGTTCAATAATGATATATGATGGAACACATTACCTTAAAATGTGTTGGAGAGAGATCAAACACTTTTCTATTGTTCGGAGGGCAACTATTTGCACCATGATACCACCAACAACCCATTGGAAATACCAGCTAGAGAGACTGGTTATAAATAAGAAGATTTATGATGTAGACCGGTAAAGAAGATCTTGATTCCAAGCTCTATTATATAGGGAACATCTAAAAATATGCCTAAGAAGTAGCCTAAACATATTAGCTATTGTCTTGAGGTTGTCTGGAAAAACTGCAGTAAACTTCCTCTGCGTAGGCTCTCCCATTCCTCTAGCTTCATAGCTGTATATGTACAGTGTCAGACAATCTAAGACACTGCTGTCTCTTACTGCTAGTCGCATTAGATTTGGTCATGGTTTTCTTTGCTGGAGAGAAAGCTGCACATGACGATTTGTAGAGTAAAGATCCCCCTGCTGCTCTCACAATATCAGACCTTTGTGGGACTATCCATGAACAGACCAAAGTTGGCAGGATTATGAACCTGCGCAGGGAGACCCTAACGAATTTTGAGTCTATTGCCTTAAGCACACAGGCAGAACTAGACAAAGCTTAGCCTAACCTTTGCTACATGGTAAAGGTTAAATGGTTTTGAGAATTAAGGTATCGGGGAGCTTTGTGGCAATTAACTGTGGAGAATTGAAAAAAACAACACATAATAGCAAATGATAAAAGCAGAACGTAGTCGGCAGAATTTGAACCTGCGCGGGGAGACCCCAATGGATTTCTAGTCCATCGCCTTAACCACTCGGCCAGGACTACCTTCACCTTGGTGGTGGGTGTGCTATTTGCAGGCTTGAGAAGTAGTAGAAAAAAACACCATTAAAGTAAAACTCAGTACAAAGTGAAGATCTAAGCACACATCTCTTGGTGAAGGTAAGTCCTCCATAAGGTTTGAATAACTAAAGAACAGACCGAAAAATACCTACAAAAAGGCATTCAATTAGATATTCAGCTTTTAAAAATATTACTTTTCAGGATATGTGAAAAACATTGTACCATACGTTCTAAACTTTTGGCTTATGGCATGAAAAGCCTCTGGTCTGGAAACCTGAGAAAATGCCTATAGATGCAAGACCATGCCATTAGAAGTTCAGCTACCTGGAGACCGCTAATATCCCTTCATCCTTGCTCTATATACTCCAAAAGAGCTCCAACCTTCACGCCCCTGTGTGCTCTGTGTACGTTTTAAGTTCAACGATGCTTTGTGGCTTATCCGAGACACTTGTTTAGATAAAAGCAGACATTTCAATATTGTAGGCATTCCTAACCTGAAGCAAGAGTATAGATGTTGTCCATGATAATTACACAAGCCACTAGTCGTACAGGAACCATAACTGCTGAAAGTCATATTATCATAAAGCAATCCAGGTACAGACCGTAGTTGGCAGGAGTTGAACCTGCGCAGGGAAACCCCAATGGATTTCAAATCCATCGCCTTAACCACTCGGCCACAACTACATACGGTCTTGAAGGGCCTACCTTTACTAGATTGAAGAGGCTAACTTTGGAGTGCTATTCTTTGCTTTTTTTGTTCAGGCCTACCATCCCAATGCCCCAATCGCCCCACTGTTCTGGACCCACAAACCATCTTTTAACAAAATTCTGGCACCCTCTCTATGGACCCTATTCCTCTGCTGGGTGCCTGCCTTAGCACACAGATCTATGCCTGCACTGTCAGGGCAGAGTGATCTCCTGACCAACAGTGAAGGCATATTTCCAGTAGGGAAGAAGGCCATAAAGCTTCTCTTCTTCAGAAGACTATGAGTCCAAGACTTGCAATGCAAGTATCTCCCTGCATCGGCTTTATTCACACTGTTGATCTTCTGCTGATCCTTGAATATATTGCCCCACCGGTAATCAGATCATCAGTCTACAGGGGGCAGCAAGGACATAATTAGGAATAGCCTCTTTAGGGGCCCTTTCACACAGGTGGCTTCCATTCTCATCACCAGGGGATCTGTGAGGTGATTGGAGCAGAGCAGGGCAGATGACAGGTCCGTGTCTGCTCAGTTTTAGCAGAGCAGACAAAGACAGACCCTGCTCTGCTCTATGGGTGGCAGGGGGTAAATGGACTCCGCTGTCTCTTTTCACTTGACTGCCACCGATCCACCTAAAGGGAAAAGGATGCAGTCCTCCTCCATTTTTTAAGCAGGGCTGACCAGACTCGGAGGAGGTATTCAGGTTTAAACGGACACAAGTCCATGTACACTTGCTAGTGCATAGGAATGCATGGACCTTCCCATCAGGTGCACCTAAAATATGACAAATGGACCTGATCTAATCGCCCATGTGAAAGGGCCCTTAGCATGCAAATTTCTATGGTGGGGATTACTCACCACTATACTAATGAGAAAAGTGTGTGGGACTTTCTCCTATTCCATCAACAACGCGATCACCTACAGGTTTTTCTCTTTTTCCAGGCTATGGCGCATCTTCTATAATCCTGACCATACCATTGTATGAACTATGTTGTGTGTTGAATACTCAAAGGCTGCTGCACTCTCTATTCTTTGTTCAATGATCCTAGCCATCATTTAACTCAGGAGATTGGACACATCTATTAATGGAATGGGATTATTGTGGGGGGACTGGGCTGGAGATTCAGCATGTATTGCAGTCAGGGCTGCTTTTTGTAATCTAGGATCCCATCAGTTGAGGCCCTCAAAAGCTATTATCCCTTAATGTAAAATAGATCTTATGTTCAATAATGATATATGATGGAACACATTACCTTAAAATGTGTTGGAGAGAGATCAAACACTTTTCTATTGTTCGGAGGGCAACTATTTGCACCATGATACCACCAACAACCCATTGGAAATACCAGCTAGAGAGACTGGTTATAAATAAGAAGATTTATGATGTAGACCGGTAAAGAAGATCTTGATTCCAAGCTCTATTATATAGGGAACATCTAAAAATATGCCTAAGAAGTAGCCTAAACATATTAGCTATTGTCTTGAGGTTGTCTGGAAAAACTGCAGTAAACTTCCTCTGCGTAGGCTCTCCCATTCCTCTAGCTTCATAGCTGTATATGTACAGTGTCAGACAATCTAAGACACTGCTGTCTCTTACTGCTAGTCGCATTAGATTTGGTCATGGTTTTCTTTGCTGGAGAGAAAGCTGCACATGACGATTTGTAGAGTAAAGATCCCCCTGCTGCTCTCACAATATCAGACCTTTGTGGGACTATCCATGAACAGACCAAAGTTGGCAGGATTATGAACCTGCGCAGGGAGACCCTAACGAATTTTGAGTCTATTGCCTTAAGCACACAGGCAGAACTAGACAAAGCTTAGCCTAACCTTTGCTACATGGTAAAGGTTAAATGGTTTTGAGAATTAAGGTATCGGGGAGCTTTGTGGCAATTAACTGTGGAGAATTGAAAAAAACAACACATAATAGCAAATGATAAAAGCAGAACGTAGTCGGCAGGATTTGAACCTGCGCGGGGAGACCCCAATGGATTTCTAGTCCATCGCCTTAACCACTCGGCCAGGACTACCTTCACCTTGATGGTGGGTGTGCTATTTGCAGGCTTGAGAAGTAGTAGAAAAAAACACCATTAAAGTAAAACTCAGTACAAAGTGAAGATCTAAGCACACATCTCTTGGTGAAGGTAAGTCCTCCATAAGGTTTGAATAACTAAAGAACAGACCGAAAAATACCTACAAAAAGGCATTCAATTAGATATTCAGCTTTTAAAAATATTACTTTTCAGGATATGTGAAAAACATTGTACCATACGTTCTAAACTTTTGGCTTATGGCATGAAAAGCCTCTGGTCTGGAAACCTGAGAAAATGCCTATAGATGCAAGACCATGCCATTAGAAGTTCAGCTACCTGGAGACCGCTAATATCCCTTCATCCTTGCTCTATATACTCCAAAAGAGCTCCAACCTTCACGCCCCTGTGTGCTCTGTGTACGTTTTAAGTTCAACGATGCTTTGTGGCTTATCCGAGACACTTGTTTAGATAAAAGCAGACATTTCAATATTGTAGGCATTCCTAACCTGAAGCAAGAGTATAGATGTTGTCCATGATAATTACACAAGCCACTAGTCGTACAGGAACCATAACTGCTGAAAGTCATATTATCATAAAGCAATCCAGGTACAGACCGTAGTTGGCAGGAGTTGAACCTGCGCAGGGAAACCCCAATGGATTTCAAATCCATCGCCTTAACCACTCGGCCACAACTACATACGGTCTTGAAGGGCCTACCTTTACTAGATTGAAGAGGCTAACTTTGGAGTGCTATTCTTTGCTTTTTTTGTTCAGGCCTACCATCCCAATGCCCCAATCGCCCCACTGTTCTGGACCCACAAACCATCTTTTAACAAAATTCTGGCACCCTCTCTATGGACCCTATTCCTCTGCTGGGTGCCTGCCTTAGCACACAGATCTATGCCTGCACTGTCAGGGCAGAGTGATCTCCTGACCAACAGTGAAGGCATATTTCCAGTAGGGAAGAAGGCCATAAAGCTTCTCTTCTTCAGAAGACTATGAGTCCAAGACTTGCAATGCAAGTATCTCCCTGCATCGGCTTTATTCACACTGTTGATCTTCTGCTGATCCTTGAATATATTGCCCCACCGGTAATCAGATCATCAGTCTACAGGGGGCAGCAAGGACATAATTAGGAATAGCCTCTTTAGGGGCCCTTTCACACAGGTGGCTTCCATTCTCATCACCAGGGGATCTGTGAGGTGATTGGAGCAGAGCAGGGCAGATGACAGGTCCGTGTCTGCTCAGTTTTAGCAGAGCAGACAAAGACAGACCCTGCTCTGCTCTATGGGTGGCAGGGGGTAAATGGACTCCGCTGTCTCTTTTCACTTGACTGCCACCGATCCACCTAAAGGGAAAAGGATGCAGTCCTCCTCCATTTTTTAAGCAGGGCTGACCAGACTCGGAGGAGGTATTCAGGTTTAAACGGACACAAGTCCATGTACACTTGCTAGTGCATAGGAATGCATGGACCTTCCCATCAGGTGCACCTAAAATATGACAAATGGACCTGATCTAATCGCCCATGTGAAAGGGCCCTTAGCATGCAAATTTCTATGGTGGGGATTACTCACCACTATACTAATGAGAAAAGTGTGTGGGACTTTCTCCTATTCCATCAACAACGCGATCACCTACAGGTTTTTCTCTTTTTCCAGGCTATGGCGCATCTTCTATAATCCTGACCATACCATTGTATGAACTATGTTGTGTGTTGAATACTCAAAGGCTGCTGCACTCTCTATTCTTTGTTCAATGATCCTAGCCATCATTTAACTCAGGAGATTGGACACATCTATTAATGGAATGGGATTATTGTGGGGGGACTGGGCTGGAGATTCAGCATGTATTGCAGTCAGGGCTGCTTTTTGTAATCTAGGATCCCATCAGTTGAGGCCCTCAAAAGCTATTATCCCTTAATGTAAAATAGATCTTATGTTCAATAATGATATATGATGGAACACATTACCTTAAAATGTGTTGGAGAGAGATCAAACACTTTTCTATTGTTCGGAGGGCAACTATTTGCACCATGATACCACCAACAACCCATTGGAAATACCAGCTAGAGAGACTGGTTATAAATAAGAAGATTTATGATGTAGACCGGTAAAGAAGATCTTGATTCCAAGCTCTATTATATAGGGAACATCTAAAAATATGCCTAAGAAGTAGCCTAAACATATTAGCTATTGTCTTGAGGTTGTCTGGAAAAACTGCAGTAAACTTCCTCTGCGTAGGCTCTCCCATTCCTCTAGCTTCATAGCTGTATATGTACAGTGTCAGACAATCTAAGACACTGCTGTCTCTTACTGCTAGTCGCATTAGATTTGGTCATGGTTTTCTTTGCTGGAGAGAAAGCTGCACATGACGATTTGTAGAGTAAAGATCCCCCTGCTGCTCTCACAATATCAGACCTTTGTGGGACTATCCATGAACAGACCAAAGTTGGCAGGATTATGAACCTGCGCAGGGAGACCCTAACGAATTTTGAGTCTATTGCCTTAAGCACACAGGCAGAACTAGACAAAGCTTAGCCCCACCTTTGCTACATGGTAAAGGTTAAATGGTTTTGAGAATTAAGGTATCGGGGAGCTTTGTGGCAATTAACTGTGGAGAATTGAAAAAAACAACACATAATAGAAAATGATAAAAGCAGAACGTAGTCGGCAGGATTTGAACCTGCGCGGGGAGACCCCAATGGATTTCTAGTCCATCGCCTTAACCACTCGGCCACGACTACCTTCACCTTGATGGTAGGTGTGCTATTTGCAGGCTTGAGAAGTAGTAGAAAAAAACACCATTAAAGTAAAACTCAGTACAAAGTGAAGATCTAAGCACACATCTCTTGGTGAAGGTAAGTCCTCCATAAGGTTTGAATAACTAAAGAACAGACCGAAAAATACCTACAAAAAGGCATTCAATTAGATATTCAGCTTTTAAAAATATTACTTTTCAGGATATGTGAAAAACATTGTACCATACGTTCTAAACTTTTGGCTTATGGCATGAAAAGCCTCTGGTCTGGAAACCTGAGAAAATGCCTATAGATGCAAGACCATGCCATTAGAAGTTCAGCTACCTGGAGACCGCTAATATCCCTTCATCCTTGCTCTATATACTCCAAAAGAGCTCCAACCTTCACGCCCCTGTGTGCTCTGTGTACGTTTTAAGTTCAAAGATGCTTTGTGGCTTATCCGAGACACTTGTTTAGATAAAAGCAGACATTTCAATATTGTAGGCATTCCTAACCTGAAGCAAGAGTATAGATGTTGTCCATGATAATTACACAAGCCACTAGTCGTACAGGAACCATAACTGCTGAAAGTCATATTATCATAAAGCAATCCAGGTACAGACCGTAGTTGGCAGGATTTGAACCTGCGCAGGGAAACCCCAATGGATTTCAAATCCATCGCCTTAACCACTCGGCCACAACTACATACGGTCTTGAAGGGCCTACCTTTACTAGATTGAAGAGGCTAACTTTGGAGTGCTATTCTTTGCTTTTTTTGTTCAGGCCTACCATCCCAATGCCCCAATCGCCCCACTGTTCTGGACCCACAAACCATCTTTTAACAAAATTCTGGCACCCTCTCTATGGACCCTATTCCTCTGCTGGGTGCCTGCCTTAGCACACAGATCTATGCCTGCACTGTCAGGGCAGAGTGATCTCCTGACCAACAGTGAAGGCATATTTCCAGTAGGGAAGAAGGCCATAAAGCTTCTCTTCTTCAGAAGACTATGAGTCCAAGACTTGCAATGCAAGTATCTCCCTGCATCGGCTTTATTCACACTGTTGATCTTCTGCTGATCCTTGAATATATTGCCCCACCGGTAATCAGATCATCAGTCTACAGGGGGCAGCAAGGACATAATTAGGAATAGCCTCTTTAGGGGCCCTTTCACACAGGTGGCTTCCATTCTCATCACCAGGGGATCTGTGAGGTGATTGGAGCAGAGCAGGGCAGATGACAGGTCCGTGTCTGCTCAGTTTTAGCAGAGCAGACAAAGACAGACCCTGCTCTGCTCTATGGGTGGCAGGGGGTAAATGGACTCCGCTGTCTCTTTTCACTTGACTGCCACCGATCCACCTAAAGGGAAAAGGATGCAGTCCTCCTCCATTTTTTAAGCAGGGCTGACCAGACTCGGAGGAGGTATTCAGGTTTAAACGGACACAAGTCCATGTACACTTGCTAGTGCATAGGAATGCATGGACCTTCCCATCAGGTGCACCTAAAATATGACAAATGGACCTGATCTAATCGCCCATGTGAAAGGGCCCTTAGCATGCAAATTTCTATGGTGGGGATTACTCACCACTATACTAATGAGAAAAGTGTGTGGGACTTTCTCCTATTCCATCAACATAGCGATCACCTACAGGTTTTTCTCTTTTTCCAGGCTATGGCGCATCTTCTATAATCCTGACCATACCATTGTATGAACTATGTTGTGTGTTGAATACTCAAAGGCTGCTGCACTCTCTATTCTTTGTTCAATGATCCTAGCCATCATTTAACTCAGGAGATTGGACACATCTATTAATGGAATGGGATTATTGTGGGGGGACTGGGCTGGAGATTCAGCATGTATTGCAGTCAGGGCTGCTTTTTGTAATCTAGGATCCCATCAGTTGAGGCCCTCAAAAGCTATTATCCCTTAATGTAAAATAGATCTTATGTTCAATAATGATATATGATGGAACACATTACCTTAAAATGTGTTGGAGAGAGATCAAACACTTTTCTATTGTTCGGAGGGCAACTATTTGCACCATGATACCACCAACAACCCATTGGAAATACCAGCTAGAGAGACTGGTTATAAATAAGAAGATTTATGATGTAGACCGGTAAAGAAGATCTTGATTCCAAGCTCTATTATATAGGGAACATCTAAAAATATGCCTAAGAAGTAGCCTAAACATATTAGCTATTGTCTTGAGGTTGTCTGGAAAAACTGCAGTAAACTTCCTCTGCGTAGGCTCTCCCATTCCTCTAGCTTCATAGCTGTATATGTACAGTGTCAGACAATCTAAGACACTGCTGTCTCTTACTGCTAGTCGCATTAGATTTGGTCATGGTTTTCTTTGCTGGAGAGAAAGCTGCACATGACGATTTGTAGAGTAAAGATCCCCCTGCTGCTCTCACAATATCAGACCTTTGTGGGACTATCCATGAACATACCAAAGTTGGCAGGATTATGAACCTGCGCAGGGAGACCCTAACGAATTTTGAGTCTATTGCCTTAAGCACACAGGCAGAACTAGACAAAGCTTAGCCCCACCTTTGCTACATGGTAAAGGTTAAATGGTTTTGAGAATTAAGGTATCGGGGAGCTTTGTGGCAATTAACTGTGGAGAATTGAAAAAAACAACACATAATAGCAAATGATAAAAGCAGAACGTAGTCGGCAGGATTTGAACCTGCGCGGGGAGACCCCAATGGATTTCTAGTCCATCGCCTTAACCACTCGGCCACGACTACCTTCACCTTGATAGTGGGTGTGCTATTTGCAGGCTTGAGAAGTAGTAGAAAAAAACACCATTAAAGTAAAACTCAGTACAAAGTGAAGATCTAAGCACACATCTCTTGGTGAAGGTAAGTCCTCCATAAGGTTTGAATAACTAAAGAACAGACCGAAAAATACCTACAAAAAGGCATTCAATTAGATATTCAGCTTTTAAAAATATTACTTTTCAGGATATGTGAAAAACATTGTACCATACGTTCTAAACTTTTGGCTTATGGCATGAAAAGCCTCTGGTCTGGAAACCTGAGAAAATGCCTATAGATGCAAGACCATGCCATTAGAAGTTCAGCTACCTGGAGACCGCTAATATCCCTTCATCCTTGCTCTATATACTCCAAAAGAGCTCCAACCTTCACGCCCCTGTGTGCTCTGTGTACGTTTTAAGTTCAAAGATGCTTTGTGGCTTATCCGAGACACTTGTTTAGATAAAAGCAGACATTTCAATATTGTAGGCATTCCTAACCTGAAGCAAGAGTATAGATGTTGTCCATGATAATTACACAAGCCACTAGTCGTAAAGGAACCATAACTGCTGAAAGTCATATTATCATAAAGCAATCCAGGTACAGACCGTAGTTGGCAGGATTTGAACCTGCGCAGGGAAACCCCAATGGATTTCGAATCCATCGCCTTAACCACTCGGCCACAACTACATACGGTCTTGAAGGGCCTACCTTTACTAGATTGAAGAGGCTAACTTTGGAGTGCTATTCTTTGCTTTTTTTGTTCAGGCCTACCATCCCAATGCCCCTATCGCCCCACTGTTCTGGACCCACAAACCATCTTTTAACAAAATTCTGGCACCCTCTCTATGGACCCTATTCCTCTGCTGGGTGCCTGCCTTAGCACACAGATCTATGCCTGCACTGTCAGGGCAGAGTGATCTCCTGACCAACAGTGAAGGCATATTTCCAGTAGGGAAGAAGGCCATAAAGCTTCTCTTCTTCAGAAGACTATGAGTCCAAGACTTGCAATGCAAGTATCTCCCTGCATCGGCTTTATTCACACTGTTGATCTTCTGCTGATCCTTGAATATATTGCCCCACCGGTAATCAGATCATCAGTCTACAGGGGGCAGCAAGGACATAATTAGGAATAGCCTCTTTAGGGGCCCTTTCACACAGGTGGCTTCCATTCTCATCACCAGGGGATCTGTGAGGTGATTGGAGCAGAGCAGGGCAGATGACAGGTCCGTGTCTGCTCAGTTTTAGCAGAGCAGACAAAGACAGACCCTGCTCTGCTCTATGGGTGGCAGGGGGTAAATGGACTCCGCTGTCTCTTTTCACTTGACTGCCACCGATCCACCTAAAGGGAAAAGGATGCAGTCCTCCTCCATTTTTTAAGCAGGGCTGACCAGACTCGGAGGAGGTATTCAGGTTTAAACGGACACAAGTCCATGTACACTTGCTAGTGCATAGGAATGCATGGACCTTCCCATCAGGTGCACCTAAAATATGACAAATGGACCTGATCTAATCGCCCATGTGAAAGGGCCCTTAGCATGCAAATTTCTATGGTGGGGATTACTCACCACTATACTAATGAGAAAAGTGTGTGGGACTTTCTCCTATTCCATCAACATAGCGATCACCTACAGGTTTTTCTCTTTTTCCAGGCTATGGCGCATCTTCTATAATCCTGACCATACCATTGTATGAACTATGTTGTGTGTTGAATACTCAAAGGCTGCTGCACTCTCTATTCTTTGTTCAATGATCCTAGCCATCATTTAACTCAGGAGATTGGACACATCTATTAATGGAATGGGATTATTGTGGGGGGACTGGGCTGGAGATTCAGCATGTATTGCAGTCAGGGCTGCTTTTTGTAATCTAGGATCCCATCAGTTGAGGCCCTCAAAAGCTATTATCCCTTAATGTAAAATAGATCTTATGTTCAATAATGATATATGATGGAACACATTACCTTAAAATGTGTTGGAGAGAGATTAAACACTTTTCTATTGTTCGGAGGGCAACTATTTGCACCATGATACCACCAACAACCCATTGGAAATACCAGCTAGAGAGACTGGTTATAAATAAGAAGATTTATGATGTAGACCGGTAAGGAAGATCTTGATTCCAAGCTCTATTATATAGGGAACATCTAAAAATATGCCTAAGAAGTAGCCTAAACATATTAGCTATTGTCTTGAGGTTGTCTGGAAAAACTGCAGTAAACTTCCTCTGCGTAGGCTCTCCCATTCCTCTAGCTTCATAGCTGTATATGTACAGTGTCAGACAATCTAAGACACTGCTGTCTCTTACTGCTAGTCGCATTAGATTTGGTCATGGTTTTCTTTGCTGGAGAGAAAGCTGCACATGACGATTTGTAGAGTAAAGATCCCCCTGCTGCTCTCACAATATCAGACTTTTGTGGGACTATCCATGAACAGACCAAAGTTGGCAGGATTATGAACCTGCGCAGGGAGACCCTAACGAATTTTGAGTCTATTGCCTTAAGCACACAGGCAGAACTAGACAAAGCTTAGCCCCACCTTTGCTACATGGTAAAGGTTAAATGGTTTTGAGAATTAAGGTATCGGGGAGCTTTGTGGCAATTAACTGTGGAAAATTGAAAAAAACAACACATAATAGCAAATGATAAAAGCAGAACGTAGTCGGCAGGATTTGAACCTGCGCGGGGAGACCCCAATGGATTTCTAGTCCATCGCCTTAACCACTCGGCCACGACTACCTTCACCTTGATGGTAGGTGTGCTATTTGCAGGCTTGAGAAGTAGTAGAAAAAAACACCATTAAAGTAAAACTCAGTACAAAGTGAAGATCAAAGCACACATCTCTTGGTGAAGGTAAGTCCTCCATAAGGTTTGAATAACTAAAGAACAGACCGAAAAATACCTACAAAAAGGCATTCAATTAGATATTCAGCTTTTAAAAATATTACTTTTCAGGATATGTGAAAAACATTGTACCATACGTTCTAAACTTTTGGCTTATGGCATGAAAAGCCTCTGGTCTGGAAACCTGAGAAAATGCCTATAGATGCAAGACCATGCCATTAGAAGTTCAGCTACCTGGAGACCGCTAATATCCCTTCATCCTTGCTCTATATACTCCAAAAGAGCTCCAACCTTCACGCCCCTGTGTGCTCTGTGTACGTTTTAAGTTCAAAGATGCTTTGTGGCTTATCCGAGACACTTGTTTAGATAAAAGCAGACATTTCAATATTGTAGGCATTCCTAACCTGAAGCAAGAGTATAAATGTTGTCCATGATAATTACACAAGCCACTAGTCGTAAAGGAACCATAACTGCTGAAAGTCATATTATCATAAAGCAATCCAGGTACAGACCGTAGTTGGCAGGAGTTGAACCTGCGCAGGGAAACCCCAATGGATTTCGAATCCATCGCCTTAACCACTCGGCCACAACTACATACGGTCTTGAAGGGCCTACCTTTACTAGATTGAAGAGGCTAACTTTGGAGTGCTATTCTTTGCTTTTTTTGTTCAGGCCTACCATCCCAATGCCCCAATCGCCCCACTGTTCTGGACCCACAAACCATCTTTTAACAAAATTCTGGCACCCTCTCTATGGACCCTATTCCTCTGCTGGGTGCCTGCCTTAGCACACAGATCTATGCCTGCACTGTCAGGGCAGAGTGATCTCCTGACCAACAGTGAAGGCATATTTCCAGTAGGGAAGAAGGCCATAAAGCTTCTCTTCTTCAGAAGACTATGAGTCCAAGACTTGCAATGCAAGTATCTCCCTGCATCGGCTTTATTCACACTGTTGATCTTCTGCTGATCCTTGAATATATTGCCCCACCGGTAATCAGATCATCAGTCTACAGGGGGCAGCAAGGACATAATTAGGAATAGCCTCTTTAGGGGCCCTTTCACACAGGTGGCTTCCATTCTCATCACCAGGGGATCTGTGAGGTGATTGGAGCAGAGCAGGGCAGATGACAGGTCCGTGTCTGCTCAGTTTTAGCAGAGCAGACAAAGACAGACCCTGCTCTGCTCTATGGGTGGCAGGGGGTAAATGGACTCCGCTGTCTCTTTTCACTTGACTGCCACCGATCCACCTAAAGGGAAAAGGATGCAGTCCTCCTCCATTTTTTAAGCAGGGCTGACCAGACTCGGAGGAGGTATTCAGGTTTAAACGGACACAAGTCCATGTACACTTGCTAGTGCATAGGAATGCATGGACCTTCCCATCAGGTGCACCTAAAATATGACAAATGGACCTGATCTAATCGCCCATGTGAAAGGGCCCTTAGCATGCAAATTTCTATGGTGGGGATTACTCACCACTATACTAATGAGAAAAGTGTGTGGGACTTTCTCCTATTCCATCAACATAGCGATCACCTACAGGTTTTTCTCTTTTTCCAGGCTATGGCGCATCTTCTATAATCCTGACCATACCATTGTATGAACTATGTTGTGTGTTGAATACTCAAAGGCTGCTGCACTCTCTATTCTTTGTTCAATGATCCTAGCCATCATTTAACTCAGGAGATTGGACACATCTATTAATGGAATGGGATTATTGTGGGGGGACTGGGCTGGAGATTCAGCATGTATTGCAGTCAGGGCTGCTTTTTGTAATCTAGGATCCCATCAGTTGAGGCCCTCAAAAGCTATTATCCCTTAATGTAAAATAGATCTTATGTTCAATAATGATATATGATGGAACACATTACCTTAAAATGTGTTGGAGAGAGATCAAACACTTTTCTATTGTTCGGAGGGCAACTATTTGCACCATGATACCACCAACAACCCATTGGAAATACCAGCTAGAGAGACTGGTTATAAATAAGAAGATTTATGATGTAGACCGGTAAAGAAGATCTTGATTCCAAGCTCTATTATATAGGGAACATCTAAAAATATGCCTAAGAAGTAGCCTAAACATATTAGCTATTGTCTTGAGGTTGTCTGGAAAAACTGCAGTAAACTTCCTCTGCGTAGGCTCTCCCATTCCTCTAGCTTCATAGCTGTATATGTACAGTGTCAGACAATCTAAGACACTGCTGTCTCTTACTGCTAGTCGCATTAGATTTGGTCATGGTTTTCTTTGCTGGAGAGAAAGCTGCACATGACGATTTGTAGAGTAAAGATCCCCCTGCTGCTCTCACAATATCAGACCTTTGTGGGACTATCCATGAACAGACCAAAGTTGGCAGGATTATGAACCTGCGCAGGGAGACCCTAACGAATTTTGAGTCTATTGCCTTAAGCACACAGGCAGAACTAGACAAAGCTTAGCCTAACCTTTGCTACATGGTAAAGGTTAAATGGTTTTGAGAATTAAGGTATCGGGGAGCTTTGTGGCAATTAACTGTGGAGAATTGAAAAAAACAACACATAATAGCAAATGATAAAAGCAGAACGTAGTCGGCAGAATTTGAACCTGCGCGGGGAGACCCCAATGGATTTCTAGTCCATCGCCTTAACCACTCGGCCAGGACTACCTTCACCTTGGTGGTGGGTGTGCTATTTGCAGGCTTGAGAAGTAGTAGAAAAAAACACCATTAAAGTAAAACTCAGTACAAAGTGAAGATCTAAGCACACATCTCTTGGTGAAGGTAAGTCCTCCATAAGGTTTGAATAACTAAAGAACAGACCGAAAAATACCTACAAAAAGGCATTCAATTAGATATTCAGCTTTTAAAAATATTACTTTTCAGGATATGTGAAAAACATTGTACCATACGTTCTAAACTTTTGGCTTATGGCATGAAAAGCCTCTGGTCTGGAAACCTGAGAAAATGCCTATAGATGCAAGACCATGCCATTAGAAGTTCAGCTACCTGGAGACCGCTAATATCCCTTCATCCTTGCTCTATATACTCCAAAAGAGCTCCAACCTTCACGCCCCTGTGTGCTCTGTGTACGTTTTAAGTTCAACGATGCTTTGTGGCTTATCCGAGACACTTGTTTAGATAAAAGCAGACATTTCAATATTGTAGGCATTCCTAACCTGAAGCAAGAGTATAGATGTTGTCCATGATAATTACACAAGCCACTAGTCGTACAGGAACCATAACTGCTGAAAGTCATATTATCATAAAGCAATCCAGGTACAGACCGTAGTTGGCAGGAGTTGAACCTGCGCAGGGAAACCCCAATGGATTTCAAATCCATCGCCTTAACCACTCGGCCACAACTACATACGGTCTTGAAGGGCCTACCTTTACTAGATTGAAGAGGCTAACTTTGGAGTGCTATTCTTTGCTTTTTTTGTTCAGGCCTACCATCCCAATGCCCCAATCGCCCCACTGTTCTGGACCCACAAACCATCTTTTAACAAAATTCTGGCACCCTCTCTATGGACCCTATTCCTCTGCTGGGTGCCTGCCTTAGCACACAGATCTATGCCTGCACTGTCAGGGCAGAGTGATCTCCTGACCAACAGTGAAGGCATATTTCCAGTAGGGAAGAAGGCCATAAAGCTTCTCTTCTTCAGAAGACTATGAGTCCAAGACTTGCAATGCAAGTATCTCCCTGCATCGGCTTTATTCACACTGTTGATCTTCTGCTGATCCTTGAATATATTGCCCCACCGGTAATCAGATCATCAGTCTACAGGGGGCAGCAAGGACATAATTAGGAATAGCCTCTTTAGGGGCCCTTTCACACAGGTGGCTTCCATTCTCATCACCAGGGGATCTGTGAGGTGATTGGAGCAGAGCAGGGCAGATGACAGGTCCGTGTCTGCTCAGTTTTAGCAGAGCAGACAAAGACAGACCCTGCTCTGCTCTATGGGTGGCAGGGGGTAAATGGACTCCGCTGTCTCTTTTCACTTGACTGCCACCGATCCACCTAAAGGGAAAAGGATGCAGTCCTCCTCCATTTTTTAAGCAGGGCTGACCAGACTCGGAGGAGGTATTCAGGTTTAAACGGACACAAGTCCATGTACACTTGCTAGTGCATAGGAATGCATGGACCTTCCCATCAGGTGCACCTAAAATATGACAAATGGACCTGATCTAATCGCCCATGTGAAAGGGCCCTTAGCATGCAAATTTCTATGGTGGGGATTACTCACCACTATACTAATGAGAAAAGTGTGTGGGACTTTCTCCTATTCCATCAACAACGCGATCACCTACAGGTTTTTCTCTTTTTCCAGGCTATGGCGCATCTTCTATAATCCTGACCATACCATTGTATGAACTATGTTGTGTGTTGAATACTCAAAGGCTGCTGCACTCTCTATTCTTTGTTCAATGATCCTAGCCATCATTTAACTCAGGAGATTGGACACATCTATTAATGGAATGGGATTATTGTGGGGGGACTGGGCTGGAGATTCAGCATGTATTGCAGTCAGGGCTGCTTTTTGTAATCTAGGATCCCATCAGTTGAGGCCCTCAAAAGCTATTATCCCTTAATGTAAAATAGATCTTATGTTCAATAATGATATATGATGGAACACATTACCTTAAAATGTGTTGGAGAGAGATCAAACACTTTTCTATTGTTCGGAGGGCAACTATTTGCACCATGATACCACCAACAACCCATTGGAAATACCAGCTAGAGAGACTGGTTATAAATAAGAAGATTTATGATGTAGACCGGTAAAGAAGATCTTGATTCCAAGCTCTATTATATAGGGAACATCTAAAAATATGCCTAAGAAGTAGCCTAAACATATTAGCTATTGTCTTGAGGTTGTCTGGAAAAACTGCAGTAAACTTCCTCTGCGTAGGCTCTCCCATTCCTCTAGCTTCATAGCTGTATATGTACAGTGTCAGACAATCTAAGACACTGCTGTCTCTTACTGCTAGTCGCATTAGATTTGGTCATGGTTTTCTTTGCTGGAGAGAAAGCTGCACATGACGATTTGTAGAGTAAAGATCCCCCTGCTGCTCTCACAATATCAGACCTTTGTGGGACTATCCATGAACAGACCAAAGTTGGCAGGATTATGAACCTGCGCAGGGAGACCCTAACGAATTTTGAGTCTATTGCCTTAAGCACACAGGCAGAACTAGACAAAGCTTAGCCTAACCTTTGCTACATGGTAAAGGTTAAATGGTTTTGAGAATTAAGGTATCGGGGAGCTTTGTGGCAATTAACTGTGGAGAATTGAAAAAAACAACACATAATAGCAAATGATAAAAGCAGAACGTAGTCGGCAGGATTTGAACCTGCGCGGGGAGACCCCAATGGATTTCTAGTCCATCGCCTTAACCACTCGGCCAGGACTACCTTCACCTTGATGGTGGGTGTGCTATTTGCAGGCTTGAGAAGTAGTAGAAAAAAACACCATTAAAGTAAAACTCAGTACAAAGTGAAGATCTAAGCACACATCTCTTGGTGAAGGTAAGTCCTCCATAAGGTTTGAATAACTAAAGAACAGACCGAAAAATACCTACAAAAAGGCATTCAATTAGATATTCAGCTTTTAAAAATATTACTTTTCAGGATATGTGAAAAACATTGTACCATACGTTCTAAACTTTTGGCTTATGGCATGAAAAGCCTCTGGTCTGGAAACCTGAGAAAATGCCTATAGATGCAAGACCATGCCATTAGAAGTTCAGCTACCTGGAGACCGCTAATATCCCTTCATCCTTGCTCTATATACTCCAAAAGAGCTCCAACCTTCACGCCCCTGTGTGCTCTGTGTACGTTTTAAGTTCAACGATGCTTTGTGGCTTATCCGAGACACTTGTTTAGATAAAAGCAGACATTTCAATATTGTAGGCATTCCTAACCTGAAGCAAGAGTATAGATGTTGTCCATGATAATTACACAAGCCACTAGTCGTACAGGAACCATAACTGCTGAAAGTCATATTATCATAAAGCAATCCAGGTACAGACCGTAGTTGGCAGGAGTTGAACCTGCGCAGGGAAACCCCAATGGATTTCAAATCCATCGCCTTAACCACTCGGCCACAACTACATACGGTCTTGAAGGGCCTACCTTTACTAGATTGAAGAGGCTAACTTTGGAGTGCTATTCTTTGCTTTTTTTGTTCAGGCCTACCATCCCAATGCCCCAATCGCCCCACTGTTCTGGACCCACAAACCATCTTTTAACAAAATTCTGGCACCCTCTCTATGGACCCTATTCCTCTGCTGGGTGCCTGCCTTAGCACACAGATCTATGCCTGCACTGTCAGGGCAGAGTGATCTCCTGACCAACAGTGAAGGCATATTTCCAGTAGGGAAGAAGGCCATAAAGCTTCTCTTCTTCAGAAGACTATGAGTCCAAGACTTGCAATGCAAGTATCTCCCTGCATCGGCTTTATTCACACTGTTGATCTTCTGCTGATCCTTGAATATATTGCCCCACCGGTAATCAGATCATCAGTCTACAGGGGGCAGCAAGGACATAATTAGGAATAGCCTCTTTAGGGGCCCTTTCACACAGGTGGCTTCCATTCTCATCACCAGGGGATCTGTGAGGTGATTGGAGCAGAGCAGGGCAGATGACAGGTCCGTGTCTGCTCAGTTTTAGCAGAGCAGACAAAGACAGACCCTGCTCTGCTCTATGGGTGGCAGGGGGTAAATGGACTCCGCTGTCTCTTTTCACTTGACTGCCACCGATCCACCTAAAGGGAAAAGGATGCAGTCCTCCTCCATTTTTTAAGCAGGGCTGACCAGACTCGGAGGAGGTATTCAGGTTTAAACGGACACAAGTCCATGTACACTTGCTAGTGCATAGGAATGCATGGACCTTCCCATCAGGTGCACCTAAAATATGACAAATGGACCTGATCTAATCGCCCATGTGAAAGGGCCCTTAGCATGCAAATTTCTATGGTGGGGATTACTCACCACTATACTAATGAGAAAAGTGTGTGGGACTTTCTCCTATTCCATCAACAACGCGATCACCTACAGGTTTTTCTCTTTTTCCAGGCTATGGCGCATCTTCTATAATCCTGACCATACCATTGTATGAACTATGTTGTGTGTTGAATACTCAAAGGCTGCTGCACTCTCTATTCTTTGTTCAATGATCCTAGCCATCATTTAACTCAGGAGATTGGACACATCTATTAATGGAATGGGATTATTGTGGGGGGACTGGGCTGGAGATTCAGCATGTATTGCAGTCAGGGCTGCTTTTTGTAATCTAGGATCCCATCAGTTGAGGCCCTCAAAAGCTATTATCCCTTAATGTAAAATAGATCTTATGTTCAATAATGATATATGATGGAACACATTACCTTAAAATGTGTTGGAGAGAGATCAAACACTTTTCTATTGTTCGGAGGGCAACTATTTGCACCATGATACCACCAACAACCCATTGGAAATACCAGCTAGAGAGACTGGTTATAAATAAGAAGATTTATGATGTAGACCGGTAAAGAAGATCTTGATTCCAAGCTCTATTATATAGGGAACATCTAAAAATATGCCTAAGAAGTAGCCTAAACATATTAGCTATTGTCTTGAGGTTGTCTGGAAAAACTGCAGTAAACTTCCTCTGCGTAGGCTCTCCCATTCCTCTAGCTTCATAGCTGTATATGTACAGTGTCAGACAATCTAAGACACTGCTGTCTCTTACTGCTAGTCGCATTAGATTTGGTCATGGTTTTCTTTGCTGGAGAGAAAGCTGCACATGACGATTTGTAGAGTAAAGATCCCCCTGCTGCTCTCACAATATCAGACCTTTGTGGGACTATCCATGAACAGACCAAAGTTGGCAGGATTATGAACCTGCGCAGGGAGACCCTAACGAATTTTGAGTCTATTGCCTTAAGCACACAGGCAGAACTAGACAAAGCTTAGCCCCACCTTTGCTACATGGTAAAGGTTAAATGGTTTTGAGAATTAAGGTATCGGGGAGCTTTGTGGCAATTAACTGTGGAGAATTGAAAAAAACAACACATAATAGAAAATGATAAAAGCAGAACGTAGTCGGCAGGATTTGAACCTGCGCGGGGAGACCCCAATGGATTTCTAGTCCATCGCCTTAACCACTCGGCCACGACTACCTTCACCTTGATGGTAGGTGTGCTATTTGCAGGCTTGAGAAGTAGTAGAAAAAAACACCATTAAAGTAAAACTCAGTACAAAGTGAAGATCTAAGCACACATCTCTTGGTGAAGGTAAGTCCTCCATAAGGTTTGAATAACTAAAGAACAGACCGAAAAATACCTACAAAAAGGCATTCAATTAGATATTCAGCTTTTAAAAATATTACTTTTCAGGATATGTGAAAAACATTGTACCATACGTTCTAAACTTTTGGCTTATGGCATGAAAAGCCTCTGGTCTGGAAACCTGAGAAAATGCCTATAGATGCAAGACCATGCCATTAGAAGTTCAGCTACCTGGAGACCGCTAATATCCCTTCATCCTTGCTCTATATACTCCAAAAGAGCTCCAACCTTCACGCCCCTGTGTGCTCTGTGTACGTTTTAAGTTCAAAGATGCTTTGTGGCTTATCCGAGACACTTGTTTAGATAAAAGCAGACATTTCAATATTGTAGGCATTCCTAACCTGAAGCAAGAGTATAGATGTTGTCCATGATAATTACACAAGCCACTAGTCGTACAGGAACCATAACTGCTGAAAGTCATATTATCATAAAGCAATCCAGGTACAGACCGTAGTTGGCAGGATTTGAACCTGCGCAGGGAAACCCCAATGGATTTCAAATCCATCGCCTTAACCACTCGGCCACAACTACATACGGTCTTGAAGGGCCTACCTTTACTAGATTGAAGAGGCTAACTTTGGAGTGCTATTCTTTGCTTTTTTTGTTCAGGCCTACCATCCCAATGCCCCAATCGCCCCACTGTTCTGGACCCACAAACCATCTTTTAACAAAATTCTGGCACCCTCTCTATGGACCCTATTCCTCTGCTGGGTGCCTGCCTTAGCACACAGATCTATGCCTGCACTGTCAGGGCAGAGTGATCTCCTGACCAACAGTGAAGGCATATTTCCAGTAGGGAAGAAGGCCATAAAGCTTCTCTTCTTCAGAAGACTATGAGTCCAAGACTTGCAATGCAAGTATCTCCCTGCATCGGCTTTATTCACACTGTTGATCTTCTGCTGATCCTTGAATATATTGCCCCACCGGTAATCAGATCATCAGTCTACAGGGGGCAGCAAGGACATAATTAGGAATAGCCTCTTTAGGGGCCCTTTCACACAGGTGGCTTCCATTCTCATCACCAGGGGATCTGTGAGGTGATTGGAGCAGAGCAGGGCAGATGACAGGTCCGTGTCTGCTCAGTTTTAGCAGAGCAGACAAAGACAGACCCTGCTCTGCTCTATGGGTGGCAGGGGGTAAATGGACTCCGCTGTCTCTTTTCACTTGACTGCCACCGATCCACCTAAAGGGAAAAGGATGCAGTCCTCCTCCATTTTTTAAGCAGGGCTGACCAGACTCGGAGGAGGTATTCAGGTTTAAACGGACACAAGTCCATGTACACTTGCTAGTGCATAGGAATGCATGGACCTTCCCATCAGGTGCACCTAAAATATGACAAATGGACCTGATCTAATCGCCCATGTGAAAGGGCCCTTAGCATGCAAATTTCTATGGTGGGGATTACTCACCACTATACTAATGAGAAAAGTGTGTGGGACTTTCTCCTATTCCATCAACATAGCGATCACCTACAGGTTTTTCTCTTTTTCCAGGCTATGGCGCATCTTCTATAATCCTGACCATACCATTGTATGAACTATGTTGTGTGTTGAATACTCAAAGGCTGCTGCACTCTCTATTCTTTGTTCAATGATCCAAGCAATCATTTAACTCAGGAGATTGGACACATCTATTAATGGAATGGGATTATTGTGGGGGGACTGGGCTGGAGATTCAGCATGTATTGCAGTCAGGGCTGCTTTTTGTAATCTAGGATCCCATCAGTTGAGGCCCTCAAAAGCTATTATCCCTTAATGTAAAATAGATCTTATGTTCAATAATGATATATGATGGAACACATTACCTTAAAATGTGTTGGAAAGAGATCAAACACTTTTCTATTGTTCGGAGGGCAACTATTTGCACCATGATACCACCAACAACCCATTGGAAATACCAGCCAGAGAGACTGGTTATAAATAAGAAGATTTATGATGTAGACCGGTAAAGAAGATCTTGATTCCAAGCTCTATTATATAGGGAACATCTAAAAATATGCCTAAGAAGTAGCCTAAACATATTAGCTATTGTCTTGAGGTTGTCTGGAAAAACTGCAGTAAACTTCCTCTGCGTAGGCTCTCCCATTCCTCTAGCTTCATAGCTGTATATGTACAGTGTCAGACAATCTAAGACACTGCTGTCTCTTACTGCTAGTCGCATTAAATTTGGTCATGGTTTTCTTTGCTAGAGAGAAAGCTGCACATGACGATTTGTAGAGTAAAGATCCCCCTGCTGCTCTCACAATATCAGACCTTTGTGGGACTATCCATGAACAGACCAAAGTTGGCAGGATTATGAACCTGCGCAGGGAGACCCTAACGAATTTTGAGTCTATTGCCTTAAGCACACAGGCAGAACTAGACAAAGCTTAGCCCCACCTTTGCTACATGGTAAAGGTTAAATGGTTTTGAGAATTAAGGTATCGGGGAGCTTTGTGGCAATTAACTGTGGAGAATTGAAAAAAAAAACACATAATAGCAAATGATAAAAGCAGAACGTAGTCGGCAGGATTTGAACCTGCGCGGGGAGACCCCAATGGCTTTTTAGTCCATCGCCTTAACCACTCGGCCACGACTACCTTCACCTTGATGGTAGGTAGGCTTGAGAAGTAGTAGAAAAAAACACCATTAAAGTAAAACTCAGTACAAAGTGAAGATCTAAGCACACATCTCTTGGTGAAGGTAAGTCCTCCATAAGGTTTGAATAACTAAAGAACAGACCGAAAAATACCTACAAAAAGGCATTCAATTAGATATTCAGCTTTTAAAAATATTACTTTTCAGGATATGTGAAAAACATTGTACCATACGTTCTAAACTTTTGGCTTATGGCATGAAAAGCCTCTGGTCTGGAAACCTGAGAAAATGCCTATAGATGCAAGACCATGCCATTAGAAGTTCAGCTACCTGGAGACCGCTAATATCCCTTCATCCTTGCTCTATAAACTCCAAAAGAGCTCCAACCTTCACGCCCCTGTGTGCTCTGTGTACGTTTTAAGTTCAAAGATGCTTTGTGGCTTATCCGAGACACTTGTTTAGATAAAAGCAGACATTTCAATATTGTAGGCATTCCTAACCTGAAGCAAGAGTATAGATGTTGTCCATGATAATTACACAAGCCACTAGTCGTACAGGAACCATAACTGCTGAAAGTCATATTATCATAAAGCAATCCAGGTACAGACCGTAGTTGGCAGGATTTGAACCTGCGCAGGGAAACCACAATGGATTTCGAATCCATCGCCTTAACCACTCGGCCACAACTACATACGCTTTTGCAGGGCCTACCTTTACTAGATTGAAGAGGCTAACTTTGGAGTGCTATTCTTTGCTTTTTTTGTTCAGGCCTACCATCCCAATGCCCCAATCGCCCCACTGTTCTGGACCCACAAACCATCTTTTAACAAAATTCTGGCACCCTCTCTATGGACCCTATTCCTCTGCTGGGTGCCTGCCTTAGCACACAGATCTATGCCTGCACTGTCAGGGCAGAGTGATCTCCTGACCAACAGTGAAGGCATATTTCCCGTAGGGAAGAAGGCCATAAAGCTTCTCTTCTTCAGAAGACTATGAGTCCAAGACTTGCAATGCAAGTATCTCCCTGCATCGGCTTTATTCACACTGTTGATCTTCTGCTGATCCTTGAATATATTGCCCCACCGGTAATCAGATCATCAGTCTACAGGGGGCAGCAAGGACATAATTAGGAATAGCCTCTTTAGGGGCCCTTTCACACAGGTGGCTTCCATTCTCATCACCAGGGGATCTGTGAGGTGATTGGAGCAGAGCAGGGCAGATGACAGGTCCGTGTCTGCTCAGTTTTAGCAGAGCAGACAAAGACAGACCCTGCTCTGCTCTATGGGTGGCAGGGGGTAAATGGACTCCGCTGTCTCTTTTCACTTGACTGCCACCGATCCACCTAAAGGAAAAAGGATGCAGTCCTCCTCCATTTTTTAAGCAGGGCTGACCAGACTCGGAGGAGGTATTCAGGTTTAAACGGACACAAGTCCATGTACACTTGCTAGTGCATAGGAATGCATGGACCTTCCCATCAGGTGCACCTAAAATATGACAAATGGACCTGATCTAATCGCCCATGTGAAAGGGCCCTTAGCATGCAAATTTCTATGGTGGGGATTACTCACCACTATACTAATGAGAAAAGTGTGTGGGACTTTCTCCTATTCCATCAACATAGCGATCACCTACAGGTTTTTCTCTTTTTCCAGGCTATGGCGCATCTTCTATAATCCTGACCATACCATTGTATGAACTATGTTGTGTGTTGAATACTCAAAGGCTGCTGCACTCTCTATTCTTTGTTCAATGATCCTAGCAATCATTTAACTCAGGAGATTGGACACATCTATTAATGGAATGGGATTATTGTGGGGGGACTGGGCTGGAGATTCAGCATGTATTGCAGTCAGGGCTGCTTTTTGTAATCTAGGATCCCATCAGTTGAGGCCCTCAAAAGCTATTATCCCTTAATGTAAAATAGATCTTATGTTCAATAATGATATATGATGGAACACATTACCTTAAAATGTGTTGGAGAGAGATCAAACACTTTTCTATTGTTCGGAGGGCAACTATTTGCACCATGATACCACCAACAACCCATTGGAAATACCAGCTAGAGAGACTGGTTATAAATAAGAAGATTTATGATTTAGACCGGTAAAGAAGATCTTGATTCCAAGCTCTATTATATAGGGAACATCTAAAAATATGCCTAAGAAGTAGCCTAAACATATTAGCTATTGTCTTGAGGTTGTCTGGAAAAACTGCAGTAAACTTCCTCTGCGTAGGCTCTCCCATTCCTCTAGCTTCATAGCTGTATATGTACAGTGTCAGACAATCTAAGACACTGCTGTCTCTTACTGCTAGTCGCATTAGATTTGGTCATGGTTTTCTTTGCTGGAGAGAAAGCTGCACATGACGATTTGTAGAGTAAAGATCCCCTTGCTGCTCTCACAATATCAGACCTTTGTGGGACTATCCATGAACAGACCAAAGTTGGCAGGATTATGAACCTGCGCAGGGAGACCCTAACGAATTTTGAGTCTATTGCCTTAAGCACACAGGCAGAACTAGACAAAGCTTAGCCCCACCTTTGCTACATGGTAAAGGTTAAATGGTTTTGAGAATTAAGGTATCGGGGAGCTTTGTGGCAATTAACTGTGGAGAATTGAAAAAAACAACACATAATAGCAAATGATAAAAGCAGAACGTAGTCGGCAGGATTTGAACCTGCGCGGGGAGACGCCAATGGATTTCTAGTCCATCGCCTTAACCACTCGGCCACGACTACCTTCACCTTGATGGTAGGTGTGCCATTTGCAGGCTTGAGAAGTAGTAGAAAAAACACCATTAAAGTAAAACTCAGTACAAAGTGAAGATCTAAGCACACATCTCTTGGTGAAGGTAAGTCCTCCATAAGGTTTGAATAACTAAAGAACAGACCGAAAAATACCTACAAAAAGGCATTCAATTAGATATTCAGCTTTTAAAAATATTACTTTTCAGGATATGTGAAAAACATTGTACCATACGTTCTAAACTTTTGGCTTATGGCATGAAAAGCCTCTGGTCTGGAAACCTGAGAAAATGCCTATAGATTCAAGACCATGCCATTAGAAGTTCAGCTACCTGGAGACCGCTAATATCCCTTGATCCTTGCTCTATATACTCCAAAAGAGCTCCAACCTTCACGCCCCTGTGTGCTCTGTGTACGTTTTAAGTTCAAAGATGCTTTGTGGCTTATCCGAGACACTTGTTTAGATAAAAGCAGACATTTCAATATTGTAGGCATTCCTAACCTGAAGCAAGAGTATAGATGTATTCCATGATAATTACACAAGCCACTAGTCGTACAGGAACCATAACTGCTGAAAGTCATATTATCATAAAGCAATCCAGGTACAGACCGTAGTTGGCAGGATTTGAACCTGCGCAGGGAAACCCCAATGGATTTCGAATCCATCGCCTTAACCACTCGGCCACAACTACATACGTTCTTGAAGGGCCTACCTTTACTAGATTGAAGAGGCTAACTTTGGAGTGCTATTCTTTGCTTTTTTTGTTCAGGCCTACCATCCCAATGCCCCAATCGCCCCACTGTTCTGGACCCACAAACCATCTTTTAACAAAATTCTGGCACCCTCTCTATGGACCCTATTCCTCTGCTGGGTGCCTGCCTTAGCACACAGATCTATGCCTGCACTGTCAGGGCAGAGTGATCTCCTGACCAACAGTGAAGGCATATTTCCAGTAGGGAAGAAGGCCATAAAGCTTCTCTTCTTCAGAAGACTATGAGTCCAAGACTTGCAATGTAAGTATCTCCCTGCATCGGCTTTATTCACACTGTTGATCTTCTGCTGATCCTTGAATATATTGCCCCACCGGTAATCAGATCATCAGTCTACAGGGGGCAGCAAGGACATAATTAGGAATAGCCTCTTTAGGGGCCCTTTCACACAGGTGGCTTCCATTCTCATCACCAGGGGATCTGTGAGGTGATTGGAGCAGAGCAGGGCAGATGACAGGTCCGTGTCTGCTCAGTTTTAGCAGAGCAGACAAAGACAGACCCTGCTCTGCTCTATGGGTGGCAGGGGGTAAATGGACTCCGCTGTCTCTTTTCACTTGACTGCCACCGATCCACCTAAAGGGAAAAGGATGCAGTCCTCCTCCATTTTTTAAGCAGGGCTGACCAGACTCGGAGGAGGTATTCAGGTTTAAACGGACACAAGTCCATGTACACTTGCTAGTGCATAGGAATGCATGGACCTTCCCATCAGGTGCACCTAAAATATGACAAATGGACCTGATCTAATCGCCCATGTGAAAGGGCCCTTAGCATGCAAATTTCTATGGTGGGGATTACTCACCACAATACTAATGAGAAAAGTGTGTGGGACTTTCTCCTATTCCATCAACATAGCGATCACCTACAGGTTTTTCTCTTTTTCCAGGCTATGGCGCATCTTCTATAATCCTGACCATACCATTGTATGAACTATGTTGTGTGTTGAATACTCAAAGGCTGCTGCACTCTCTATTCTTTGTTCAATGATCCTAGCAATCATTTAACTCAGGAGATTGGACACATCTATTAATGGAATGGGATTATTGTGGGGGGACTGGGCTGGAGATTCAGCATGTATTGCAGTCAGGGCTGCTTTTTGTAATCTAGGATCCCATCAGTTGAGGCCCTCAAAAGCTATTATCCCTTAATGTAAAATAGATCTTATGTTCAATAATGATATATGATGGAACACATTACCTTAAAATGTGTTGGAAAGAGATCAAACACTTTTCTATTGTTCGGAGGGCAACTATTTGCACCATGATACCACCAACAACCCATTGGAAATACCAACCAGAGAGACTGGTTATAAATAAGAAGATTTATGATGTAGACCGGTAAAGAAGATCTTGATTCCAAGCTCTATTATATAGGGAACATCTAAAAATATGCCTAAGAAGTAGCCTAAACATATTAGCTATTGTCTTGAGGTTGTCTGGAAAAACTGCAGTAAACTTCCTCTGCGTAGGCTCTCCCATTCCTCTAGCTTCATAGCTGTATATGTACAGTGTCAGACAATCTAAGACACTGCTGTCTCTTACTGCTAGTCGCATTAAATTTGGTCATGGTTTTCTTTGCTAGAGAGAAAGCTGCACATGACGATTTGTAGAGTAAAGATCCCCCTGCTGCTCTCACAATATCAGACCTTTGTGGGACTATCCATGAACAGACCAAAGTTGGCAGGATTATGAACCTGCGCAGGGAGACCCTAACGAATTTTGAGTCTATTGCCTTAAGCACACAGGCAGAACTAGACAAAGCTTAGCCCCACCTTTGCTACATGGTAAAGGTTAAATGGTTTTGAGAATTAAGGTATCGGGGAGCTTTGTGGCAATTAACTGTGGAGAATTGAAAAAAACAACACATAATAGCAAATGATAAAAGCAGAACGTAGTCGGCAGGATTTGAACCTGCGCGGGGAGACCCCAATGGCTTTCTAGTCCATCGCCTTAACCACTCGGCCACGACTACCTTCACCTTGATGGTAGGTAGGCTTGAGAAGTAGTAGAAAAAAACACCATTAAAGTAAAACTCAGTACAAAGTGAAGATCTAAGCACACATCTCTTGGTGAAGGTAAGTCCTCCATAAGGTTTGAATAACTAAAGAACAGACCGAAAAATACCTACAAAAAGGCATTCAATTAGATATTCAGCTTTTAAAAATATTACTTTTCAGGATATGTGAAAAACATTGTACCATACGTTCAAAACTTTTGGCTTATGGCATGAAAAGCCTCTGGTCTGGAAACCTGAGAAAATGCCTATAGATGCAAGACCATGCCATTAGAAGTTCAGCTACCTGGAGACCGCTAATATCCCTTCATCCTTGCTCTATAAACTCCAAAAGAGCTCCAACCTTCACGCCCCTGTGTGCTCTGTGTACGTTTTAAGTTCAAAGATGCTTTGTGGCTTATCCGAGACACTTGTTTAGATAAAAGCAGACATTTCAATATTGTAGGCATTCCTAACCTGAAGCAAGAGTATAGATGTTGTCCATGATAATTACACAAGCCACTAGTCGTACAGGAACCATAACTGCTGAAAGTCATATTATCATAAAGCAATCCAGGTACAGACCGTAGTTGGCAGGATTTGAACCTGCGCAGGGAAACCACAATGGATTTCGAATCCATCGCCTTAACCACTCGGCCACAACTACATACGCTTTTGCAGGGCCTACCTTTACTAGATTGAAGAGGCTAACTTTGGAGTGCTATTCTTTGCTTTTTTTGTTCAGGCCTACCATCCCAATGCCCCAATCGCCCCACTGTTCTGGACCCACAAACCATCTTTTAACAAAATTCTGGCACCCTCTCTATGGACCCTATTCCTCTGCTGGGTGCCTGCCTTAGCACACAGATCTATGCCTGCACTGTCAGGGCAGAGTGATCTCCTGACCAACAGTGAAGGCATATTTCCCGTAGGGAAGAAGGCCATAAAGCTTCTCTTCTTCAGAAGACTATGAGTCCAAGACTTGCAATGCAAGTATCTCCCTGCATCGGCTTTATTCACACTGTTGATCTTCTGCTGATCCTTGAATATATTGCCCCACCGGTAATCAGATCATCAGTCTACAGGGGGCAGCAAGGACATAATTAGGAATAGCCTCTTTAGGGGCCCTTTCACACAGGTGGCTTCCATTCTCATCACCAGGGGATCTGTGAGGTGATTGGAGCAGAGCAGGGCAGATGACAGGTCCGTGTCTGCTCAGTTTTAGCAGAGCAGACAAAGACAGACCCTGCTCTGCTCTATGGGTGGCAGGGGGTAAATGGACTCCGCTGTCTCTTTTCACTTGACTGCCACCGATCCACCTAAAGGAAAAAGGATGCAGTCCTCCTCCATTTTTTAAGCAGGGCTGACCAGACTCGGAGGAGGTATTCAGGTTTAAACGGACACAAGTCCATGTACACTTGCTAGTGCATAGGAATGCATGGACCTTCCCATCAGGTGCACCTAAAATATGACAAATGGACCTGATCTAATCGCCCATGTGAAAGGGCCCTTAGCATGCAAATTTCTATGGTGGGGATTACTCACCACTATACTAATGAGAAAAGTGTGTGGGACTTTCTCCTATTCCATCAACATAGCGATCACCTACAGGTTTTTCTCTTTTTCCAGGCTATGGCGCATCTTCTATAATCCTGACCATACCATTGTATGAACTATGTTGTGTGTTGAATACTCAAAGGCTGCTGCACTCTCTATTCTTTGTTCAATGATCCTAGCAATCATTTAACTCAGGAGATTGGACACATCTATTAATGGAATGGGATTATTGTGGGGGGACTGGGCTGGAGATTCAGCATGTATTGCAGTCAGGGCTGCTTTTTGTAATCTAGGATCCCATCAGTTGAGGCCCTCAAAAGCTATTATCCCTTAATGTAAAATAGATCTTATGTTCAATAATGATATATGATGGAACACATTACCTTAAAATGTGTTGGAGAGAGATCAAACACTTTTCTATTGTTCGGAGGGCAACTATTTGCACCATGATACCACCAACAACCCATTGGAAATACCAGCTAGAGAGACTGGTTATAAATAAGAAGATTTATGATGTAGACCGGTAAAGAAGATCTTGATTCCAAGCTCTATTATATAGGGAACATCTAAAAATATGCCTAAGAAGTAGCCTAAACATATTAGCTATTGTCTTGAGGTTGTCTGGAAAAACTGCAGTAAACTTCCTCTGCGTAGGCTCTCCCATTCCTCTAGCTTCATAGCTGTATATGTACAGTGTCAGACAATCTAAGACACTGCTGTCTCTTACTGCTAGTCGCATTAGATTTGGTCATGGTTTTCTTTGCTGGAGAGAAAGCTGCACATGACGATTTGTAGAGTAAAGATCCCCTTGCTGCTCTCACAATATCAGACCTTTGTGGGACTATCCATGAACAGACCAAAGTTGGCAGGATTATGAACCTGCGCAGGGAGACCCTAACGAATTTTGAGTCTATTGCCTTAAGCACACAGGCAGAACTAGACAAAGCTTAGCCCCACCTTTGCTACATGGTAAAGGTTAAATGGTTTTGAGAATTAAGGTATCGGGGAGCTTTGTGGCAATTAACTGTGGAGAATTGAAAAAAACAACACATAATAGCAAATGATAAAAGCAGAACGTAGTCGGCAGGATTTGAACCTGCGCGGGGAGACCCCAATGGATTTCTAGTCCATCGCCTTAACCACTCGGCCACGACTACCTTCACCTTGATGGTGGGTGTGCTATTTGCAGGCTTGAGAAGTAGTAGAAAAAAACACCATTAAAGTAAAACTCAGTACAAAGTGAAGATCTAAGCACACATCTCTTGGTGAAGGTAAGTCCTCCATAAGGTTTGAATAACTAAAGAACAGACCGAAAAATACCTACAAAAAGGCATTCAATTAGATATTCAGCTTTTAAAAATATTACTTTTCAGGATATGTGAAAAACATTGTACCATACGTTCTAAACTTTTGGCTTATGGCATGAAAAGCCTCTGGTCTGGAAACCTGAGAAAATGCCTATAGATGCAAGACCATGCCATTAGAAGTTCAGCTACCTGGAGACCGCTAATATCCCTTCATCCTTGCTCTATATACTCCAAAAGAGCTCCAACCTTCACGCCCCTGTGTGCTCTGTGTACGTTTTAAGTTCAAAGATGCTTTGTGGCTTATCCGAGACACTTGTTTAGATAAAAGCAGACATTTCAATATTGTAGGCATTCCTAACCTGAAGCAAGAGTATAGATGTTGTCCATGATAATTACACAAGCCACTAGTCGTACAGGAACCATAACTGCTGAAAGTCATATTATCATAAAGCAATCCAGGTACAGACCGTAGTTGGCAGGATTTGAACCTGCGCAGGGAAACCCCAATGGATTTCAAATCCATCGCCTTAACCACTCGGCCACAACTACATACGTTCTTGGAGGGCCTACCTTTACTAGATTGAAGAGGCTAACTTTGGAGTGCTATTCTTTGCTTTTTTTGTTCAGGCCTACCATCCCAATGCCCCAATCGCCCCACTGTTCTGGACCCACAAACCATCTTTTAACAAAATTCTGGCACCCTCTCTATGGACCCTATTCCTCTGCTGGGTGCCTGCCTTAGCACACAGATCTATGCCTGCACTGTCAGGGCAGAGTGATCTCCTGACCAACAGTGAAGGCATATTTCCAGTAGGGAAGAAGGCCATAAAGCTTCTCTTCTTCAGAAGACTATGAGTCCAAGACTTGCAATGCAAGTATCTCCCTGCATCGGCTTTATTCACACTGTTGATCTTCTGCTGATCCTTGAATATATTGCCCCACCGGTAATCAGATCATCAGTCTACAGGGGGCAGCAAGGACATAATTAGGAATAGCCTCTTTAGGGGCCCTTTCACACAGGTGGCTTCCATTCTCATCACCAGGGGATCTGTGAGGTGATTGGAGCAGAGCAGGGCAGATGACAGGTCCGTGTCTGCTCAGTTTTAGCAGAGCAGACAAAGACAGACCCTGCTCTGCTCTATGGGTGGCAGGGGGTAAATGGACTCCGCTGTCTCTTTTCACTTGACTGCCACCGATCCACCTAAAGGAAAAAGGATGCAGTCCTCCTCCATTTTTTAAGCAGGGCTGACCAGACTCGGAGGAGGTATTCAGGTTTAAACGGACACAAGTCCATGTACACTTGCTAGTGCATAGGAATGCATGGACCTTCCCATCAGGTGCACCTAAAATATGACAAATGGACCTGATCTAATCGCCCATGTGAAAGGGCCCTTAGCATGCAAATTTCTATGGTGGGGATTACTCACCACAATACTAATGAGAAAAGTGTGTGGGACTTTCTCCTATTCCATCAACATAGCGATCACCTACAGGTTTTTCTCTTTTTCCAGGCTATGGCGCATCTTCTATAATCCTGACCATACCATTGTATGAACTATGTTGTGTGTTGAATACTCAAAGGCTGCTGCACTCTCTATTCTTTGTTCAATGATCCTAGCAATCATTTAACTCAGGAGATTGGACACATCTATTAATGGAATGGGATTATTGTGGGGGGACTGGGCTGGAGATTCAGCATGTATTGCAGTCAGGGCTGCTTTTTGTAATCTAGGATCCCATCAGTTGAGGCCCTCAAAAGCTATTATCCCTTAATGTAAAATAGATCTTATGTTCAATAATGATATATGATGGAACACATTACCTTAAAATGTGTTGGAAAGAGATCAAACACTTTTCTATTGTTCGGAGGGCAACTATTTGCACCATGATACCACCAACAACCCATTGGAAATACCAACCAGAGAGACTGGTTATAAATAAGAAGATTTATGATGTAGACCGGTAAAGAAGATCTTGATTCCAAGCTCTATTATATAGGGAACATCTAAAAATATGCCTAAGAAGTAGCCTAAACATATTAGCTATTGTCTTGAGGTTGTCTGGAAAAACTGCAGTAAACTTCCTCTGCGTAGGCTCTCCCATTCCTCTAGCTTCATAGCTGTATATGTACAGTGTCAGACAATCTAAGACACTGCTGTCTCTTACTGCTAGTCGCATTAAATTTGGTCATGGTTTTCTTTGCTAGAGAGAAAGCTGCACATGACGATTTGTAGAGTAAAGATCCCCCTGCTGCTCTCACAATATCAGACCTTTGTGGGACTATCCATGAACAGACCAAAGTTGGCAGGATTATGAACCTGCGCAGGGAGACCCTAACGAATTTTGAGTCTATTGCCTTAAGCACACAGGCAGAACTAGACAAAGCTTAGCCCCACCTTTGCTACATGGTAAAGGTTAAATGGTTTTGAGAATTAAGGTATCGGGGAGCTTTGTGGCAATTAACTGTGGAGAATTGAAAAAAACAACACATAATAGCAAATGATAAAAGCAGAACGTAGTCGGCAGGATTTGAACCTTAGCGGGGAGACCCCAATGGCTTTCTAGTCCATCGCCTTAACCACTCGGCCACGACTACCTTCACCTTGATGGTAGGTAGGCTTGAGAAGTAGTAGAAAAAAACACCATTAAAGTAAAACTCAGTACAAAGTGAAGATCTAAGCACACATCTCTTGGTGAAGGTAAGTCCTCCATAAGGTTTGAATAACTAAAGAACAGACCGAAAAATACCTACAAAAAGGCATTCAATTAGATATTCAGCTTTTAAAAATATTACTTTTCAGGATATGTGAAAAACATTGTACCATACGTTCAAAACTTTTGGCTTATGGCATGAAAAGCCTCTGGTCTGGAAACCTGAGAAAATGCCTATAGATGCAAGACCATGCCATTAGAAGTTCAGCTACCTGGAGACCGCTAATATCCCTTCATCCTTGCTCTATAAACTCCAAAAGAGCTCCAACCTTCACGCCCCTGTGTGCTCTGTGTACGTTTTAAGTTCAAAGATGCTTTGTGGCTTATCCGAGACACTTGTTTAGATAAAAGCAGACATTTCAATATTGTAGGCATTCCTAACCTGAAGCAAGAGTATAGATGTTGTCCATGATAATTACACAAGCCACTAGTCGTACAGGAACCATAACTGCTGAAAGTCATATTATCATAAAGCAATCCAGGTACAGACCGTAGTTGGCAGGATTTGAACCTGCGCAGGGAAACCACAATGGATTTCGAATCCATCGCCTTAACCACTCGGCCACAACTACATACGCTTTTGCAGGGCCTACCTTTACTAGATTGAAGAGGCTAACTTTGGAGTGCTATTCTTTGCTTTTTTTGTTCAGGCCTACCATCCCAATGCCCCAATCGCCCCACTGTTCTGGACCCACAAACCATCTTTTAACAAAATTCTGGCACCCTCTCTATGGACCCTATTCCTCTGCTGGGTGCCTGCCTTAGCACACAGATCTATGCCTGCACTGTCAGGGCAGAGTGATCTCCTGACCAACAGTGAAGGCATATTTCCCGTAGGGAAGAAGGCCATAAAGCTTCTCTTCTTCAGAAGACTATGAGTCCAAGACTTGCAATGCAAGTATCTCCCTGCATCGGCTTTATTCACACTGTTGATCTTCTGCTGATCCTTGAATATATTGCCCCACCGGTAATCAGATCATCAGTCTACAGGGGGCAGCAAGGACATAATTAGGAATAGCCTCTTTAGGGGCCCTTTCACACAGGTGGCTTCCATTCTCATCACCAGGGGATCTGTGAGGTGATTGGAGCAGAGCAGGGCAGATGACAGGTCCGTGTCTGCTCAGTTTTAGCAGAGCAGACAAAGACAGACCCTGCTCTGCTCTATGGGTGGCAGGGGGTAAATGGACTCCGCTGTCTCTTTTCACTTGACTGCCACCGATCCACCTAAAGGAAAAAGGATGCAGTCCTCCTCCATTTTTTAAGCAGGGCTGACCAGACTCGGAGGAGGTATTCAGGTTTAAACGGACACAAGTCCATGTACACTTGCTAGTGCATAGGAATGCATGGACCTTCCCATCAGGTGCACCTAAAATATGACAAATGGACCTGATCTAATCGCCCATGTGAAAGGGCCCTTAGCATGCAAATTTCTATGGTGGGGATTACTCACCACTATACTAATGAGAAAAGTGTGTGGGACTTTCTCCTATTCCATCAACATAGCGATCACCTACAGGTTTTTCTCTTTTTCCAGGCTATGGCGCATCTTCTATAATCCTGACCATACCATTGTATGAACTATGTTGTGTGTTGAATACTCAAAGGCTGCTGCACTCTCTATTCTTTGTTCAATGATCCTAGCAATCATTTAACTCAGGAGATTGGACACATCTATTAATGGAATGGGATTATTGTGGGGGGACTGGGCTGGAGATTCAGCATGTATTGCAGTCAGGGCTGCTTTTTGTAATCTAGGATCCCATCAGTTGAGGCCCTCAAAAGCTATTATCCCTTAATGTAAAATAGATCTTATGTTCAATAATGATATATGATGGAACACATTACCTTAAAATGTGTTGGAGAGAGATCAAACACTTTTCTATTGTTCGGAGGGCAACTATTTGCACCATGATACCACCAACAACCCATTGGAAATACCAGCTAGAGAGACTGGTTATAAATAAGAAGATTTATGATGTAGACCGGTAAAGAAGATCTTGATTCCAAGCTCTATTATATAGGGAACATCTAAAAATATGCCTAAGAAGTAGCCTAAACATATTAGCTATTGTCTTGAGGTTGTCTGGAAAAACTGCAGTAAACTTCCTCTGCGTAGGCTCTCCCATTCCTCTAGCTTCATAGCTGTATATGTACAGTGTCAGACAATCTAAGACACTGCTGTCTCTTACTGCTAGTCGCATTAGATTTGGTCATGGTTTTCTTTGCTGGAGAGAAAGCTGCACATGACGATTTGTAGAGTAAAGATCCCCTTGCTGCTCTCACAATATCAGACCTTTGTGGGACTATCCATGAACAGACCAAAGTTGGCAGGATTATGAACCTGCGCAGGGAGACCCTAACGAATTTTGAGTCTATTGCCTTAAGCACACAGGCAGAACTAGACAAAGCTTAGCCCCACCTTTGCTACATGGTAAAGGTTAAATGGTTTTGAGAATTAAGGTATCGGGGAGCTTTGTGGCAATTAACTGTGGAGAATTGAAAAAAACAACACATAATAGCAAATGATAAAAGCAGAACGTAGTCGGCAGGATTTGAACCTGCGCGGGGAGACCCCAATGGATTTCTAGTCCATCGCCTTAACCACTCGGCCACGACTACCTTCACCTTGATGGTAGGTGTGCTATTTGCAGGCTTGAGAAGTAGTAGAAAAAAACACCATTAAAGTAAAACTCAGTACAAAGTGAAGATCTAAGCACACATCTCTTGGTGAAGGTAAGTCCTCCATAAGGTTTGAATAACTAAAGAACAGACCGAAAAATACCTACAAAAAGGCATTCAATTAGATATTCAGCTTTTAAAAATATTACTTTTCAGGATATGTGAAAAACATTGTACCATATGTTCTAAACTTTTGGCTTATGGCATGAAAAGCCTCTGGTCTGGAAACCTGAGAAAATGCCTATAGATGCAAGACCATGCCATTAGAAGTTCAGCTACCTGGAGACCGCTAATATCCCTTCATCCTTGCTCTATATACTCCAAAAGAGCTCCAACCTTCACGCCCCTGTGTGCTCTGTGTACGTTTTAAGTTCAAAGATGCTTTGTGGCTTATCCGAGACACTTGTTTAGATAAAAGCAGACATTTCAATATTGTAGGCATTCCTAACCTGAAGCAAGAGTATAGATGTTGTCCATGATAATTACACAAGCCACTAGTCGTACAGGAACCATAACTGCTGAAAGTCATATTATCATAAAGCAATCCAGGTACAGACCGTAGTTGGCAGGATTTGAACCTGCGCAGGGAAACCCCAATGGATTTCGAATCCATCGCCTTAACCACTCGGCCACAACTACATACGTTCTTGGAGGGCCTACCTTTACTAGATTGAAGAGGCTAACTTTGGAGTGCTATTCTTTGCTTTTTTTGTTCAGGCCTACCATCCCAATGCCCCAATCGCCCCACTGTTCTGGACCCACAAACCATCTTTTAACAAAATTCTGGCACCCTCTCTATGGACCCTATTCCTCTGCTGGGTGCCTGCCTTAGCACACAGATCTATGCCTGCACTGTCAGGGCAGAGTGATCTCCTGACCAACAGTGAAGGCATATTTCCAGTAGGGAAGAAGGCCATAAAGCTTCTCTTCTTCAGAAGACTATGAGTCCAAGACTTGCAATGCAAGTATCTCCCTGCATCGGCTTTATTCACACTGTTGATCTTCTGCTGATCCTTGAATATATTGCCCCACCGGTAATCAGATCATCAGTCTACAGGGGGCAGCAAGGACATAATTAGGAATAGCCTCTTTAGGGGCCCTTTCACACAGGTGGCTTCCATTCTCATCACCAGGGGATCTGTGAGGTGATTGGAGCAGAGCAGGGCAGATGACAGGTCCGTGTCTGCTCAGTTTTAGCAGAGCAGACAAAGACAGACCCTGCTCTGCTCTATGGGTGGCAGGGGGTAAATGGACTCCGCTGTCTCTTTTCACTTGACTGCCACCGATCCACCTAAAGGAAAAAGGATGCAGTCCTCCTCCATTTTTTAAGCAGGGCTGACCAGACTCGGAGGAGGTATTCAGGTTTAAACGGACACAAGTCCATGTACACTTGCTAGCAGGGGCGGACTGGGCCGGGGGGAAGGAGGGCAATTTCCCCCCGGGCCGCTCTGATCCCCCCAGAAAAGGCCACTGCAGCATCAGCTCAGTTTCTTCAGTAAGTTTCACTTACATGGTGAATGGCCGGCGCGGCCCCGAGACCCATTTCTTCCTCCACCCGGCCCTATAATCTGATCTAGACTGGTTGCTAGAATAGCCAGCCGCTTGGCGTCTAGCAACCAGTGACGTCACGGTCCCGAGGAGGAAGAGAGGCTGAGAAGGGACCCAGCATGCAGAGCGGAGAAGGATCTTCTTAGTCCTCCTCCGTGCCTATTACTGGCTCCACCCACTTCCTCCCTCCATCTCCCACTGTGCAGGCCACTGCAGAAGAGAAGAGGAACTGGCGAAATGTTTGCCTGCAGGAATCCAGGACTGAAACTGCAACAAACATCAAAAGCACTTCTCCAGTCCAGCATGGCCGGTACAAGGTAAGGGCAGAAGGGTCACTGTTCTGGGGGGGGGGGGGGGGGTCGGGGGATTCTGTGTTGATGCAGGGGCACACTTGGAGCTGGAGCAGCTCTTCTACACTAGGCTAGCCACAAACAAATGCAGGGAAGTAAAGGAATAAATTGCCTCACATGATTATGGAGCTCACTGCACATTAGGCTCAGCCTTCCTTACTGCCAGACTGACACACATATCTCGATCTCCGATGTTACAGGGAGACGGAGGAGCTCTGCTATCATCAGCTATCCCTGCACTACTTCTTTAACTTATCTCCAGTTTCTGAGTTATACTGTCAGTCTGTCCACTGGCAATAAATAAAGCTGAGCCTGAGTGTGCAGCAAAGGTTCTGTTATCAGGTGAGGAGGTTAACCCTTTACTTCCCTGCATTTGTTTGGTTGGCTTCTGTTAATGCAAGCTGGAGGAGAAGGATCACCTCCTAAAACCAGGGCTGGTGCTTCATGCTTTTGTTCATAATAAGCACCTACCATTTAATAATTTGGCTTTTACTTAGGTACCTTTGTCTGTTTGGTGATCTTTTGATTGGCCTTCTTATGTGGACTTGACTGATGGACTGAAGTAGTCCATTATGAAGACTTTCAATGAAAAGAGAGAAGGTCCTCTCCTAAACATTCCAGTCCTCACCTAGACATCATGGCATTTTTCAATCATAAAGACCAAATGGGATATTTTTCTTTAAAGTGCTCATTCACATGTGTGGAAGTTACTCCTCTGAAAAGTGAACCATGCTTCAATTGCTTTTCAGAGCTGTTTAACCCGATAGTTACATACTACCATGTAACAGTCACATGCAGGGCGGTTGCAGGTTGGCCACATTAAACTACATTATTTGCATTCAGTGGCAGCACTGCCCACCAAAAGCAACCTGTTTATACATGAATTTTGTTTCTGTGGGAACATACACTTAGTTCCCACACTGATACCTCACAGATCCCTTATATTAGTGAGGTGATCTATATACAGAATCTCTGTATACATAACATTTTATAAGAGTGACTGCAGTATCACTCCTATCTACAGGGTTTTGTTTTTTTTGTCTGCAGCGGGGTGGTACACAATACCACCACCTCCAGCACTGCCACTGTTCTGACTGCAGTCATTTATTCTAAAAAAATAATCAGATTTCCTCTGCCGGTTTCTGTGTTTGCAAGTGACAGTGTGCCTCCTATACAGAGGACTGGGTAAGTATCTGGGGGTGGAGAGGGCGGAAGGGCTATGTATGTGGGGGTTTTAAGAAAGAGCTTTATAGTATGGGGAGGGGGGTTTGAGGGGTTGAGTGAACAGCTTTATACTGGGGGATACGGGGGTAGAGCTTTGTGGTGGTGTTCACCACTGACATTTTTTCATTTCGGTGACACCATCGACTGGGGTACATTTTTTTAATTTCAGTGACACCGCTAATGCAGACAATTTTTTTTTCCCTTTTAGTGACCCACCAACCCAGGGACAATTTGTCAATATTAGTCCCATACAGGTGCACCAATTTTAAACATTTTGGTTTGCAGTAGTGTGCCTTAAATATTGGTACTATTTAGTTGCATGTCACAAACAATACAAACATTTTGGCGCATGGCAACATATCAGCCCCACCCCCTTCTCCATCCAACAGGGAGCAGGGGCTGGTGGAGGGTGATAGACAGGGGGTGCAGTTTCCCATTTTTGCCCTGGGCATTGGATGACCTTGTACTAGCACTGCTCTCCAGAGTCAACCTGCTGCCTGAGGTGAGGTGGTCGGGAGCAGAACAGTGAGTGACAACAAATGTGTCATGTGGAGCATTGCAATATTTCCCTGCTACCCCTTGGCACTATATACCTGTCCCATACCTGTATGTTGATGTCTAGCTCCTCCTGGCGCTATATACCTGTCCCATACCTGTTACAGGTATGAGACAGGTATATAGTGCCAGGAGCAACTAGACATCAACATACAGACTGTATACAGTCCAGTTAAAGTTATTGGGTCCCTGAGGTCCCATAGGGCTCCCCCTTGTGTCATGGGATCATGAGCTGGCAGCAGAGGAGGAGATCACATGATTAAATCTCAGCCAGGGTTCAAGCTAGGACTTGTAGTCCTTTGCTTTTGGGGATGTAACCCCCCCCAAAAGTGAAGGACTACAGGTCCCAGCATGAGCCCCTCAGAGCACAGCATGTGTGACACACGCCTGATCTCCCAACTAGTGAAGGACTACAGGTCCCACTCTCCCAACTTAACCACTTTCAGACCACCCACCGCATATATACTGTAGCAGGGGGCCCAGCTGCGCAAAATCACGTACTGTTAGGTGATTTTGTGCACGGGTTCTTGGGGGCACACGGGTGCCGCTGGGGCGCCGCTCCCCTTATGATTAGACACTGCGGGAGCCAATCAGCAGGTCCAATCAGAGGTCCGCCGGCCACCCGCGATCATGCAGGAGAATAACAGAACGGCGGTCTACCTTTGTAAACAAGGCAGACGGCTGTTCTGTCACAGAAGAAGATGGATATCTTGTGTTTCAGCTAAGCTGAAACATAGATCTCTCTTTTCTTCTAGTACATCCACTCCCCATACAGTTAGAAAGCATTCCCTAGGAGCACACTTAACCCCTTGATCACCCCTGGTGTTAACCCCTTCTCTGCCAGTGCCATTTATACAGTAACTGCATTTGTTTTAGCACTGATCACTGTATTGGTGTCACTGGTCCCTAAAAAGTGCCACATAGTATCAGATTTGTCTGCCGCAATGTCGCAGTCCGCTAAAAATCACTGATCACCACCATTACTAGTAAAAACAATTAAAAAAATATATAAATAAATGTATCCCAAAGTTTGTAGATGTGATACATTTTGCGCAAACCAATCAATATAGAATGATGTAGATTTTATTTTTGTTAAACCACCTTTGTTACTATTAAAATTAAATGATGTTACCACATTGTATCATTTTTGTCTTGCTATATAACATCAATATCCATTTTAAAACCAGGTGGGCATGGATGGTGAGCTGATTTGGTGGTTCAATGGGCCACTTGACTGGACTTGCCCCCCAGGCCAAAGGCTGCCAGCCCTCCCCTGCTTGCTAGTGCATAGGAATGCATGGACCTTCCCATCAGGTGCACCTAAAATATGACAAATGGACCTGATCTAATCGCCCATGTGAAAGGGCCCTTAGCATGCAAATTTCTATGGTGGGGATTACTCACCACTATACTAATGAGAAAAGTGTGTGGGACTTTCTCCTATTCCATCAACATAGCGATCACCTACAGGTTTTTCTCTTTTTCCAGGCTATGGCGCATCTTCTATAATCCTGACCATACCATTGTATGAACTATGTTGTGTGTTGAATACTCAAAGGCTGCTGCACTCTCTATTCTTTGTTCAATGATCCTAGCAATCATTTAACTCAGGAGATTGGACACATCTATTAATGGAATGGGATTATTGTGGGGGGACTGGGCTGGAGATTCAGCATGTATTGCAGTCAGGGCTGCTTTTTGTAATCTAGGATCCCATCAGTTGAGGCCCTCAAAAGCTATTATCCCTTAATGTAAAATAGATCTTATGTTCAATAATGATATATGATGGAACACATTACCTTAAAATGTGTTGGAGAGAGATCAAACACTTTTCTATTGTTCGGAGGGCAACTATTTGCACCATGATACCACCAACAACCCATTGGAAATACCAGCCAGAGAGACTGGTTATAAATAAGAAGATTTATGATTTAGACCGGTAAAGAAGATCTTGATTCCAAGCTCTATTATATAGGGAACATCTAAAAATATGCCTAAGAAGTAGCCTAAACATATTAGCTATTGTCTTGAGGTTGTCTGGAAAAACTGCAGTAAACTTCCTCTGCGTAGGCTCTCCCATTCCTCTAGCTTCATAGCTGTATATGTACAGTGTCAGACAATCTAAGACACTGCTGTCTCTTACTGCTAGTCGCATTAGATTTGGTCATGGTTTTCTTTGCTGGAGAGAAAGCTGCACATGACGATTTGTAGAGTAAAGATCCCCTTGCTGCTCTCACAATATCAGACCTTTGTGGGACTATCCATGAACAGACCAAAGTTGGCAGGATTATGAACCTGCGCAGGGAGACCCTAACGAATTTTGAGTCTATTGCCTTAAGCACACAGGCAGAACTAGACAAAGCTTAGCCCCACCTTTGCTACATGGTAAAGGTTAAATGGTTTTGAGAATTAAGGTATCGGGGAGCTTTGTGGCAATTAACTGTGGAGAATTGAAAAAAACAACACATAATAGCAAATGATAAAAGCAGAACGTAGTCGGCAGGATTTGAACCTGCGCGGGGAGACCCCAATGGATTTCTAGTCCATCGCCTTAACCACTCGGCCACGACTACCTTCACCTTGATGGTAGGTGTGCTATTTGCAGGCTTGAGAAGTAGTAGAAAAAAACACCATTAAAGTAAAACTCAGTACAAAGTGAAGATCTAAGCACACATCTCTTGGTGAAGGTAAGTCCTCCATAAGGTTTGAATAACTAAAGAACAGACCGAAAAATACCTACAAAAAGGCATTCAATTAGATATTCAGCTTTTAAAAATATTACTTTTCAGGATATGTGAAAAACATTGTACCATACGTTCTAAACTTTTGGCTTATGGCATGAAAAGCCTCTGGTCTGGAAACCTGAGAAAATGCCTATAGATGCAAGACCATGCCATTAGAAGTTCAGCTACCTGGAGACCGCTAATATCCCTTCATCCTTGCTCTATATACTCCAAAAGAGCTCCAACCTTCACGCCCCTGTGTGCTCTGTGTACGTTTTAAGTTCAAAGATGCTTTGTGGCTTATCCGAGACACTTGTTTAGATAAAAGCAGACATTTCAATATTGTAGGCATTCCTAACCTGAAGCAAGAGTATAGATGTTGTCCATGATAATTACACAAGCCACTAGTCGTACAGGAACCATAACTGCTGAAAGTCATATTATCATAAAGCAATCCAGGTACAGACCGTAGTTGGCAGGATTTGAACCTGCGCAGGGAAACCCCAATGGATTTCGAATCCATCGCCTTAACCACTCGGCCACAACTACATACGTTCTTGAAGGGCCTACCTTTACTAGATTGAAGAGGCTAACTTTGGAGTGCTATTCTTTGCTTTTTTTGTTCAGGCCTACCATCCCAATGCCCCAATCGCCCCACTGTTCTGGACCCACAAACCATCTTTTAACAAAATTCTGGCACCCTCTCTATGGACCCTATTCCTCTGCTGGGTGCCTGCCTTAGCACACAGATCTATGCCTGCACTGTCAGGGCAGAGTGATCTCCTGACCAACAGTGAAGGCATATTTCCAGTAGGGAAGAAGGCCATAAAGCTTCTCTTCTTCAGAAGACTATGAGTCCAAGACTTGCAATGCAAGTATCTCCCTGCATCGGCTTTATTCACACTGTTGATCTTCTGCTGATCCTTGAATATATTGCCCCACCGGTAATCAGATCATCAGTCTACAGGGGGCAGCAAGGACATAATTAGGAATAGCCTCTTTAGGGGCCCTTTCACACAGGTGGCTTCCATTCTCATCACCAGGGGATCTGTGAGGTGATTGGAGCAGAGCAGGGCAGATGACAGGTCCGTGTCTGCTCAGTTTTAGCAGAGCAGACAAAGACAGACCCTGCTCTGCTCTATGGGTGGCAGGGGGTAAATGGACTCCGCTGTCTCTTTTCACTTGACTGCCACCGATCCACCTAAAGGAAAAAGGATGCAGTCCTCCTCCATTTTTTAAGCAGGGCTGACCAGACTCGGAGGAGGTATTCAGGTTTAAACGGACACAAGTCCATGTACACTTGCTAGTGCATAGGAATGCATGGACCTTCCCATCAGGTGCACCTAAAATATGACAAATGGACCTGATCTAATCGCCCATGTGAAAGGGCCCTTAGCATGCAAATTTCTATGGTGGGGATTACTCACCACTATACTAATGAGAAAAGTGTGTGGGACTTTCTCCTATTCCATCAACATAGCGATCACCTACAGGTTTTTCTCTTTTTCCAGGCTATGGCGCATCTTCTATAATCCTGACCATACCATTGTATGAACTATGTTGTGTGTTGAATACTCAAAGGCTGCTGCACTCTCTATTCTTTGTTCAATGATCCTAGCAATCATTTAACTCAGGAGATTGGACACATCTATTAATGGAATGGGATTATTGTGGGGGGACTGGGCTGGAGATTCAGCATGTATTGCAGTCAGGGCTGCTTTTTGTAATCTAGGATCCCATCAGTTGAGGCCCTCAAAAGCTATTATCCCTTAATGTAAAATAGATCTTATGTTCAATAATGATATATGATGGAACACATTACCTTAAAATGTGTTGGAGAGAGATCAAACACTTTTCTATTGTTCGGAGGGCAACTATTTGCACCATGATACCACCAACAACCCATTGGAAATACCAGCTAGAGAGACTGGTTATAAATAAGAAGATTTATGATGTAGACCGGTAAAGAAGATCTTGATTCCAAGCTCTATTATATAGGGAACATCTAAAAATATGCCTAAGAAGTAGCCTAAACATATTAGCTATTGTCTTGAGGTTGTCTGGAAAAACTGCAGTAAACTTCCTCTGCGTAGGCTCTCCCATTCCTCTAGCTTCATAGCTGTATATGTACAGTGTCAGACAATCTAAGACACTGCTGTCTCTTACTGCTAGTCGCATTAGATTTGGTCATGGTTTTCTTTGCTGGAGAGAAAGCTGCACATGACGATTTGTAGAGTAAAGATCCCCCTGCTGCTCTCACAATATCAGACCTTTGTGGGACTATCCATGAACAGACCAAAGTTGGCAGGATTATGAACCTGCGCAGGGAGACCCTAACGAATTTTGAGTCTATTGCCTTAAGCACACAGGCAGAACTAGACAAAGCTTAGCCCCACCTTTGCTACATGGTAAAGGTTAAATGGTTTTGAGAATTAAGGTATCGGGGAGCTTTGTGGCAATTAACTGTGGAGAATTGAAAAAAACAACACATAATAGCAAATGATAAAAGCAGAACGTAGTCGGCAGGATTTGAACCTGCGCGGGGAGACCCCAATGGATTTCTAGTCCATCGCCTTAACCACTCGGCCACGACTACCTTCACCTTGATGGTAGGTGTGCTATTTGCAGGCTTGAGAAGTAGTAGAAAAAAACACCATTAAAGTAAAACTCAGTACAAAGTGAAGATCTAAGCACACATCTCTTGGTGAAGGTAAGTCCTTCATAAGGTTTGAATAACTAAAAATACCTACAAAAAGGCATTCAATTAGATATTCAGCTTTTAAAAATATTACTTTTCAGGATATGTGAAAAACATTGTACCATACGTTCTAAACTTTTGGCTTATGGCATGAAAAGCCTCTGGTCTGGAAACCTGAGAAAATGCCTATAGATGCAAGACCATGCCATTAGAAGTTCAGCTACCTGGAGACCGCTAATATCCCTTCATCCTTGCTCTATATACTCCAAAAGAGCTCCAACCTTCACGCCCCTGTGTGCTCTGTGTACGTTTTAAGTTCAAAGATGCTTTGTGGCTTATCCGAGACACTTGTTTAGATAAAAGCAGACATTTCAATATTGTAGGCATTCCTAACCTGAAGCAAGAGTATAGATGTTGTCCATGATAATTACACAAGCCACTAGTCGTACAGGAACCATAACTGCTGAAAGTCATATTATCATAAAGCAATCCAGGTACAGACCGTAGTTGGCAGGATTTGAACCTGCGCAGGGAAACCCCAATGGATTTCGAATCCATCGCCTTAACCACTCGGCCACAACTACATACGTTCTTGAAGGGCCTACCTTTACTAGATTGAAGAGGCTAACTTTGGAGTGCTATTCTTTGCTTTTTTTGTTCAGGCCTACCATCCCAATGCCCCAATCGCCCCACTGTTCTGGACCCACAAACCATCTTTTAACAAAATTCTGGCACCCTCTCTATGGACCCTATTCCTCTGCTGGGTGCCTGCCTTAGCACACAGATCTATGCCTGCACTGTCAGGGCAGAGTGATCTCCTGACCAACAGTGAAGGCATATTTCCAGTAGGGAAGAAGGCCATAAAGCTTCTCTTCTTCAGAAGACTATGAGTCCAAGACTTGCAATGCAAGTATCTCCCTGCATCGGCTTTATTCACACTGTTGATCTTCTGCTGATCCTTGAATATATTGCCCCACCGGTAATCAGATCATCAGTCTACAGGGGGCAGCAAGGACATAATTAGGAATAGCCTCTTTAGGGGCCCTTTCACACAGGTGGCTTCCATTCTCATCACCAGGGGATCTGTGAGGTGATTGGAGCAGAGCAGGGCAGATGACAGGTCCGTGTCTGCTCAGTTTTAGCAGAGCAGACAAAGACAGACCCTGCTCTGCTCTATGGGTGGCAGGGGGTAAATGGACTCCGCTGTCTCTTTTCACTTGACTGCCACCGATCCACCTAAAGGAAAAAGGATGCAGTCCTCCTCCATTTTTTAAGCAGGGCTGACCAGACTCGGAGGAGGTATTCAGGTTTAAACGGACACAAGTCCATGTACACTTGCTAGTGCATAGGAATGCATGGACCTTCCCATCAGGTGCACCTAAAATATGACAAATGGACCTGATCTAATCGCCCATGTGAAAGGGCCCTTAGCATGCAAATTTCTATGGTGGGGATTACTCACCACTATACTAATGAGAAAAGTGTGTGGGACTTTCTCCTATTCCATCAACATAGCGATCACCTACAGGTTTTTCTCTTTTTCCAGGCTATGGCGCATCTTCTATAATCCTGACCATACCATTGTATGAACTATGTTGTGTGTTGAATACTCAAAGGCTGCTGCACTCTCTATTCTTTGTTCAATGATCCTAGCAATCATTTAACTCAGGAGATTGGACACATCTATTAATGGAATGGGATTATTGTGGGGGGACTGGGCTGGAGATTCAGCATGTATTGCAGTCAGGGCTGCTTTTTGTAATCTAGGATCCCATCAGTTGAGGCCCTCAAAAGCTATTATCCCTTAATGTAAAATAGATCTTATGTTCAATAATGATATATGATGGAACACATTACCTTAAAATGTGTTGGAGAGAGATCAAACACTTTTCTATTGTTCGGAGGGCAACTATTTGCACCATGATACCACCAACAACCCATTGGAAATACCAGCTAGAGAGACTGGTTATAAATAAGAAGATTTATGATGTAGACCGGTAAAGAAGATCTTGATTCCAAGCTCTATTATATAGGGAACATCTAAAAATATGCCTAAGAAGTAGCCTAAACATATTAGCTATTGTCTTGAGGTTGTCTGGAAAAACTGCAGTAAACTTCCTCTGCGTAGGCTCTCCCATTCCTCTAGCTTCATAGCTGTATATGTACAGTGTCAGACAATCTAAGACACTGCTGTCTCTTACTGCTAGTCGCATTAGATTTGGTCATGGTTTTCTTTGCTGGAGAGAAAGCTGCACATGACGATTTGTAGAGTAAAGATCCCCCTGCTGCTCTCACAATATCAGACCTTTGTGGGACTATCCATGAACAGACCAAAGTTGGCAGGATTATGAACCTGCGCAGGGAGACCCTAACGAATTTTGAGTCTATTGCCTTAAGCACACAGGCAGAACTAGACAAAGCTTAGCCCCACCTTTGCTACATGGTAAAGGTTAAATGGTTTTGAGAATTAAGGTATCGGGGAGCTTTGTGGCAATTAACTGTGGAGAATTGAAAAAAACAACACATAATAGCAAATGATAAAAGCAGAACGTAGTCGGCAGGATTTGAACCTGCGCGGGGAGACCCCAATGGATTTCTAGTCCATCGCCTTAACCACTCGGCCACGACTACCTTCACCTTGATGGTAGGTGTGCTATTTGCAGGCTTGAGAAGTAGTAGAAAAAAACACCATTAAAGTAAAACTCAGTACAAAGTGAAGATCTAAGCACACATCTCTTGGTGAAGGTAAGTCCTTCATAAGGTTTGAATAACTAAAAATACCTACAAAAAGGCATTCAATTAGATATTCAGCTTTTAAAAATATTACTTTTCAGGATATGTGAAAAACATTGTACCATACGTTCTAAACTTTTGGCTTATGGCATGAAAAGCCTCTGGTCTGGAAACCTGAGAAAATGCCTATAGATGCAAGACCATGCCATTAGAAGTTCAGCTACCTGGAGACCGCTAATATCCCTTCATCCTTGCTCTATATACTCCAAAAGAGCTCCAACCTTCACGCCCCTGTGTGCTCTGTGTACGTTTTAAGTTCAAAGATGCTTTGTGGCTTATCCGAGACACTTGTTTAGATAAAAGCAGACATTTCAATATTGTAGGCATTCCTAACCTGAAGCAAGAGTATAGATGTTGTCCATGATAATTACACAAGCCACTAGTCGTACAGGAACCATAACTGCTGAAAGTCATATTATCATAAAGCAAACCAGGTACAGACCGTAGTTGGCAGGATTTGAACCTGCGCAGGGAAACCCCAATGGATTTCGAATCCATCGCCTTAACCACTCGGCCACAACTACATACGTTCTTGAAGGGCCTACCTTTACTAGATTGAAGAGGCTAACTTTGGAGTGCTATTCTTTGCTTTTTTTGTTCAGGCCTACCATCCCAATGCCCCAATCGCCCCACTGTTCTGGACCCACAAACCATCTTTTAACAAAATTCTGGCACCCTCTCTATGGACCCTATTCCTCTGCTGGGTGCCTGCCTTAGCACACAGATCTATGCCTGCACTGTCAGGGCAGAGTGATCTCCTGACCAACAGTGAAGGCATATTTCCAGTAGGGAAGAAGGCCATAAAGCTTCTCTTCTTCAGAAGACTATGAGTCCAAGACTTGCAATGCAAGTATCTCCCTGCATCGGCTTTATTCACACTGTTGATCTTCTGCTGATCCTTGAATATATTGCCCCACCGGTAATCAGATCATCAGTCTACAGGGGGCAGCAAGGACATAATTAGGAATAGCCTCTTTAGGGGCCCTTTCACACAGGTGGCTTCCATTCTCATCACCAGGGGATCTGTGAGGTGATTGGAGCAGAGCAGGGCAGATGACAGGTCCGTGTCTGCTCAGTTTTAGCAGAGCAGACAAAGACAGACCCTGCTCTGCTCTATGGGTGGCAGGGGGTAAATGGACTCCGCTGTCTCTTTTCACTTGACTGCCACCGATCCACCTAAAGGAAAAAGGATGCAGTCCTCCTCCATTTTTTAAGCAGGGCTGACCAGACTCGGAGGAGGTATTCAGGTTTAAACGGACACAAGTCCATGTACACTTGCTAGTGCATAGGAATGCATGGACCTTCCCATCAGGTGCACCTAAAATATGACAAATGGACCTGATCTAATCGCCCATGTGAAAGGGCCCTTAGCATGCAAATTTCTATGGTGGGGATTACTCACCACTATACTAATGAGAAAAGTGTGTGGGACTTTCTCCTATTCCATCAACATAGCGATCACCTACAGGTTTTTCTCTTTTTCCAGGCTATGGCGCATCTTCTATAATCCTGACCATACCATTGTATGAACTATGTTGTGTGTTGAATACTCAAAGGCTGCTGCACTCTCTATTCTTTGTTCAATGATCCTAGCCATCATTTAACTCAGGAGATTGGACACATCTATTAATGGAATGGGATTATTGTGGGGGGACTGGGCTGGAGATTCAGCATGTATTGCAGTCAGGGCTGCTTTTTGTAATCTAGGATCCCATCAGTTGAGGCCCTCAAAAGCTATTATCCCTTAATGTAAAATAGATCTTATGTTCAATAATGATATATGATGGAACACATTACCTTAAAATGTGTTGGAGAGAGATCAAACACTTTTCTATTGTTCGGAGGGCAACTATTTGCACCATGATACCACCAACAACCCATTGGAAATACCAGCTAGAGAGACTGGTTATAAATAAGAAGATTTATGATGTAGACCGGTAAAGAAGATCTTGATTCCAAGCTCTATTATATAGGGAACATCTAAAAATATGCCTAAGAAGTAGCCTAAACATATTAGCTATTGTCTTGAGGTTGTCTGGAAAAACTGCAGTAAACTTCCTCTGCGTAGGCTCTCCCATTCCTCTAGCTTCATAGCTGTATATGTACAGTGTCAGACAATCTAAGACACTGCTGTCTCTTACTGCTAGTCGCATTAGATTTGGTCATGGTTTTCTTTGCTGGAGAGAAAGCTGCACATGACGATTTGTAGAGTAAAGATCCCCTTGCTGCTCTCACAATATCAGACCTTTGTGGGACTATCCATGAACAGACCAAAGTTGGCAGGATTATGAACCTGCGCAGGGAGACCCTAACGAATTTTGAGTCTATTGCCTTAAGCACACAGGCAGAACTAGACAAAGCTTAGCCCCACCTTTGCTACATGGTAAAGGTTAAATGGTTTTGAGAATTAAGGTATCGGGGAGCTTTGTGGCAATTAACTGTGGAGAATTGAAAAAAACAACACATAATAGCAAATGATAAAAGCAGGACGTAGTCGGCAGGATTTGAACCTGCGCGGGGAGACCCCAATGGATTTCTAGTCCATCGCCTTAACCACTCGGCCACGACTACCTTCACCTTGATGGTAGGTGTGCTATTTGCAGGCTTGAGAAGTAGTAGAAAAAAACACCATTAAAGTAAAACTCAGTACAAAGTGAAGATCTAAGCACACATCTCTTGGTGAAGGTAAGTCCTTCATAAGGTTTGAATAACTAAAAATACCTACAAAAAGGCATTCAATTAGATATTCAGCTTTTAAAAATATTACTTTTCAGGATATGTGAAAAACATTGTACCATACGTTCTAAACTTTTGGCTTATGGCATGAAAAGCCTCTGGTCTGGAAACCTGAGAAAATGCCTATAGATGCAAGACCATGCCATTAGAAGTTCAGCTACCTGGAGACCGCTAATATCCCTTCATCCTTGCTCTATATACTCCAAAAGAGCTCCAACCTTCACGCCCCTGTGTGCTCTGTGTACGTTTTAAGTTCAAAGATGCTTTGTGGCTTATCCGAGACACTTGTTTAGATAAAAGCAGACATTTCAATATTGTAGGCATTCCTAACCTGAAGCAAGAGTATAGATGTTGTCCATGATAATTACACAAGCCACTAGTCGTACAGGAACCATAACTGCTGAAAGTCATATTATCATAAAGCAAACCAGGTACAGACCGTAGTTGGCAGGATTTGAACCTGCGCAGGGAAACCCCAATGGATTTCGAATCCATCGCCTTAACCACTCGGCCACAACTACATACGTTCTTGAAGGGCCTACCTTTACTAGATTGAAGAGGCTAACTTTGGAGTGCTATTCTTTGCTTTTTTTGTTCAGGCCTACCATCCCAATGCCCCAATCGCCCCACTGTTCTGGACCCACAAACCATCTTTTAACAAAATTCTGGCACCCTCTCTATGGACCCTATTCCTCTGCTGGGTGCCTGCCTTAGCACACAGATCTATGCCTGCACTGTCAGGGCAGAGTGATCTCCTGACCAACAGTGAAGGCATATTTCCAGTAGGGAAGAAGGCCATAAAGCTTCTCTTCTTCAGAAGACTATGAGTCCAAGACTTGCAATGCAAGTATCTCCCTGCATCGGCTTTATTCACACTGTTGATCTTCTGCTGATCCTTGAATATATTGCCCCACCGGTAATCAGATCATCAGTCTACAGGGGGCAGCAAGGACATAATTAGGAATAGCCTCTTTAGGGGCCCTTTCACACAGGTGGCTTCCATTCTCATCACCAGGGGATCTGTGAGGTGATTGGAGCAGAGCAGGGCAGATGACAGGTCCGTGTCTGCTCAGTTTTAGCAGAGCAGACAAAGACAGACCCTGCTCTGCTCTATGGGTGGCAGGGGGTAAATGGACTCCGCTGTCTCTTTTCACTTGACTGCCACCGATCCACCTAAAGGAAAAAGGATGCAGTCCTCCTCCATTTTTTAAGCAGGGCTGACCAGACTCGGAGGAGGTATTCAGGTTTAAACGGACACAAGTCCATGTACACTTGCTAGTGCATAGGAATGCATGGACCTTCCCATCAGGTGCACCTAAAATATGACAAATGGACCTGATCTAATCGCCCATGTGAAAGGGCCCTTAGCATGCAAATTTCTATGGTGGGGATTACTCACCACTATACTAATGAGAAAAGTGTGTGGGACTTTCTCCTATTCCATCAACATAGCGATCACCTACAGGTTTTTCTCTTTTTCCAGGCTATGGCGCATCTTCTATAATCCTGACCATACCATTGTATGAACTATGTTGTGTGTTGAATACTCAAAGGCTGCTGCACTCTCTATTCTTTGTTCAATGATCCTAGCCATCATTTAACTCAGGAGATTGGACACATCTATTAATGGAATGGGATTATTGTGGGGGGACTGGGCTGGAGATTCAGCATGTATTGCAGTCAGGGCTGCTTTTTGTAATCTAGGATCCCATCAGTTGAGGCCCTCAAAAGCTATTATCCCTTAATGTAAAATAGATCTTATGTTCAATAATGATATATGATGGAACACATTACCTTAAAATGTGTTGGAGAGAGATCAAACACTTTTCTATTGTTCGGAGGGCAACTATTTGCACCATGATACCACCAACAACCCATTGGAAATACCAGCTAGAGAGACTGGTTATAAATAAGAAGATTTATGATGTAGACCGGTAAAGAAGATCTTGATTCCAAGCTCTATTATATAGGGAACATCTAAAAATATGCCTAAGAAGTAGCCTAAACATATTAGCTATTGTCTTGAGGTTGTCTGGAAAAACTGCAGTAAACTTCCTCTGCGTAGGCTATCCCATTCCTCTAGCTTCATAGCTGTATATGTACAGTGTCAGACAATCTAAGACACTGCTGTCTCTTACTGCTAGTCGCATTAGATTTGGTCATGGTTTTCTTTGCTGGAGAGAAAGCTGCACATGACGATTTGTAGAGTAAAGATCCCCTTGCTGCTCTCACAATATCAGACCTTTGTGGGACTATCCATGAACAGACCAAAGTTGGCAGGATTATGAACCTGCGCAGGGAGACCCTAACGAATTTTGAGTCTATTGCCTTAAGCACACAGGCAGAACTAGACAAAGCTTAGCCCCACCTTTGCTACATGGTAAAGGTTAAATGGTTTTGAGAATTAAGGTATCGGGGAGCTTTGTGGCAATTAACTGTGGAGAATTGAAAAAAACAACACATAATAGCAAATGATAAAAGCAGAACGTAGTCGGCAGGATTTGAACCTGCGCGGGGAGACCCCAATGGATTTCTAGTCCATCGCCTTAACCACTCGGCCACGACTACCTTCACCTTGATGGTAGGTGTGCTATTTGCAGGCTTGAGAAGTAGTAGAAAAAAACACCATTAAAGTAAAACTCAGTACAAAGTGAAGATCTAAGCACACATCTCTTGGTGAAGGTAAGTCCTTCATAAGGTTTGAATAACTAAAAATACCTACAAAAAGGCATTCAATTAGATATTCAGCTTTTAAAAATATTACTTTTCAGGATATGTGAAAAACATTGTACCATACGTTCTAAACTTTTGGCTTATGGCATGAAAAGCCTCTGGTCTGGAAACCTGAGAAAATGCCTATAGATGCAAGACCATGCCATTAGAAGTTCAGCTACCTGGAGACCGCTAATATCCCTTCATCCTTGCTCTATATACTCCAAAAGAGCTCCAACCTTCACGCCCCTGTGTGCTCTGTGTACGTTTTAAGTTCAAAGATGCTTTGTGGCTTATCCGAGACACTTGTTTAGATAAAAGCAGACATTTCAATATTGTAGGCATTCCTAACCTGAAGCAAGAGTATAGATGTTGTCCATGATAATTACACAAGCCACTAGTCGTACAGGAACCATAACTGCTGAAAGTCATATTATCATAAAGCAATCCAGGTACAGACCGTAGTTGGCAGGATTTGAACCTGCGCAGGGAAACCCCAATGGATTTCGAATCCATCGCCTTAACCACTCGGCCACAACTACATACGTCCTTGAAGGGCCTACCTTTACTAGATTGAAGAGGCTAACTTTGGAGTGCTATTCTTTGCTTTTTTTGTTCAGGCCTACCATCCCAATGCCCCAATCGCCCCACTGTTCTGGACCCACAAACCATCTTTTAACAAAATTCTGGCACCCTCTCTATGGACCCTATTCCTCTGCTGGGTGCCTGCCTTAGCACACAGATCTATGCCTGCACTGTCAGGGCAGAGTGATCTCCTGACCAACAGTGAAGGCATATTTCCAGTAGGGAAGAAGGCCATAAAGCTTCTCTTCTTCAGAAGACTATGAGTCCAAGACTTGCAATGCAAGTATCTCCCTGCATCGGCTTTATTCACACTGTTGATCTTCTGCTGATCCTTGAATATATTGCCCCACCGGTAATCAGATCATCAGTCTACAGGGGGCAGCAAGGACATAATTAGGAATAGCCTCTTTAGGGGCCCTTTCACACAGGTGGCTTCCATTCTCATCACCAGGGGATCTGTGAGGTGATTGGAGCAGAGCAGGGCAGATGACAGGTCCGTGTCTGCTCAGTTTTAGCAGAGCAGACAAAGACAGACCCTGCTCTGCTCTATGGGTGGCAGGGGGTAAATGGACTCCGCTGTCTCTTTTCACTTGACTGCCACCGATCCACCTAAAGGGAAAAGGATGCAGTCCTCCTCCATTTTTTAAGCAGGGCTGACCAGACTCGGAGGAGGTATTCAGGTTTAAACGGACACAAGTCCATGTACACTTGCTAGTGCATAGGAATGCATGGACCTTCCCATCAGGTGCACCTAAAATATGACAAATGGACCTGATCTAATCGCCCATGTGAAAGGGCCCTTAGCATGCAAATTTCTATGGTGGGGATTACTCACCACAATACTAATGAGAAAAGTGTGTGGGACTTTCTCCTATTCCATCAACATAGCGATCACCTACAGGTTTTTCTCTTTTTCCAGGCTATGGCGCATCTTCTATAATCCTGACCATACCATTGTATGAACTATGTTGTGTGTTGAATACTCAAAGGCTGCTGCACTCTCTATTCTTTGTTCAATGATCCTAGCAATCATTTAACTCAGGAGATTGGACACATCTATTAATGGAATGGGATTATTGTGGGGGGACTGGGCTGGAGATTCAGCATGTATTGCAGGCAGGGCTGCTTTTTGTAATCTAGGATCCCATCAGTTGAGGCCCTCAAAAGCTATTATCCCTTAATGTAAAATAGATCTTATGTTCAATAATGATATATGATGGAACACATTACCTTAAAATGTGTTGGAGAGAGATCAAACACTTTTCTATTGTTCGGAGGGCAACTATTTGCACCATGATACCACCAACAACCCATTGGAAATACCAGCCAGAGAGACTGGTTATAAATAAGAAGATTTATGATGTAGACCGGTAAAGAAGATCTTGATTCCAAGCTCTATTATATAGGGAACATCTAAAAATATGCCTAAGAAGTAGCCTAAACATATTAGCTATTGTCTTGAGGTTGTCTGGAAAAACTGCAGTAAACTTCCTCTGCGTAGGCTCTCCCATTCCTCTAGCTTCATAGCTGTATATGTACAGTGTCAGACAATCTAAGACACTGCTGTCTCTTACTGCTAGTCCAGGGGCGGACTGGGCCAGGAGGATAGGAGGCAATTGCCCTCCAGGCCGCTCTGATGCTTCCTAAAAAGGCCACTCGCACCGCACCGCTTCCACCCCTGCAGACAGGCAGGACACCCGCCGGCCGCCGCTACATTGTGTTATACTTGCGGTCGGAGCTTCACTGCTCTGCTGCAGCTCTGCAAGTATACTGTAATACAATGTAGCGGCGGCCGGCGGGTGTCATGCCTGTCTGCAGGGTGGAATCGGTGCGGAGCGAGTGGCCTTTTTGACTGGTGAGTCCAGTCACTTCCCTGTCAGGCGGAGTGATCTCCACCCGACAGATGCTTTCTAGTCCCGGCCGAGTGTGATGTCATCCAGAGGCCAGGAGGGGTGAAGAAAGGACAGAGGAGAGTGCTTCTGCTGAGAACTGCGAGGAAGCTATGTAGATGACCTTAGGTCAACATTCCGTTCCTAAAAGGCAAGGTGAGAGATCGCACCACATTTCAGGTCTTCCCTCTCAAGCCTGCCCTAGTATCTGAAGTCCACATGGTCCTCTCTCAGCATAGCAGCAATCCCTCTGCAGCCTAGATCCCCTCATGGCACAGCTGCAGCCTCACATCTCTCCACCCCATTGCACTGCTATCCCTGCCTCTCCCTCAGGTTCTCTCCCTATACTCACGAGGATAGTGAAGCCTTGTGCAAGTGAGTTTCAGAGGCTGATAATACACCTTGTGTGAACTGGCTGAAGTGTTTAACTCATTGAGGGGAGGGGTTAATTTACAATGCTGTTTGTAAAATGCAGCATGGAGGGGGTTAATGTACTGCCACTGATGCATTAGTGAGCAGTGGCAGTTAATTAACCCCTTTGTGCTGCATTAGTGACAGTGGCACAAGTGTCAGTGTTAATTAACCCCTGTATTGTGCAGCATGAAATGGTTAATAAACACTGACACTGGTACAACTAATGCAGCACAAAGGGGTTAATGACTGCCACTAGTCACTATGCATCAGTGTCCAGTGGTGTATTTTATTTTTGTGCTACCCTAGGCAAGATTTAAATCGGCACCCCCCATCTAAATGTATACCACCCCAGCCACAGTATACTGTTCACAATGAATGGCTGCGGCTTCCTTATCAGACCCTGGGACATGAGGGCAGAGGATGGGGGTCAATGGGACATAGGACGGGGTCAGCAGGGCAGAGAATGTGGCGGCAATGGTAAGCACTGATCAGGAGCAATGAGTAAGCTGGATTGATATGCAGCACTAGTAGGTGGCACTGATGGACACTGATAGGTGGCACTGATCAAGCTGCACTGATGAGGCTGAGCTTGAATGCACTGGTGAGGCTGCATTGATGGGCAATGATCAGGCTGCATTGATGAGGTTGCACTGATGGACACTGGTGGTGCTGCGTTGATGGGGACTGATGAGGCTGCATTGATGGAAACTGATGAGGCTGCACTGGTGGACACTGATGAGGCTGAAAAAGTGAAAAAATGTGGCGCTCAACAGCTTGATAAAACACAAAGTAAATTAATCCAATGTGCAAACATTCGTGCAAAAAAACAGTCTCTAGTGTCCAAAAAAAAAAAAGGGTTAAGCAAACAGCCAATAATGGAAACACAGACTTGATAGGAGTGAATCTCAAAAAAGCCTCCACCTCCACATGATCACCCAGTGAAATGTATAGGTACCGCTTACCAAACACTGGACCCCTTAGTTATAGGGGGTCAAACATGCTTATTGATCCACATCAGATCCGACCTTGCACATCCCCCTCTCACACAGGCGAGATAGGAGACGCCGCTCCACGCCTGCGTTCCTTAGACCCTTAGATTGGGAACGTGAGACCGTAAACTTCCGGGTCTAAGGAACGCAGGCGTCGAGCGGTGTCTCCTATCCCCAGCAAACTGAAACTGATCTTAAGGCTTTTCATTGTTCGGATTGTAGTAAGTGCATTTTATATCAATAAATGATCCTTTGATGAGTAATACTGCACCATGAGAGCCTGTTTGTCATTTCTCTCCATCTATGACTCGGTTCTTTAATACTCCATCGATTTGGCTACACACTCTCACCTGTGTGAGAGGGGGATGTGCAAGGTCAGATCTGATGTGGATCAATAAGCGTGTTTGACCCCCTATAACTAAGGGGTCCAGTGTTTGGTAAGCGGTACCTATACATTTCACTGGGTGATCGTGTGGAGGTGGAGGCTTTTTTGAGATTCACTCCTATCAAGTCTGTGTTTCCATCATTGGCTGTTTGCTTTACCCATTTTTTTTTTTGGACACTAGAGACTGTTTTTTTGCACGAACGTTTTCACATTGGAATAATTTATTTTGTGTTTTATCAAACTGTTAAGCGCCACATTTTTTCACTTTTTCATTTGTCACGTTATTCACGTTGATTTTACAGCTCGCAGAGTGGAAGCAATTTCACCCTAAACACATTTATGGATATGAGTAGTGTTTATTTATTTATACATCACATTCATTTTGCGCAGTTTTTGTTGGGTTCACCAATAATCTTCTTTCACTGATGAGGCTGAGCTGATGGACACTGATCAAGTTGCATTGATGGGCACTGGTGAGGCTGCATTGATGGGCACTGATCAGGCTGCATTGATGGGAACTGATAAGGCTGCACTGGTGAGGCTGAATTTATGGGCACTGGAGAGGCTGCATTGATGGACACTGGTGAGGTTGCATTGATGGGCACTGGTGAGGCTGAATTGATGGGCACTGATCAGGCTGCATTGATGGGCACTGGTCAGGTTGCATTGATGGGCAATGATCAGGATGCCTTGATGGGCACAGGTGAGGCTGCATTAATGGGCACTGATGAGGCTGGACTGATGGGCACTGGTGAGGCTGCATTAATGGGCACTGATGAGGCTGGACTAATGGGCACTGGTGAGGCTGCATTAATGGGCACTGGTGAGGCTGCATTGATGCATTATTTTTGTTAAACCTCCTTTGTTGCTATTAACATTAAATTATGTAACCACATTGTATCATATTTGTCTTGCTTTATAACATCAATTATAAACCAGGTGGGCATAGATGGTGAGCTCAGTGGTTCAAAGGGCCACTTGACTGGACTTGCCCCCCAGGCCCAAGGCTGCCAGTCCTCCCCTGTGCTAGTCGCATTAGATTTGGTCATGGTTTTCTTTGCTAGAGAGAAAGCTGCACATGACGATTTGTAGAGTAAAGATCCCCCTGCTGCTCTCACAATATCAGACCTTTGTGGGACTATCCATGAACAGACCAAAGTTGGCAGGATTATGAACCTGCGCAGGGAGACCCTAACGAATTTTGAGTCTATTGCCTTAAGCACACAGGCAGAACTAGACAAAGCTTAGCCCCACCTTTGCTACATGGTAAAGGTTAAATGGTTTTGAGAATTAAGGTATCGGGGAGCTTTGTGGCAATTAACTGTGGAGAATTGAAAAAAACAACACATAATAGCAAATGATAAAAGCAGAACGTAGTCAGCAGGATTTGAACCTGCGCGGGGAGACCCCAATGGATTTCTAGTCCATCGCCTTAACCACTCGGCCACGACTACCTTCACCTTGATGGTAGGTAGGCTTGAGAAGTAGTAGAAAAAAACACCATTAAAGTAAAACTCAGTACAAAGTGAAGATCTAAGCACCCATCTCTTGGTGAAGGTAAGTCCTCCATAAGGTTTGAATAACTAAAGAACAGACCGAAAAATACCTACAAAAAGGCATTCAATTAGATATTCAGCTTTTAAAAATATTACTTTTCAGGATATGTAAAAAACATTGTACCATACGTTCTAAACTTTTGGCTTATGGCATGAAAAGCCTCTGGTCTGGAAACCTGAGAAAATGCCTATAGATGCAAGACCATGCCATTAGAAGTTCAGCTACCTGGAGACCGCTAATATCCCTTCATCCTTGCTCTATATACTCCAAAAGAGCTCCAACCTTCACGCCCCTGTGTGCTCTGTGTACGTTTTAAGTTCAAAGATGCTTTGTGGCTTATCCGAGACACTTGTTTAGATAAAAGCAGACATTTCAATATTGTAGGCATTCCTAACCTGAAGCAAGAGTATAGATGTTGTCCATGATAATTACACAAGCCACTAGTCCTAAAGGAACCATAACTGCTGAAAGTCTTATTATCATAAAGCAATCCAGGTACAGACCGTAGTTGGCAGGATTTGAACCTGCGCAGGGAAACCCCAATGGATTTCGAATCCATCGCCTTAACCACTCGGCCACAACTACATACGGTCTTGAAGGGCCTACCTTTACTAGATTGAAGAGGCTAACTTTGGAGTGCTATTCTTTGCTTTTTTTGTTCAGGCCTACCATCCCAATGCCCCAATCGCCCCACTGTTCTGGACCCACAAACCATCTTTTAACAAAATTCTGGCACCCTCTCTATGGACCCTATTCCTCTGCTGGGTGCCTGCCTTAGCACACAGATCTATGCCTGCACTGTCAGGGCAGAGTGATCTCCTGACCAACAGTGAAGGCATATTTCCAGTAGGGAAGAAGGCCATAAAGCTTCTCTTCTTCAGAAGACTATGAGTCCAAGACTTGCAATGCAAGTATCTCCCTGCATCGGCTTTATTCACACTGTTGATCTTCTGCTGATCCTTGAATATATTGCCCCACCGGTAATCAGATCATCAGTCTACAGGGGGCAGCAAGGACATAATTAGGAATAGCCTCTTTAGGGGCCCTTTCACACAGGTGGCTTCCATTCTCATCACCAGGGGATCTGTGAGGTGATTGGAGCAGAGCAGGGCAGATGACAGGTCCGTGTCTGCTCAGTTTTAGCAGAGCAGACAAAGACAGACCCTGCTCTGCTCTATGGGTGGCAGGGGGTAAATGGACTCCGCTGTCTCTTTTCACTTGACTGCCACCGATCCACCTAAAGGGAAAAGGATGCAGTCCTCCTCCATTTTTTAAGCAGGGCTGACCAGACTCGGAGGAGGTATTCAGGTTTAAACGGACGTAAGTCCATGTACACTTGCTAGTGCATAGGAATGCATGGACCTTCCCATCAGGTGCACCTAAAATATGACAAATGGACCTGATCTAATCGCCCATGTGAAAGGGCCCTTAGCATGCAAATTTCTATGGTGGGGATTACTCACCACTATACTAATGAGAAAAGTGTGTGGGACTTTCTCCTATTCCATCAACATAGCGATCACCTACAGGTTTTTCTCTTTTTCCAGGCTATGGCGCATCTTCTATAATCCTGACCATACCATTGTATGAACTATGTTGTGTGTTGAATACTCAAAGGCTGCTGCACTCTCTATTCTTTGTTCAATGATCCTAGCCATCATTTAACTCAGGAGATTGGACACATCTATTAATGGAATGGGATTATTGTGGGGGGACTGGGCTGGAGATTCAGCATGTATTGCAGTCAGGGCTGCTTTTTGTAATCTAGGATCCCATCAGTTGAGGCCCTCAAAAGCTATTATCCCTTAATGTAAAATAGATCTTATGTTCAATAATGATATATGATGGAACACATTACCTTAAAATGTGTTGGAGAGAGATCAAACACTTTTCTATTGTTCGGAGGGCAACTATTTGCACCATGATACCACCAACAACCCATTGGAAATACCAGCTAGAGAGACTGGTTATAAATAAGAAGATTTATGATGTAGACCGGTAAAGAAGATCTTGATTCCAAGCTCTATTATATAGGGAACATCTAAAAATATGCCTAAGAAGTAGCCTAAACATATTAGCTATTGTCTTGAGGTTGTCTGGAAAAACTGCAGTAAACATTCCTCTGCGTAGGCTCTCCCATTCCTCTAGCTTCATAGCTGTATATGTACAGTGTCAGACAATCTAAGACACTGCTGTCTCTTACTGCTAGTCGCATTAGATTTGGTCATGGTTTTCTTTGCTGGAGAGAAAGCTGCACATGACGATTTGTAGAGTAAAGATCCCCCTGCTGCTCTCACAATATCAGACCTTTGTGGGACTATCCATGAACAGACCAAAGTTGGCAGGATTATGAACCTGCGCAGGGAGACCCTAACGAATTTTGAGTCTATTGCCTTAAGCACACAGGCAGAACTAGACAAAGCTTAGCCCCACCTTTGCTACATGGTAAAGGTTAAATGGTTTTGAGAATTAAGGTACCGGGGAGCTTTGTGGCAATTAACTGTGGAGAATTGAAAAAAACAACACATAATAGCAAATGATAAAAGCAGAACGTAGTCGGCAAGGTTTTGAACCTGCGCGGGGAGACCCCAATGGATTTCTAGTCCATCGCCTTAACCACTCGGCCACGACTACCTTCACCTTGATGGTAGGTGTGCTATTTGCAGGCTTGAGAAGTAGTAGAAAAAAACACCATTAAAGTAAAACTCAGTACAAAGTGAAGATCTAAGCACACATCTCTTGGTGAAGGTAAGTCCTCCATAAGGTTTGAATAACTAAAGAACAGACCGAAAAATACCTACAAAAAGGCATTCAATTAGATATTCAGCTTTTAAAAATATTACTTTTCAGGATATGTGAAAAACATTGTACCATACGTTCTAAACTTTTGGCTTATGGCATGAAAAGCCTCTGGTCTGGAAACCTGAGAAAATGCCTATAGATGCAAGACCATGCCATTAGAAGTTCAGCTACCTGGAGACCGCTAATATCCCTTCATCCTTGCTCTATATACTCCAAAAGAGCTCCAACCTTCACGCCCCTGTGTGCTCTGTGTACGTTTTAAGTTCAAAGATGCTTTGTGGCTTATCCGAGACACTTGTTTAGATAAAAGCAGACATTTCAATATTGTAGGCATTCCTAACCTGAAGCAAGAGTATAGATGTTGTCCATGATAATTACACAAGCCACTAGTCGTACAGGAACCATAACTGCTGAAAGTCATATTATCATAAAGCAATCCAGGTACAGACCGTAGTTGGCAGGATTTGAACCTGCGCAGGGAAACCCCAATGGATTTCGAATCCATCGCCTTAACCACTCGGCCACAACTACATACGGTCTTGAAAGGCCTACCTTTACTAGATTGAAGAGGCTAACTTTGGAGTGCTATTCTTTGCTTTTTTTGTTCAGGCCTACCATCCCAATGCCCCAATCGCCCCACTGTTCTGGACCCACAAACCATCTTTTAACAAAATTCTGGCACCCTCTCTATGGACCCTATTCCTCTGCTGGGTGCCTGCCTTAGCACACAGATCTATGCCTGCACTGTCAGGGCAGAGTGATCTCCTGACCAACAGTGAAGGCATATTTCCAGTAGGGAAGAAGGCCATAAAGCTTCTCTTCTTCAGAAGACTATGAGTCCAAGACTTGCAATGCAAGTATCTCCCTGCATCGGCTTTATTCACACTGTTGATCTTCTGCTGATCCTTGAATATATTGCCCCACCGGTAATCAGATCATCAGTCTACAGGGGGCAGCAAGGACATAATTAGGAATAGCCTCTTTAGGGGCCCTTTCACACAGGTGGCTTCCATTCTCATCACCAGGGGATCTGTGAGGTGATTGGAGCAGAGCAGGGCAGATGACAGGTCCGTGTCTGCTCAGTTTTAGCAGAGCAGACAAAGACAGACCCTGCTCTGCTCTATGGGTGGCAGGGGGTAAATGGACTCCGCTGTCTCTTTTCACTTGACTGCCACCGATCCACCTAAAGGGAAAAGGATGCAGTCCTCCTCCATTTTTTAAGCAGGGCTGACCAGACTCGGAGGAGGTATTCAGGTTTAAACGGACACAAGTCCATGTACACTTGCTAGTGCATAGGAATGCATGGACCTTCCCATCAGGTGCACCTAAAATATGACAAATGGACCTGATCTAATCGCCCATGTGAAAGGGCCCTTAGCATGCAAATTTCTATGGTGGGGATTACTCACCACTATACTAATGAGAAAAGTGTGTGGGACTTTCTCCTATTCCATCAACATAGCGATCACCTACAGGTTTTTCTCTTTTTCCAGGCTATGGCGCATCTTCTATAATCCTGACCATACCATTGTATGAACTATGTTGTGTGTTGAATACTCAAAGGCTGCTGCACTCTCTATTCTTTGTTCAATGATCCTAGCAATCATTTAACTCAGGAGATTGGACACATCTATTAATGGAATGGGATTATTGTGGGGGGACTGGGCTGGAGATTCAGCATGTATTGCAGTCAGGGCTGCTTTTTGTAATCTAGGATCCCATCAGTTGAGGCCCTCAAAAGCTATTATCCCTTAATGTAAAATAGATCTTATGTTCAATAATGATATATGATGGAACGCATTACCTTAAAATGTGTTGGAGAGAGATCAAACACTTTTCTATTGTTCGGAGGGCAACTATTTGCACCATGATACCACCAACAACCCATTGGAAATACCAGCTAGAGAGACTGGTTATAAATAAGAAGATTTATGATGTAGACCGGTAAAGAAGATCTTGATTCCAAGCTCTATTATATAGGGAACATCTAAAAATATGCCTAAGAAGTAGCCTAAACATATTAGCTATTGTCTTGAGGTTGTCTGGAAAAACTGCAGTAAACTTCCTCTGCGTAGGCTCTCCCATTCCTCTAGCTTCATAGCTGTATATGTACAGTGTCAGACAATCTAAGACACTGCTGTCTCTTACTGCTTGTCGCATTAGATTTGGTCATGGTTTTCTTTGCTGGAGAGAAAGCTGCACATGACGATTTGTAGAGTAAAGATCCCCCTGCTGCTCTCACAATATCAGACCTTTGTGGGACTATCCATGAACAGTCCAAAGTTGGCAGGATTATGAACCTGCGCAGGGAGACCCTAACGAATTTTGAGTCTATTGCCTTAAGCACACAGGCAGAACTAGACAAAGCTTAGCCCCACCTTTGCTACATGGTAAAGGTTAAATGGTTTTGAGAATTAAGGTATCGGGGAGCTTTGTGGCAATTAACTGTGGAGAATTGAAAAAAACAACACATAATAGCAAATGATAAAAGCAGAACGTAGTCAGCAGGATTTGAACCTGCGCTGGGAGACCCCAATGGATTTCTAGTCCATCGCCTTAACCACTCGGCCACGACTACCTTCACCTTGATGGTAGGTGTGCTATTTGCAGGCTTGAGAAGTAGTAGAAAAAAACACCATTAAAGTAAAACTCAGTACAAAGTGAAGATCTAAGCCAGTGGTTCTTAACCTGGGTTCGATCGAACCCCAGGGGTTCAGTGAGTCAGTCTCGCGGGTTCGGCGGAGATCAAAACACACCCCTCCTGACACCCAATAGTATGTCCTCCCAACCCCCCCAGTGTGTGCCCTCCTGATACCCCATGGTATGCCCTCCCAACACCTCCCCCCCAGTGTGTGCCCTCCTGACACCCCATGGTATGCCCTCCCACCCCCACCCCCAGTCACACTGATTTGCAGTAAATATTCATTATGTTTTTGTTTTTGTGTGAAAATCATGTTTTAATCATGGTTTTGTTCTTTACTGGTTTTGTTCATTTTGTGCACCTATGTATAAATATATACCCAAATATATACCTATGTTTTGAATTTGAAAAAATCATATTTTATTTTTCCAATTAAGAAGGGTTCGGTGAATGCACATATGAAACTGGTGGGGTTCAGTACCTCCAACAAGGTTAAGAACCACTGATCTAAGCACACATCTCTTGGTGAAGGTAAGTCCTCCATAAGGTTTGAATAACTAAAGAACAGACCGACAAATACCTACAAAAAGGCATTCAATTAGATATTCAGCTTTTAAAAATATTACTTTTCAGGATATGTGAAAAACATTGTACCATACGTTCTAAACTTTTGGCTTATGGCATGAAAAGCCTCTGGTCTGTAAACCTGAGAAAATGCCTATAGATGCAAGACCATGCCATTAGAAGTTCAGCTACCTGGAGACCGCTAATATCCCTTCATCCTTGCTCTATATACTCCAAAAGAGCTCCAACCTTCACGCCCCTGTGTGCTCTGTGTACGTTTTAAGTTCAAAGATGCTTTGTGGCTTATCCGAGACACTTGTTTAGATAAAAGCAGATATTTCAATATTGTAGGCATTCCTAACCTGAAGCAAGAGTATAGATGTTATCCATGATAATTACACAAGCCACTAGTCGTACAGAAACCAATTACTGCTGAAAGTCATATTATCATAAAGCAATCAAGGTACAGACCGTAGTTGGCAGGATTTGAACCTGCGCAGGGAAACCCCAATGGATTTCGAATCCATCGCCTTTACCACTCGGCCACAACTACATACGGTCTTGAAGGGCCTACCTTTACTAGATTGAAGAGGCTAACTTTGGAGTGCTATTCTTTGCTTTTTTTGTTCAGGCCTACCATCCCAATGCCCCAATCGCCCCACTGTTCTGGACCCACAAACCATCTTTTAACAAAATTCTGGCACCCTCTCTATGGACCCTATTCCTCTGCTGGGTGCCTGCCTTAGCACACAGATCTATGCCTGCACTGTCAGGGCAGAGTGATCTCCTGACCAACAGTGAAGGCATATTTCCAGTAGGGAAGAAGGCCATAAAGCTTCTCTTCTTCAGAAGACTATGAGTCCAAGACTTGCAATGCAAGTATCTCCCTGCATCGGCTTTATTCACACTGTTGATTTTCTGCTGATCCTTGAATATATTGCCCCACCGGTAATCAGATCATCAGTCTACAGGGGGCAGCAAGGACATAATTAGGAATAGCCTCCTAAGGGGCCCTTTCACACAGGTGGCTTCCATTCTCATCACCAGGGGATCTGTGAGGTGATTGGAGCAGAGCAGGGCAAATGACAGGTCTGTGTCTGCTCAGTTTTAGCAGAGCAGACAAAGACAGACCCTGCTCTGCTCTATGGGTGGCAGGGAGTAAATGGACTTCGCTGTTTCTTTTCACTTGACTGCCACTGATCCACCTAAAGGGAAAAGGATGCAGTCCTCCTCCATTTTTTAAGCAGGGCTGACCAGACTCGGAGGAGGTATTCAGGTTTAATCGGACACAAGTCCATGTACACTTGCTAGTGCATTAGAAATGCATGGACCCTATGGCTCTACAAGACCATTATCTGTATCTGTCACTGTTCAAATCACTTCTTATCTGCTTCTAGAGACACCGAAATTATTATTTTTCTTATCCTTACATTACCCTGCTATCCCCCAGTGCCGTGCAGTCCCACGGTTATCTGGTTTCTGTTCTAAGACCCCTCCCCGCACCACAACGGGTGCCAGTGTTTCACTCCGGGCCCCCGTTGACCCCTAGCACCAAGTGCGCATTTCCTCGCCCCTTAGAATAAGGCTTTCCCGGTAATCTTGGTAAGCTTTCTGGGGGCATTTCCTTCTATATCACTTTTCTGATACTTCTAATAACTCCTCCATCTTTCATATCTCGACTTCTTCCTTCTTTATCTTTAATTTCCTGATCTTTCCTTTCTTCCTCACCCCCCCCCCCCTCATCCCCCTCCCCTTTTTTTTTCTCTCCCTCCTTTTCCGAATTAGCTCCCCTTTCCATACTCTCCTTTCATCATGACCAACCCCAAGTTAACACAAATACAAAACCGCGTCAAAATTCTCTCGCTGAACGCACATGGCCTAAATGTGCCAGAAAAACGTTCGCAAACACTATCAGAAGCCCATAGACTCCGGGCACAAATTATTTTACTGCAGGAAACCCATTTTCGAACTGGTGACCCAATTTATCTCTCCAACAAACGATACCCTACGGGATTTCACTCCACGACAGAAGGCACCAAATCACGAGGAGTCTCGATTCTACTTGCACGTCAACTAGACTTTAAACTGATTGACATTAAAAAAGATCCTAACGGTAGATTCCTTTTTGTAAAGGGACTTCTTGCCTCCCGCCCAATTACAATCGCAAATGTGTATGCCCCTAACACCAAGCAGGTGGCCTTTTTTCGCTCAACCTTACAGGAGCTTCAAGATTTCACATCCGGCCTTTTAATTCTTGGAGGTGATTTCAATGCCCCTCTGAACCCCTTACTTGACTCCTCCACAGGCAATTCGGTCCTCCCCTACAAGGCTTTGCGACAAATCATCACACAACTCCAATCCCTCCGACTCCATGACACATGGAGATTGACCCATCCAGATACTAGGGATTACACCTTTTTCTCTTCACCTCATCAGAAATTCTCTAGAATCGATTACCTTTTTCTATCCCAACCAGACCTTCCTTACCTCTCTTCTTCCTCAATAGAAACCAGTGTGCTATCAGATCACAATCCTATCACCTTAACCTTGCTGTTTCCAGAAGTGGAGACAAGATGTAAGTCTTGGAGACTTAATACCTCACTCCTAAAAGATGCGGCGGCAACCACAAGGATTCAAAACACCTTGAAAGAATATTTTAATCTGAATGATACCCCAGATACCTCAGCACTGACCCAATGGGAGGCGCACAAGTGCGTGATCCGGGGAGAATTCCTTGCATTATCAGCAACACTTAAACGGGCCCGGCAGAAGGACCTCACGGATCTTTATTCCAAACTCGAAGGACTTGAAAAATCGTTTAAACATTCGCAGGCACAATCCACTCTATCAGAACTAACCGCGGTGCGAACTGAACTGCGAGATAAGTTGGGCTTGCAAGCTCACCGCAGACTCGTTCTTTCCCGCAAACTATTTTATGAGCAGGGGAATAAAAGTGGTCGCCTTTTGGCACGTTCCATACGCCCACAGCATACATCGTCCCAAGTACACCTCATAAGAGATGCTTCTGGTAAGGACCACCACTCTAACCCTGACATTGCAAAGCAATTTGAGTGCTACTACAGGAAATTGTACAATCTTACTGACTCACTTGCTCTTAAACCCTCTTCAGAAGCCAGAAAAGCTCAACTGGATAAGTTCTTCCAAGATCACGGCATGAGTCCCATTTCTGAGTCCGATGCGATTTCCATGGAAGCCCCCATAACTGGAGAAGAACTGCACCGCGCTCTTAAAGAAATGAAGCCGGGGAAATGCCCGGGCCCGGATGGGCTTACACTTCAGTACTACCGTTGCTTTGCTGATACTCTCACACCACATTTTCTCCGTGCGTTTGGGAGCTTAGCCACATCCCCTAACCACCCACCCTCACTCCTGGAGGCACATATTTCTGTTATCCCGAAGTCAGGAAAAGATCCTTCCCTGGTTACAAGCTATAGACCAATCTCCCTTCTAAATGTTGACGCCAAGCTATATGCCAAAATTTTGGCTAATAGGATACTCCCCTTTCTGCCGTCTCTCGTCTCCTTAGACCAGGTTGGATTTATTCCTGGTAGGGAGGCGAGAGATAATACCACAAAGGCCCTCAACATTCACCACTGGTTGACCACAAAACAAGCCCCTGGGTTCTTTCTCTCCTTGGATGCAGAGAAGGCGTTTGACAGGGTGGCCTGGGACTACTTAATGAAGACCCTGGAGTCCATTGGATTCCGAACTAGGATGCTATCAAACATTCAGGCGCTTTACACAGATCAAACTGCTAGGGTCAGGGTCAATGGCCACCTGTCGGACGCCTTCCGCCTATCCAACGGCACAAGACAGGGATGCCCACTTTCCCCCATCCTTTTTGTTTTGTCCCTCGAACCCTTTCTGAACATGCTTCGCCAAAACCCTAACATTCATGGTATACAGATAAGTAATACCAACCATAAAGTAGCTGCGTTTGCGGACGACATGCTCCTTTTTCTGTCACAACCGCACATTTCTATCCCGAACCTAATGAAAGACCTGGAATATTATGGTTCTCTATCCAACCTTAAAGTTAACCATTCAAAATCAATGGCCCTAAACATTTCCCTTCCTTCTGCTGAGGTTAGTCGGTGTCAATCTAATTTCCCTTTTCTTTGGGCAAACACAACACTCCCATACTTAGGCATACATATACCTCGCGACCTGTCACATCTGTATGCTTCCAACTTTCAACCCCTTTTGTCATCTATCAATACAGATTTGAAATTATGGAGAAACATTCAGGTATCATGGTTCGGAAGGGCTGCTATTCTTAAAATGACCATTCTCCCCAAACTATTATACCTTTTCCAAACAATTCCCATACATATACCTTCAGCCTTTTTTTCTTCTCTACGCACTTCATGGCGGACTTTTATCTGGCAAGATAAACCACCGAGGATTAAATTTTCCCGCCTTACAGCCCCTAAACATAGAGGAGGTCTCAACCTGCCAGATGTGACCAGTTATTATAAAGCTTGTCTTCTCACCAGAATAGTTGATTGGACCCTCCATGCCGACCAAAAAGAGGTGGTTAAGATGGAAAATGTCTGGACAACTACTCCGCTACATCTTCTACCGTGGCTTCCTCTGTCAGACATACCTCAACCTCTCAAAATACACCCTTTTATTGGGCCCCCGCTACTCATTCATGATGCTTGGCGTAAGAAGATGAAAATTGATCCCCGTTGTGGTCCATTGACCTCCCTTAGGTTAAATCCTGCCTTTCCGCCAGGCATGTCTACCGGCTTTTTGCGCTCCCTATGGCCGCACCAGGAAGTTCTAGCCAAACATTTTTACAAAGATGGAGCACCCATCTCATGGGAAAGACTTAACTCCTCATTACCCCCCCCAGGCATACCACTGTGGATATTCTTTCAAGTACGCCACTTCCTCTCCTCCAAAGGCAACCCAACATTATGGTCGAGACCCCGGTCTCCATTGGAAACCATATGTGAACGCACCCTTCCTCAAAGACATATAATTTCAGAATTATATGGTCACATTCTTGATGCCCCGTCTGCATCCTCTGCCACTTTTGCCCTTGCTTGGTCGAAAGACCTACAATTATCCCTTTCCGAAAAAGACTGGGAAACGATCTGTCGCTCACCCCATCGCACCTCGATTAATGTCACTGCACAAGAAAATGGATATAAAATCCTTACCCGTTGGTACAGGACGCCAGACAAAATCCACAGATTTGCCCCAACAGTCGACAACACCTGTTGGAGATGCACTGAGTCTCCGGGTACCATGCTTCACATATGGTGGGCATGCCCAATATTGCAACCCTTCTGGGAAAAAGTGCAGGAAACCATAAAAAAAGTCACATCCAGTGAAATTCCATTCACCCCGGAAAAATTTCTTCTTAACTACTCCCCTAGAACCTCCAACTACCCTCAAACAGTATTGGCGCGACACATGATGAATGCTGCCAAACTTTGTGTTCCGTGCCACTGGCGCACATCTGATATACCCTCACTCAAAGAATGGTTCCGCAGACTAAATAGAATTGAAGAAATAGAAGAACTGATAGCTATCTCAAGGGAAGAAATATCCAAGTTCTCTGCGGAATGGCTGGACTGGATCCGTTACAAAGAGACAGACGAATACAAATCCTTCATCAGCTCTCCTTAATTTGAATCCATAGATTTTAATATTACTATGGAGCCGGTTTCCCCGGAGGAATAAGAGCAGGGAAATTATGCTCATATTCACCATTAGATTCACTCCCTTCTGATCTCCTCTCCTGATCCTCATTCCCACAAACCCCTCCAATCCCCCTCACCCCCCCCCCCCCTTTATACCTACATTTTTTTTTTTTTCTTTTCTCTCACCTCTCCCACCTTCCCAATATTTTCTTCTCTATTTTTCTCTCTTTTCTATTCCTCTCTACCTACCTTTTCCTATCTCTTTGACAAGCTATATTTCTGCACTCCCACAGATGGTTACCAAGAAGCCAGCTCCCTTGTTTCAGACACATGAAGGAAGCAGACTCATGAACCGTTGCGGCAACCCCTCTGTCCGCAATAAAACTTGCCCATCAAACTTACTTACTGTACAACAAACGAGATCACCCACCCTATCAGATGGACACTAATCCCCAATAATTTTTTCTCAACACATCTCTCTGCCAGAATATTTGAAGCTTCATCCCTTTCTTTAATAGAGTGCTTCAACCTTATAAGTTTTTTGTTTTGATTATGTCTTCTTGTGTCTGTAACCACGTGATCTCATAAGTTTTTTGTGCTATTATGTATCTTGATATTATGTGGGTTCATTATCTTCCAATTCACTGTATTGTGTTCATTTTTTGTTACATCTTGCTTTTAACAAAATAAAAATTTGTTTATGGAAAAAAAAAAAGAAATGCATGGACCTTCCCATCAGGTGCACCTAAAATATGACAAATGGACCTGATCTAATCGCCCATGTGAAAGGGCCCTTAGCATGCAAATTTCTATGGTGGGGATTACTCACCACTATACTAATGAGAAAAGTGTGTGGGACTTTCTCCTATTCCATCAACATAGCGATCACCTACAGGTTTTTCTCTTTTTCCAGGCTATGGCGCATCTTCTATAATCCTGACCATACCATTGTATGAACTATGTTGTGTGTTGAATACTCAAAGGCTGCTGCACTCTCTATTCTTAGTTCAATGATCCTAGCAATCATTTAACTCAGGAGATTGGACACATCTATTAATGGAATGGGATTATTGTGGGGGGACTGGGCTGGAGATTCAGCATGTATTGCAGTCAGGGCTGCTTTTTGTAATCTAGGATCCCATCAGTTGAAGGCCCTCAAAAGCTATTATCCCTTAATGTAAAATAGATCTTATGTTCAATAATGATATATGATGGAACGCATTACCTTAAAATGTGTTGGAGAGAGATCAAACACTTTTCTATTGTTCGGAGGGCAACTATTTGCACCATGATACCACCAACAACATATTGGAAATACCAGCTAGAGAGACTGGTTATAAATAAGAAGATTTATGATGTAGACCGGTAAAGAAGATCTTGATTCCAAGCTCTATTATATAGGGAACATCTAAAAATATGCCTAAGAAGTAGCCTAAACATATTAGCTATTGTCTTGAGGTTGTCTGGAAAAACTGCAGTAAACTTCCTCTGCGTAGGCTCTCCCATTCCTCTAGCTTCATAGCTGTATATGTACAGTGTCAGACAATCTAAGACACTGCTGTCTCTTACTGCTAGTCGCATTAGATTTGGTCATGGTTTTCTTTGCTGGAGAGAAAGCTGCACATGACGATTTGTAGAGTAAAGATCCCCCTGCTGCTCTCACAATATCAGACCTTTGTGGGACTATCCATGAACAGACCAAAGTTGGCAGGATTATGAACCTGCGCAGGGAGACCCTAACGAATTTTGAGTCTATTGCCTTAAGCACACAGGCACAACTAGACAAAGCTTAGCCCCACCTTTGCTACATGGTAAAGGTTAAATGGTTTTGAGAATTAAGGTATCGGGGAGCTTTGTGGCAATTAACTGTGGAGAATTGAAAAAAACAACACATAATAGCAAATGATAAAAGCAGAACGTAGTCGGCAGGATTTGAACCTGCGCGGGGAGACCCCAATGGATTTCTAGTCCATCGTCTTAACCACTCGGCCACGACTACCTTCACCTTGATGGTAGGTGTGCTATTTGCAGGCTTGAGAAGTAGTAGAAAAAAACACCATTAAAGTAAAACTCAGTACAAAGTGAAGATCTAAGCACACATCTCTTGGTGAAGGTAAGTCCTCCATAAGGTTTGAATAACTAAAGAACAGACCGAAAAATACCTACAAAAAGGCATTCAATTAGATATTCAGCTTTTAAAAATATTACTTTTCAGGATATGTGAAAAACATTGTACCATACGTTCTAAACTTTTGGCTTATGGCATGAAAAGCCTCTGGTCTGGAAACCTGAGAAAATGCCTATAGATGCAAGACCATGCCATTAGAAGTTCAGCTACCTGGAGACCGCTAATATCCCTTCATCCTTGCTCTATATACTCCAAAAGAGCTCCAACCTTCACGCCCCTGTGTGCTCTGTGTACGTTTTAAGTTCAAAGATGCTTTGTGGCTTATCCGAGACACTTGTTTAGATAAAAGCAGACATTTCAATATTGTAGGCATTCCTAACCTGAAGCAAGAGTATAGATGTTGTCCATGATAATTACACAAGCCACTAGTCGTACAGGAACCATAACTGCTGAAAGTCATATTATCATAAAGCAATCCAGGTACAGACCGTAGTTGGCAGGATTTGAACCTGCGCAGGGAAACCCCAATGGATTTCAAATCCATCGCCTTAACCACTCGGCCACAACTACATACAGTCTTGAAAGGCCTACCTTTACTAGATTGAAGAGGCTAACTTTGGAGTGCTATTCTTTGCTTTTTTTGTTCAGGCCTACCATCCCAATGCCCCAATCGCCCCACTGTTCTGGACCCACAAACCATCTTTTAACAAAATTCTGGCACCCTCTCTATGGACCCTATTCCTCTGCTGGGTGCCTGCCTTAGCACACAGATCTATGCCTGCACTGTCAGGGCAGAGTGATCTCCTGACCAACAGTGAAGGCATATTTCCAGTAGGGAAGAAGGCCATAAAGCTTCTCTTCTTCAGAAGACTATGAGTCCAAGACTTGCAATGCAAGTATCTCCCTGCATCGGCTTTATTCACACTGTTGATCTTCTGCTGATCCTTGAATATATTGCCCCACCGGTAATCAGATCATCAGTCTACAGGGAGCAGCAAGGACATAATTAGGAATAGCCTCTTTAGGGGCCCTTTCACACAGGTGGCTTCCATTCTCATCACCAGGGGATCTGTGAGGTGATTGGAGCAGAGCAGGGCAGATGACAGGTCCATGTCTGCTCAGTTTTAGCAGAGCAGACAAAGACAGACCCTGCTCTGCTCTATGGGTGGCAGAGGGTAAATGGAATCCGCTGTCTCTTTTCACTTGACTGCCACCGATCCACCTAAAGGGAAAAGGATGCAGTCCTCCTCCATTTTTTAAGCAGGCCTGACCAGACTCGGAGGAGGTATTCAGGTTTAAACGGACACAAGTCCATGTATACTTGCTAGTGCATAGGAATGCATGGACCTTCCCATCAGGTGCACCTAAAATACGACAAATGGACCTAATCTAATCGCCCATGTGAAAGGGCCCTTAGCATGCAAATTTCTATGGTGGGGATTACTCACCACTATACTAATGAGAAAAGTGTGTGGGACTTTCTCCTATTCCATCAACATAGCGATCACCTTACAGGTTTTTCTCTTTTTCCAGGCTATGGCGCATCTTCTATAATCCTGACCATACCATTGTATGAACTATGTTGTATGTTGAATACTCAAAGGCTGCTGCACTCTCTATTCTTTGTTCAATGATCCCAGCCATCATTTAACTCAGGAGATTGGACACATCTATTAATGGAATGGGATTATTGTGGGGGGACTGGGCTGGAGATTCAGCATGTATTGCAGTCAGGGCTGCTTTTTGTAATCTAGGATCCCATCAGTTGAGGTCCTCAAAAGCTATTATCCCTTAATGTAAAATAGATCTTATGTTCAATAATGATATATGATGGAACACATTACCTTAAAATGTGTTGGGGAGAGATCAAACACTTTTCTATTGTTCGGAGGGCAACTATTTGCACCATGATACCACCAACAACCCATTGGAAATACCAGCTAGAGAGACTGGTTATAAATAAGAAGATTTATGATGTAGACCGGTAAAGAAGATCTTGATTCCAAGCTCTATTATATAGGGAACATCTAAAAATATGCCTAAGAAGTAGCCTAAACATATTAGCTATTGTCTTGAGGTTGTCTGGAAAAACTGCAGTAAACTTCCTCTGCGTAGGCTCTCCCATTCCTCTAGCTTTATAGCTGTATATGTACAGTGTCAGACAATCTAAGACACTGCTGTCTCTTACTGCTAGTCGCATTAGATTTGGTCATGGTTTTCTTTGCTGGAGAGAAAGCTGCACATGACGATTTGTAGAGTAAAGATCCCCCTGCTGCTCTCACAATATCAGACCTTTGTGGGACTATCCATGAACAGACCAAAGTTGGCAGGATTATGAACCTGCGCAGGGAGACCCTAACGAATTTTGAGTCTATTGCCTTAAGCACACAGGCAGAACTAGACAAAGCTTAGCCCCACCTTTGCTACATGGTAAAGGTTAAATGGTTTTGAGAATTAAGGTATCGGGGAGCTTTGTGGCAATTAACTGTGGAGAATTGAAAAAAACAACACATAATAGCAAATGATAAAAGCAGAACGTAGTCGGCAGGATTTGAACCTGCGCGGGGAGACCCCAATGGATTTCTAGTCCATCGCCTTAACCACTCGGCCACGACTACCTTCACCTAGATGGCAGGTGTGCTATTTGCAGGCTTGAGAAGTAGTAGAAAAAAACACCATTAAAGTAAAACTCAGTACAAAGTGAAGATCTAAGCACACATCTCTTGGTGAAGGTAAGTCCTCCATAAGGTTTGAATAACTAAAGAACAGACCGAAAAATACCTACAAAAAGGCATTCAATTAGATATTCAGCTTTTAAAAATATTACTTTTCAGGATATGTGAAAAACATTGTACCATACGTTCTAAACTTTTGGCTTATGGCATGAAAAGCCTCTGGCCTGGAAACCTGAGAAAATGCCTATAGATGCAAGACCATGCCATTAGAAGTTCAGCTACCTGGAGACCGCTAATATCCCTTCATCCTTGCTCTATATACTCCAAAAGTGCTCCAACCTTCACGCCCCTGTGTGCTCTGTGTACGTTTTAAGTTCAAAGATGCTTTGTGGCTTATCCGAGACACTTGTTTAGATAAAAGCAGATATTTCAATATTGTAGGCATTCCTAACCTGAAGCAAGAGTATAGATGTTATCCATGATAATTACACAAGCCACTAGTCGTACAGAAACCAATTACTGCTGAAAGTCATATTATCATAAAGCAATCAAAGTACAGACCGTAGTTGGCAGGATTTGAACCTGCGCAGGGAAACCCCAATGGATTTCGAATCCATCGCCTTAACCACTCGGCCACAACTACATACGGTCTTGAAGGGCCTACCTTTACTAGATTGAAGAGGCTAACTTTGGAGTGCTATTCTTTGCTTTTTTTGTTCAGGCCTACCATCCCAATGCCCCAATCGCCCCACTGTTCTGGACCCACAAACCATCTTTTAACAAAATTCTGGCACCCTCTCTATGGACCCTATTCCTCTGCTGGGTGCCTGCCTTAGCACACAGATCTATGCCTGCACTGTCAGGGCAGAGTGATCTCCTGACCAACAGTGAAGGCATATTTCCAGTAGGGAAGAAGGCCATAAAGCTTCTCTTCTTCAGAAGACTATGAGTCCAAGACTTGCAATGCAAGTATCTCCCTGCATCGGCTTTATTCACACTGTTGATCTTCTGCTGATCCTTGAATATATTGCCCCACCGGTAATCAGATCATCAGTCTACAGGGGGCAGCAAGGACATAATTAGGAATAGCCACTTTAGGGGCCCTTTCACACAGGTGGCTTCCATTCTCATCACCAGGGGATCTGTGAGGTGATTGGAGCAGAGCAGGGCAGATGACAGGTCCGTGTCTGCTCAGTTTTAGCAGAGCAGACAAAGACAGACCCTGCTCTGCTCTATGGGTGGCAGGGGGTAAATGGAATCCGCTGTCTCTTTTCACTTGACTGCCACCGATCCACCTAAAGGGAAAAGGATGCAGTCCTCCTCCGTTTTTTAAGCAGGCCTGACCAGACTCGGAGGAGGTATTCAGGTTTAAACGGACACAAGTCCATGTATACTTGCTAGTGCATAGGAATGCATGGACCTTCCCATCAGGTGCACCTAAAAAACGACAAATGGACCTGATCTAATCGCCCATGTGAAAGGGCCCTTAGCATGCAAATTTCTATGGTGGGGATTACTCACCACTATACTAATGAGAAAAGTGTGTGGGACTTTATCCTATTCCATCAACATAGCGATCACCATACAGGTTTTTCTCTTTTTCCAGGCTATGGCGCATCTTCTATAATCCTGACCATACCATTGTATGAACTATGTTGTATGTTGAATACTCAAAGGCTGCTGCACTCTCTATTCTTTGTTCAATGATCCCAGCCATCATTTAACTCAGGAGATTGGACACATCTATTAATGGAATGGGATTATTGTGGGGGGACTGGGCTGGAGATTCAGCATGTATTGCAGTCAGGGCTGCTTTTTGTAATTTAGGATCCCATCAGTTGAGGTCCTCAAAAGCTATTATCCCTTAATGTAAAATAGATCTTATGTTCAATAATGATATATGATGGAACACATTACCTTAAAATGTGTTGGAGAGAGATCAAACACTTTTCTATTGTTCGGAGGGCAACTATTTGCACCATGATACCACCAACAACCCTTTGGAAATACCAGCTAGAGAGACTGGTTATAAATAAGAAGATTTATGATGTAGACCGGTAAAGAAGATCTTGATTCCAAGCTCTATTATATAGGGAACATCTAAAAATATGCCTAAGAAGTAGCCTAAACATATTAGCTATTGTCTTGAGGTTGTCTGGAAAAACTGCAGTAAACTTCCTCTGCGTAGGCTCTCCCATTCCTCTAGCTTCATAGCTGTATATGTACAGTGTCAGACAATCTAAGACACTGCTGTCTCTTACTGCTAGTCGCATTAGATTTGGTCATGGTTTTCTTTGCTGGAGAGAAAGCTGCACATGACGATTTGTAGAGTAAAGATCCCCCTGCTGCTCTCACAATATCAGACCTTTGTGGGACTATCCATGAACAGACCAAAGTTGGCAGGATTATGAACCTGCGCAGGGAGACCCTAATGAATTTTGAGTCTATTGCCTTAAGCACACAGGCACAACTAGACAAAGCTTAGCCCCACCTTTGCTACATGGTAAAGGTTAAATGGTTTTGAGAATTAAGGTATCGGGGAGCTTTGTGGCAATTAACTGTGGAGAATTGAAAAAAACAACACATAATAGCAAATGATAAAAGCAGAACGTAGTCGGCAGGATTTAAACCTGCGCGGGGAGACCCCAATGGATTTCTAGTCCATCGCCTTAACCACTCGGCCACGACTACCTTCACCGTGATGGTAGGTGTGCTATTTGCAGGCTTGAGAAGTAGTAGAAAAAAACACCATTAAAGTAAAACTCAGTACAAAGTGAAGATCTAAGCACACATCTCTTGGTGAAGGTAAGTCCTCCATAAGGTTTGAATAACTAAAGAACAGACCGAAAAATACCTACAAAAAGGCATTCAATTAGATATTCAGCTTTTAAAAATATTACTTTTCAGGATATGTGAAAAACATTGTACCATACGTTCTAAACTTTTGGCTTATGGCATGAAAAGCCTCTGGTCTGTAAACCTGAGAAAATGCCTATAGATGCAAGACCATGCCATTAGAAGTTCAGCTACCTGGAGACCGCTAATATCCCTTCATCCTTGCTCTATATACTCCAAAAGTGCTCCAACCTTCACGCCCCTGTGTGCTCTGTGTACGTTTTAAGTTCAAAGATGCTTTGTGGCTTATCCGAGACACTTGTTTAGATAAAAGCAGACATTTCAATATTGTAGGCATTCCTAACCTGAAGCAAGAGTATAGATGTTGTCCATGATAATTACACAAGCCACTAGTCGTACAGAAACCAATTACTGCTGAAAGTCATATTATCATAAAGCAATCAAGGTACAGACCGTAGTTAACAGGATTTGAACCAGCGCAGGGAAACCCCAATGGATTTCGAATCCATCGCCTTTACCACTCGGCCACAACTACATACGGTTTTGAAGGGCCTACCTTTACTAGATTGAAGAGGCTAACTTTGGAGTGCTATTCTTTGCTTTTTTTGTTCAGGCCTACCATCCCAATGCCCCAATCGACCCACTGTTCTGGACCCACAAACCATCTTTTAACAAAATTCTGGCACCCTCTCTATGGACCCTATTCCTCTGCTGGGTGCCTGCCTTAGCACACAGATCTATGCCTGCACTGTCAGGGCAGAGTGATCTCCTGACCAACAGTGAAGGCATATTTCCAGTAGGGAAGAAGGCCATAAAGCTTCTCTTCTTCAGAAGACTATGAGTCCAAGACTTGCAATGCAAGTATCTCCCTGCATCGGCTTTATTCACACTGTTGATCTTCTGCTGATCCTTGAATATATTGCCCCACCGGTAATCAGATCATCAGTCTACAGGGGGCAGCAAGGACATAATTAGGAATAGCCTCTTTAGGGGCCCTTTCACACAGGTGGCTTCCATTCTCATCACCAGGGGATCTGTGAGGTGATTGGAGCAGAGCAGGGCAGATGACAGGTCCGTGTCTGCTCAGTTTTAGCAGAGCAGACAAAGACAGACCCTGCTCTGCTCTATGGGTGACAGGGGGTAAATGGAATCCGCTGTCTCTTTTCACTTGACTGCCACCGATCCACCTAAAGGGAAAAGGATGCAGTCCTCCTCCATTTTTTAAGCAGGCCTGACCAGACTCGGAGGAGGTATTCAGGTTTAAACGGACACAAGTCCATGTATACTTGCTAGTGCATAGGAATGCATGGACCTTCCCATCAGGTGCACCTAAAATACGACAAATGGACCTAATCTAATCGCCCATGTGAAAGGGCCCTTAGCATGCAAATTTCTATGGTGGGGATTACTCACCACTATACTAATGAGAAAAGTGTGTGGGACTTTCTCCTATTCCATCAACATAGCGATCACCATACAGGTTTTTCTCTTTTTCCAGGCTATGGCGCATCTTCTATAATCCTGACCATACCATTGTATGAACTATGTTGTATGTTGAATACTCAAAGGCTGCTGCACTCTCTATTCTTTGTTCAATGATCCCAGCCATCATTTAACTCAGGAGATTGGACACATCTATTAATGGAATGGGATTATTGTGGGGGGACTGGGCTGGAGATTCAGCATGTATTGCAGTCAGGGCTGCTTTTTGTAATTTAGGATCCCATCAGTTGAGGTCCTCAAAAGCTATTATCCCTTAATGTAAAATAGATCTTATGTTCAATAATGATATATGATGGAACACATTACCTTAAAATGTGTTGGAGAGAGATCAAACACTTTTCTATTGTTCGGAGGGCAACTATTTGCACCATGATACCACCAACAACCCATTGGAAATACCAGCTAGAGAGACTGGTTATAAATAAGAAGATTTATGATGTAGACCGGTAAAGAAGATCTTGATTCCAAGCTCTATTATATAGGGAACATCTAAAAATATGCCTAAGAAGTAGCCTAAACATATTAGCTATTGTCTTGAGGTTGTCTGGAAAAACTGCAGTAAACTTCCTCTGCGTAGGCTCTCCCATTCCTCTAGCTTCATAGCTGTATATGTACAGTGTCAGACAATCTAAGACACTGCTGTCTCTTACTGCTAGTCGCATTAGATTTGGTCATGGTTTTCTTTGCTGGAGAGAAAGCTGCACATGACGATTTGTAGAGTAAAGATCCCCCTGCTGCTCTCACAATATCAGACCTTTGTGGGACTATCCATGAACAGACCAAAGTTGGCAGGATTATGAACCTGCGCAGGGAGACCCTAACGAATTTTGAGTCTATTGCCTTAAGCACACAGGCACAACTAGACAAAGCTTAGCCCCACCTTTGCTACATGGTAAAGGTTAAATGGTTTTGAGAATTAAGGTATCGGGGAGCTTTGTGGCAATTAACTGTGGAGAATTGAAAAAAACAACACATAATAGCAAATGATAAAAGCAGAACGTAGTCGGCAGGATTTAAACCTGCGCGGGGAGACCCCAATGGATTTCTAGTCCATCGCCTTAACCACTCGGCCACGACTTCCTTCACCTTGATGGTAGGTGTGCTATTTGCAGGCTTGAGAAGTAGTAGAAAAAAACACCATTAAAGTAAAACTCAGTACAAAGTGAAGATCTAAGCACACATCTCTTGGTGAAGGTAAGTCCTCCATAAGGTTTGAATAACTAAAGAACAGACCGAAAAATACCTACAAAAAGGCATTCAATTAGATATTCAGCTTTTAAAAATATTACTTTTCAGGATATGTGAAAAACATTGTACCATACGTTCTAAACTTTTGGCTTATGGCATGAAAAGCCTCTGGTCTGGAAACCTGAGAAAATGCCTATAGATGCAAGACCATGCCATTAGAAGTTCAGCTACCTGGAGACCGCTAATATCCCTTCATCCTTGCTCTATATACTCCAAAAGTGCTCCAACCTTCACGCCCCTGTGTGCTCTGTGTACGTTTTAAGTTCAAAGATGCTTTGTGGCTTATCCGAGACACTTGTTTAGATAAAAGCAGACATTTCAATATTGTAGGCATTCCTAACCTGAAGCAAGAGTATAGATGTTGTCCATGATAATTACACAAGCCACTAGTCGTACAGAAACCAATTACTGCTGAAAGTCATATTATCATAAAGCAATCAAGGTACAGACCGTAGTTAACAGGATTTGAACCAGCGCAGGGAAACCCCAATGGATTTCGAATCCATCGCCTTAACCACTCGGCCACAACTACATACGGTTTTGAAGGGCCTACCTTTACTAGATTGAAGAGGCTAACTTTGGAGTGCTATTCTTTGCTTTTTTTGTTCAGGCCTACCATCCCAATGCCCCAATCGACCCACTGTTCTGGACCCACAAACCATCTTTTAACAAAATTCTGGCACCCTCTCTATGGACCCTATTCCTCTGCTGGGTGCCTGCCTTAGCACACAGATCTATGCCTGCACTGTCAGGGCAGAGTGATCTCCTGACCAACAGTGAAGGCATATTTCCAGTAGGGAAGAAGGCCATAAAGCTTCTCTTCTTCAGAAGACTATGAGTCCAAGACTTGCAATGCAAGTATCTCCCTGCATCGGCTTTATTCACACTGTTGATCTTCTGCTGATCCTTGAATATATTGCCCCACCGGTAATCAGATCATCAGTCTACAGGGGGCAGCAAGGACATAATTAGGAATAGCCTCTTTAGGGGCCCTTTCACACAGGTGGCTTCCATTCTCATCACCAGGGGATCTGTGAGGTGATTGGAGCAGAGCAGGGCAGATGACAGGTCCGTGTCTGCTCAGTTTTAGCAGAGCAGACAAAGACAGACCCTGCTCTGCTCTATGGGTGGCAGGGGGTAAATGGAATCCGCTGTCTCTTTTCACTTGACTGCCACCGATCCACCTAAAGGGAAAAGGATGCAGTCCTCCTCCATTTTTTAAGCAGGCCTGACCAGACTCGGAGGAGGTATTCAGGTTTAAACGGACACAAGTCCATGTATACTTGCTAGTGCATAGGAATGCATGGACCTTCCCATCAGGTGCACCTAAAATACGACAAATGGACCTAATCTAATCGCCCATGTGAAAGGGCCCTTAGCATGCAAATTTCTATGGTGGGGATTACTCACCACTATACTAATGAGAAAAGTGTGTGGGACTTTCTCCTATTCCATCAACATAGCGATCACCATACAGGTTTTTCTCTTTTTCCAGGCTATGGCGCATCTTCTATAATCCTGACCATACCATTGTATGAACTATGTTGTATGTTGAATACTCAAAGGCTGCTGCACTCTCTATTCTTTGTTCAATGATCCCAGCCATCATTTAACTCAGGAGATTGGACACATCTATTAATGGAATGGGATTATTGTGGGGGGACTGGGCTGGAGATTCAGCATGTATTGCAGTCAGGGCTGCTTTTTGTAATCTAGGATCCCATCAGTTGAGGTCCTCAAAAGCTATTATCCCTTAATGTAAAATAGATCTTATGTTCAATAATGATATATGATGGAACACATTACCTTAAAATGTGTTGGGGAGAGATCAAACACTTTTCTATTGTTCGGAGGGCAACTATTTGCACCATGATACCACCAACAACCCATTGGAAATACCAGCTAGAGAGACTGGTTATAAATAAGAAGATTTATGATGTAGACCGGTAAAGAAGATCTTGATTCCAAGCTCTATTATATAGGGAACATCTAAAAATATGCCTAAGAAGTAGCCTAAACATATTAGCTATTGTCTTGAGGTTGTCTGGAAAAACTGCAGTAAACTTCCTCTGCGTAGGCTCTCCCATTCCTCTAGCTTTATAGCTGTATATGTACAGTGTCAGACAATCTAAGACACTGCTGTCTCTTACTGCTAGTCGCATTAGATTTGGTCATGGTTTTCTTTGCTGGAGAGAAAGCTGCACATGATGATTTGTAGAGTAAAGATCCCCCTGCTGCTCTCACAATATCAGACCTTTGTGGGACTATCCATGAACAGACCAAAGTTGGCAGGATTATGAACCTGCGCAGGGAGACCCTAACGAATTTTGAGTCTATTGCCTTAAGCACACAGGCACAACTAGACAAAGCTTAGCCCCACCTTTGCTACATGGTAAAGGTTAAATGGTTTTGAGAATTAAGGTATCGGGGAGCTTTGTGGCAATTAACTGTGGAGAATTGAAAAAAACAACACATAATAGCAAATGATAAAAGCAGAACGTAGTCGGCAGGATTTGAACCTGCGCGGGGAGACCCCAATGGATTTCTAGTCCATCGCCTTAACCACTCGGCCACGACTACCTTCACCTCCATGGCAGGTGTGCTATTTGCAGGCTTGAGAAGTAGTAGCAAAAAAACACCATTAAAGTAAAACTCAGTACAAAGTGAAGATCTAAGCACACATCTCTTGGTGAAGGTAAGTCCTCCATAAGGTTTGAATAACTAAAGAACAGACCGAAAAATACCTACAAAAAGGCATTCAATTAGATATTCAGCTTTTAAAAATATTACTTTTCAGGATATGTGAAAAACATTGTACCATACGTTCTAAACTTTTGGCTTATGGCATGAAAAGCCTCTGGTCTGGAAACCTGAGAAAATGCCTATAGATGCAAGACCATGCCATTAGAAGTTAAGCTACCTGGAGACCGCTAATATCCCTTCATCCTTGCTCTATATACTCCAAAAGTGCTCCAACCTTCACGCCCCTGTGTGCTCTGTGTACGTTTTAAGTTCAAAGATGCTTTGTGGCTTATCCGAGACACTTGTTTAGATAAAAGCAGACATTTCAATATTGTAGGCATTCCTAACCTGAAGCAAGAGTATAGATGTTGTCCATGATAATTACACAAGCCACTAGTCGTACAGAAACCAATTACTGCTGAAAGTCATATTATCATAAAGCAATCAAGGTACAGACCTTAGTTGGCAGGATTTGAACCTGCGCAGGGAAACCCCAATGGATTTCGAATCCATCGCCTTAACCACTCGGCCACAACTACATACGGTCTTGAAGGGCCTACCTTTACTAGATTGAAGAGGCTAACTTTGGAGTGCTATTCTTTGCTTTTTTTGTTCAGGCCTACCATCCCAATGCCCAAATCGCCCCACTGTTCTGGACCCACAAACCATCTTTTAACAAAATTCTGGCACCCTCTCTATGGACCCTATTCCTCTGCTGGGTGCCTGCCTTAGCACACAGATCTATGCCTGCACTGTCAGGGCAGAGTGATCTCCTGACCAACAGTGAAGGCATATTTCCAGTAGGGAAGAAGGCCATAAAGCTTCTCTTCTTCAGAAGACTATGAGTCCAAGACTTGCAATGCAAGTATCTCCCTGCATCGGCTTTATTCACACTGTTGATCTTCTGCTGATCCTTGAATATATTGCCCCACCGGTAATCAGATCATCAGTCTACAGGGGGCAGCAAGGACATAATTAGGAATAGCCTCTTTAGGGGCCCTTTCACACAGGTGGCTTCCATTCTCATCACCAGGGGATCTGTGAGGTGATTGGAGCAGAGCAGGGCAGATGACAGGTCCGTGTCTGCTCAGTTTTAGCAGAGCAGACAAAGACAGACCCTGCTCTGCTCTATGGGTGGCAGGGGGTAAATGGAATCCGCTGTCTCTTTTCACTTGACTGCCACCGATCCACCTAAAGGGAAAAGGATGCAGTCCTCCTCCATTTTTTAAGCAGGCCTGACCAGACTCGGAGGAGGTATTCAGGTTTAAACGGACACAAGTCCATGTATACTTGCTAGTGCATAGGAATGCATGGACCTTCCCATCAGGTGCACCTAAAATACGACAAATGGACCTAATCTAATCGCCCATGTGAAAGGGCCCTTAGCATGCAAATTTCTATGGTGGGGATTACTCACCACTATACTAATGAGAAAAGTGTGTGGGACTTTCTCCTATTCCATCAACATAGCGATCACCATACAGGTTTTTCTCTTTTTCCAGGCTATGGCGCATCTTCTATAATCCTGACCATACCATTGTATGAACTATGTTGTATGTTGAATACTCAAAGGCTGCTGCACTCTCTATTCTTTGTTCAATGATCCCAGCCATCATTTAACTCAGGAGATTGGACACATCTATTAATGGAATGGGATTATTGTGGGGGGACTGGGCTGGAGATTCAGCATGTATTGCAGTCAGGGCTGCTTTTTGTAATCTAGGATCCCATCAGTTGAGGTCCTCAAAAGCTATTATCCCTTAATGTAAAATAGATCTTATGTTCAATAATGATATATGATGGAACACATTACCTTAAAATGTGTTGGGGAGAGATCAAACACTTTTCTATTGTTCGGAGGGCAACTATTTGCACCATGATACCACCAACAACCCATTGGAAATACCAGCTAGAGAGACTGGTTATAAATAAGAAGATTTATGATGTAGACCGGTAAAGAAGATCTTGATTCCAAGCTCTATTATATAGGGAACATCTAAAAATATGCCTAAGAAGTAGCCTAAACATATTAGCTATTGTCTTGAGGTTGTCTGGAAAAACTGCAGTAAACTTCCTCTGCGTAGGCTCTCCCATTCCTCTAGCTTTATAGCTGTATATGTACAGTGTCAGACAATCTAAGACACTGCTGTCTCTTACTGCTAGTCGCATTAGATTTGGTCATGGTTTTCTTTGCTGGAGAGAAAGCTGCACATGACGATTTGTAGAGTAAAGATCCCCCTGCTGCTCTCACAATATCAGACCTTTGTGGGACTATCCATGAACAGACCAAAGTTGGCAGGATTATGAACCTGCGCAGGGAGACCCTAACGAATTTTGAGTCTATTGCCTTAAGCACACAGGCAGAACTAGACAAAGCTTAGCCCCACCTTTGCTACATGGCAAAGGTTAAATGGTTTTGAGAATTAAGGTATCGGGGAGCTTTGTGGCAATTAACTGTGGAGAATTGAAAAAAACAACACATAATAGCAAATGATAAAAGCAGAACGTAGTCTGCAGGATTTGAACCTGCGCGGGGAGACCCCAATGGATTTCTAGTCCATCGCCTTAACCACTCGGCCACGACTACCTTCACCTACATGGCAGGTGTGCTATTTGCAGGCTTGAGAAGTAGTAGAAAAAAACACCATTAAAGTAAAACTCAGTACAAAGTGAAGATCTAAGCACACATCTCTTGGTGAAGGTAAGTCCTCCATAAGGTTTGAATAACTAAAGAACAGACCGAAAAATACCTACAAAAAGGCATTCAATTAGATATTCAGCTTTTAAAAATATTACTTTTCAGGATATGTGAAAAACATTGTACCATACGTTCTAAACTTTTGGCTTATGGCATGAAAAGCCTCTGGTCTGTAAACCTGAGAAAATGCCTATAGATGCAAGACCATGCCATTAGAAGTTCAGCTACCTGGAGACCGCTAATATCCCTTCATCCTTGCTCTATATACTCCAAAAGTGCTCCAACCTTCACGCCCCTGTGTGCTCTGTGTACGTTTTAAGTTCAAAGATGCTTTGTGGCTTATCCGAGACACTTGTTTAGATAAAAGCAGACATTTCAATATTGTAGGCATTCCTAACCTGAAGCAAGAGTATAGATGTTGTCCATGATAATTACACAAGCCACTAGTCGTACAGAAACCAATTACTGCTGAAAGTCATATTATCATAAAGCAATCAAGGTACAGACCGTAGTTGGCAGGATTTGAACCTGCGCAGGGAAACCCCAATGGATTTCAAATCCATCGCCTTAACCACTCGGCCACAACTACATACGGTCTTGAAGGGCCTACCTTTACTAGATTGAAGAGGCTAACTTTGGAGTGCTATTCTTTGCTTTTTTTGTTCAGGCCTACCATCCCAATGCCCAAATCGCCCCACTGTTCTGGACCCACAAACCATCTTTTAACAAAATTCTGGCACCCTCTCTATGGACCCTATTCCTCTGCTGGGTGCCTGCCTTAGCACACAGATCTATGCCTGCACTGTCAGGGCAGAGTGATCTCCTGACCAACAGTGAAGGCATATTTCCAGTAGGAAAGAAGGCCATAAAGCTTCTCTTCTTCAGAAGACTATGAGTCCAAGACTTGCAATGCAAGTATCTCCCTGGATCGGCTTTATTCACACTGTTGATCTTCTGCTGATCCTTGAATATATTGCCCCACCGGTAATCAGATCATCAGTCTACAGGGGGCAGCAAGGACATAATTAGGAATAGCCTCTTTAGGGGCCCTTTCACACAGGTGGCTTGCTTTCTCATCACCAGGGGATCTGTGAGGTGATTGGAGCAGAGCAGGGCAGATGACAGGTCCGTGTCTGCTCAGTTTTAGCAGAGCAGACAAAGACAGACCCTGCTCTGCTCTATGGGTGGCAGGGGGTAAATGGAATCCGCTGTCTCTTTTCACTTGACTGCCACCGATCCACCTAAAGGGAAAAGGATGCAGTCCTCCTCCATTTTTTAAGCAGGCCTGACCAGACTCGGAGGAGGTATTCAGGTTTAAACGGACACAAGTCCATGTATACTTGCTAGTGCATAGGAATGCATGGACCTTCCCATCAGGTGCACCTAAAATACGACAAATGGACCTAATCTAATCGCCCATGTGAAAGGGCCCTTAGCATGCAAATTTCTATGGTGGGGATTACTCACCACTATACTAATGAGAAAAGTGTGTGGGACTTTCTCCTATTCCATCAACATAGCGATCACCATACAGGTTTTTCTCTTTTTCCAGGCTATGGCGCATCTTCTATAATCCTGACCATACCATTGTATGAACTATGTTGTATGTTGAATACTCAAAGGCTGCTGCACTCTCTATTCTTTGTTCAATGATCCCAGCCATCATTTAACTCAGCAGATTGGACACATCTGTTAATGGAATGGGATTATTGTGGGGGGACTGGGCTGGAGATTTAGCATGTATTGCAGTCAGGGCTGCTTTTTGTAATCTAGGATCCCATCAGTTGAGGTCCTCAAAAGCTATTATCCCTTAATGTAAAATAGATCTTATGTTCAATAATGATATATGATGGAACACATTACCTTAAAATGTGTGGGGGAGAGATCAAACACTTTTCTATTGTTCGGAGGGCAACTATTTGCACCATGATACCACCAACAACCCATTGGAAATACCAGCTAGAGAGACTGGTTATAAATAAGAAGATTTATGATGTAGACCGGTAAAGAAGATCTTGATTCCAAGCTCTATTATATAGGGAACATCTAAAAATATGCCTAAGAAGTAGCCTAAACATATTAGCTATTGTCTTGAGGTTGTCTGGAAAAACTGCAGTAAACTTCCTCTGCGTAGGCTCTCCCATTCCTCTAGCTTTATAGCTGTATATGTACAGTGTCAGACAATCTAAGACACTGCTGTCTCTTACTGCTAGTCGCATTAGATTTGGTCATGGTTTTCTTTGCTGGAGAGAAAGCTGCACATGACGATTTGTAGAGTAAAGATCCCCCTGCTGCTCTCACAATATCAGACCTTTGTGGGACTATCCATGAACAGACCAAAGTTGGCAGGATTATGAACCTGCGCAGGGAGACCCTAACGAATTTTGAGTCTATTGCCTTAAGCACACAGGCAGAACTAGACAAAGCTTAGCCCCACCTTTGCTACATGGTAAAGGTTAAATGGTTTTGAGAATTAAGGTATCGGGGAGCTTTGTGGCAATTAACTGTGGAGAATTGAAAAAAACAACACATAATAGCAAATGATAAAAGCAGAACGTAGTCGGCAGGATTTGAACCTGCGCGGGGAGACCCCAATGGATTTCTAGTCCATCGCCTTAACCACTCGGCCACGACTACCTTCACCTAGATGGCAGGTGTGCTATTTGCAGGCTTGAGAAGTAGTAGAAAAAAACACCATTAAAGTAAAACTCAGTACAAAGTGAAGATCTAAGCACACATCTCTTGGTGAAGGTAAGTCCTCCATAAGGTTTGAATAACTAAAGAACAGACCGAAAAATACCTACAAAAAGGCATTCAATTAGATATTCAGCTTTTAAAAATATTACTTTTCAGGATATGTGAAAAACATTGTACCATACGTTCTAAACTTTTGGCTTATGGCATGAAAAGCCTCTGGTCTGGAAACCTGAGAAAATGCCTATAGATGCAAGACCATGCCATTAGAAGTTCAGCTACCTGGAGACCGCTAATATCCCTTCATCCTTGCTCTATATACTCCAAAAGTGCTCCAACCTTCACGCCCCTGTGTGCTCTGTGTACGTTTTAAGTTCAAAGATGCTTTGTGGCTTATCCGAGACACTTGTTTAGATAACAGCAGACATTTCAATATTGTAGGCATTCCTAACCTGAAGCAAGAGTATAGATGTTGTCCATGATAATTACACAAGCCACTAGTCGTACAGAAACCAATTACTGCTGAAAGTCATATTATCATAAAGCAATCAAGGTACAGACCGTAGTTGGCAGGATTTGAACCTGCGCAGGGAAACCCCAATGGATTTCGAATCCATCGCCTTAACCACTCGGCCACAACTACATACGGTCTTGAAGGGCCTACCTTTACTAGATTGAAGAGGCTAACTTTGGAGTGCTATTCTTTGCTTTTTTTGTTCAGGCCTACCATCCCAATGCCCCAATCGCCCCACTGTTCTGGACCCACAAACCATCTTTTAACAAAATTCTGGCACCCTCTCTATGGACCCTATTCCTCTGCTGGGTGCCTGCCTTAGCACACAGATCTATGCCTGCACTGTCAGGGCAGAGTGATCTCCTGACCAACAGTGAAGGCATATTTCCAGTAGGGAAGAAGGCCATAAAGCTTCTCTTCTTCAGAAGACTATGAGTCCAAGACTTGCAATGCAAGTATCTCCCTACATCGGCTTTATTCACACTGTTGATCTTCTGCTGATCCTTGAATATATTGCCCCACCGGTAATCAGATCATCAGTCTACAGGGGGCAGCAAGGACATAATTAGGAATAGCCTCTTTAGGGGCCCTTTCACACAGGTGGCTTCCATTCTCATCACCAGGGGATCTGTGAGGTGATTGGAGCAGAGCAGGGCAGATGACAGGTCCATGTCTGCTCAGTTTTAGCAGAGCAGACAAAGACAGACCCTGCTCTGCTCTATGGGTGGCAGGGGGTAAATGGAATCCGCTGTCTCTTTTCACTTGACTGCCACCGATCCACCTAAAGGGAAAAGGATGCAGTCCTCCTCCATTTTTTAAACAGGCCTGACCAGACTCGGAGGAGGTATTCAGGTTTAAACGGACACAAGTCCATGTATACTTGCTAGTGCATAGGAATGCATGGACCTTCCCATCAGGTGCACCTAAAATACGACAAATGGACCTAATCTAATCGCCCATGTGAAAGGGCCCTTAGCATGCAAATTTCTATGGTGGGGATTACTCACCACTATACTAATGAGAAAAGTGTGTGGGACTTTCTCCTATTCCATCAACATAGCGATCACCATACAGGTTTTTCTCTTTTTCCAGGCTATGGCGCATCTTCTATAATCCTGACCATACCATTGTATGAACTATGTTGTATGTTGAATACTCAAAGGCTGCTGCACTCTCTATTCTTTGTTCAATGATCCCAGCCATCATTTAACTCAGGAGATTGGACACATCTATTAATGGAATGGGATTATTGTGGGGGGACTGGGCTGGAGATTCAGCATGTATTGCAGTCAGGGCTGCTTTTTGTAATCTAGGATTCCATCAGTTGAGGTCCTCAAAAGCTATTATCCCTTAATGTAAAATAGATCTTATGTTCAATAATGATATATGATGGAACACATTACCTTAAAATGTGTTGGGGAGAGATCAAACACTTTTCTATTGTTCGGAGGGCAACTATTTGCACCATGATACCACCAACAACCCATTGGAAATACCAGCTAGAGAGACTGGTTATAAATAAGAAGATTTATGATGTAGACCGGTAAAGAAGATCTTGATTCCAAGCTCTATTATATAGGGAACATCTAAAAATATGCCTAAGAAGTAGCCTAAACATATTAGCTATTGTCTTGAGGTTGTCTGGAAAAACTGCAGTAAACTTCCTCTGCGTAGGCTCTCCCATTCCTCTAGCTTCATAGCTTTATATGTACAGTGTCAGACAATCTAAGACACTGCTGTCTCTTACTGCTAGTCGCATTAGATTTGGTCATGGTTTTCTTTGCTGGAGAGAAAGCTGCACATGACGATTTGTAGAGTAAAGATCCCCCTGCTGCTCTCACAATATGAGACCTTCGTGGGACTATCCATGAACAGACCAAAGTTGGCAGGATTATGAACCTGCGCAGGGAGACCCTAACGAATTTTGAGTCTATTGCCTTAAGCACACAGGCAGAACTAGACAAAGCTTAGCCCCACCTTTGCTACATGGTAAAGGTTAAATGGTTTTGAGAATTAAGGTATCGGGGAGCTTTGTGGCAATTAACTGTGGAGAATTGAAAAAAACAACACATAATAGCAAATGATAAAAGCAGAACGTAGTCGGCAGGATTTGAACCTGCGCGGGGAGACCCCAATGGATTTCTAGTCCATCGCCTTAACCACTCGGCCACGACTACCTTCACCTTGATGAAAGGAGTGCTATTTGCAGGCTTGAGAAGTAGTAGAAAAAAACACCATTAAAGTAAAACTCAGTACAAAGTGAAGATCTAAGCACACATCTCTTGGTGAAGGTAAGTCCTCCATAAGGTTTGAATAACTAAAGAACAGACCGAAAAATACCTACAAAAAGGCATTCAATTAGATATTCAGCTTTTAAAAATATTACTTTTCAGGATATGTGAAAAACATTGTACCATACGTTCTAAACTTTTGGCTTATGGCATGAAAAGCCTCTGGTCTGTAAACCTGAGAAAATGCCTATAGATGCAAGACCATGCCATTAGAAGTTCAGCTACCTGGAGACCGCTAATATCCCTTCATCCTTGCTCTATATACTCCAAAAGTGCTCCAACCTTCACGCCCCTGTGTGCTCTGTGTACGTTTTAAGTTCAAAGATGCTTTGTGGCTTATCCGAGACACTTGTTTAGATAAAAGCAGACATTTCAATATTGTAGGCATTCCTAACCTGAAGCAAGAGTATAGATGTTGTCCATGATAATTACACAAGCCACTAGTCGTACAGAAACCAATTACTGCTGAAAGTCATATTATCATAAAGCAATCAAGGTACAGACCGTAGTTGGCAGGATTTGAACCTGCGCAGGGAAACCCCAATGGATTTCGAATCCATCGCCTTAACCACTCGGCCACAACTACATACGGTGGCCTACCTTTACTAGATTGAAGAGGCTAACTTTGGAGTGCTATTCTTTGCTTTTTTTGTTCAGGCCTACCATCCCAATGCCCCAATCGCCCCACTGTTCTGGACCCACAAACCATCTTTTAACAAAATTCTGGCACCCTCTCTATGGACCCTATTCCTCTGCTGGGTGCCTGCCTTAGCACACAGATCTATGCCTGCACTGTCAGGGCAGAGTGATCTCCTGACCAACAGTGAAGGCATATTTCCAGTAGGGAAGAAGGCCATAAAGCTTCTCTTCTTCAGAAGACTATGAGTCCAAGACTTGCAATGCAAGTATCTCCCTGCATCGGCTTTATTCACACTGTTGATCTTCTGCTGATCCTTGAATATATTGCCCCACCGGTAATCAGATCATCAGTCTACAGGGGGCAGCAAGGACATAATTAGGAATAGCCTCTTTAGGGGCCCTTTCACACAGGTGGCTTGCATTCTCATCACCAGGGGATCTGTGAGGTGATTGGAGCAGAGCAGGGCAGATGACAGGTCCGTGTCTGCTCAGTTTTAGCAGAGCAGACAAAGACAGACCCTGCTCTGCTCTATGGGTGGCAGGGGGTAAATGGAATCCGCTGTCTCTTTTCACTTGACTGCCACCGATCCACCTAAAGGGAAAAGGATGCAGTCCTCCTCCATTTTTTAAGCAGGCCTGACCAGACTCTGAGGAGGTATTCAGGTTTAAACGGACACAAGTCCATGTATACTTGCTAGTGCATAGGAATGCATGGACCTTCCCATCAGGTGCACCTAAAATACGACAAATGGACCTAATCTAATCGCCCATGTGAAAGGGCCCTTAGCATGCAAATTTCTATGGTGGGGATTACTCACCACTATACTAATGAGAAAAGTGTGTGGGACTTTCTCCTATTCCATCAACATAGCGATCACCATACAGGTTTTTCTCTTTTTCCAGGCTATGGCGCATCTTCTATAATCCTGACCATACCATTGTATGAACTATGTTGTATGTTGAATACTCAAAGGCTGCTGCACTCTCTATTCTTTGTTCAATGATCCCAGCCATCATTTAACTCAGGAGATTGGACACATCTATTAATGGAATGGGATTATTGTGGGGGGACTGGGCTGGAGATTCAGCATGTATTGCAGTCAGGGCTGCTTTTTGTAATCTAGGATCCCATCAGTTGAGGTCCTCAAAAGCTATTATCCCTTAATGTAAAATAGATCTTATGTTCAATAATGATATATGATGGAACACATTACCTTAAAATGTGTTGGGGAGAGATCAAACACTTTTCTATTGTTCGGAGGGCAACTATTTGCACCATGATACCACCAACAACCCATTGGAAATACCAGCTAGAGAGACTGGTTATAAATAAGAAGATTTATGATGTAGACCGGTAAAGAAGATCTTGATTCCAAACTCTATTATATAGGGAACATCTAAAAATATGCCTAAGAAGTAGCCTAAACATATTAGCTATTGTCTTGAGGTTGTCTGGAAAAACTGCAGTAAACTTCCTCTGCGTAGGCTCTCCCATTCCTCTAGCTTCATAGCTGTATATGTACAGTGTCAGACAATCTAAGACACTGCGGTCTCTTACTGCTAGTCACATTAGATTTGGTCATGGTTTTCTTTGCTGGAGAGAAAGCTGCACATGACGATTTGTAGAGTAAAGATCCCCCTGCTGCTCTCACAATATCAGACCTTTGTGGGACTATCCATGAACAGACCAAAGTTGGTAGGATTATGAACCTGCGCAGGGAGACCCTAACGAATTTTGAGTCTATTGCCTTAAGCACACAGGCAGAACTAGACAAAGCTTAGCCCCACCTTTGCTACATGGTAAAGGTTAAATGGTTTTGAGAATTAAGGTATCGGGGAGCTTTGTGGCAATTAACTGTGGAGAATTGAAAAAAACAACACATAATAGCAAATGATAAAAGCAGAACGTAGTCGGCAGGATTTGAACCTGCGCGGGGAGACCCCAATGGATTTCTAGTCCATCGCCTTAACCACTCGGCCACGACTACCTTCACCTTGATGGTAGGTGTGCTATTTGCAGGCTTGAGAAGTAGTAGAAAAAAACACCATTAAAGTAAAACTCAGTACAAAGTGAAGATCTAAGCACACATCTCTTGGTGAAGGTAAGTCCTCCATAAGGTTTGAATAACTAAAGAACAGACCGAAAAATACCTACAAAAAGGCATTCAATTAGATATTCAGCTTTTAAAAATATTACTTTTCAGGATATGTGAAAAACATTGTACCATACGTTCTAAACTTTTGGCTTATGGCATGAAAAGCCTCTGGTCTGGAAACCTGAGAAAATGCCTATAGATGCAAGACCATGCCATTAGAAGTTCAGCTACCTGGAGACCGCTAATATCCCTTCATCCTTGCTCTATATACTCCAAAAGAGCTCCAACCTTCACGCCCCTGTGTGCTCTGTGTACGTTTTAAGTTCAAAGATGCTTTGTGGCTTATCCGAGACACTTGTTTAGATAAAAGCAGACATTTCAATATTGTAGGCATTCCTAACCTGAAGCAAGAGTATAGATGTTGTCCATGATAATTACACAAGCCACTAGTCGTACAGGAACCATAACTGCTGAAAGTCATATTATCATAAAGCAATCCAGGTACAGACCGTAGTTGGCAGGATTTGAACCTGCACAGGGAAACCCCAATGGATTTCGAATCCATCGCCTTAACCACTCGGCCACAACTACATACGGTCTTGAAGGGCCTACCTTTACTAAATTGAAGAGGCTAACTTTGGAGTGCTATTCTTTGCTTTTTTAGTTCAGGCCTACCATCCCAATGCCCCAATCGCCCCACTGTTCTGGACCCACAAACCATCTTTTAACAAAATTCTGGCACCCTCTCTATGGACCCTATTCCTCTGCTGGGTGCCTGCCTTAGCACACAGATCTATGCCTGCACTGTCAGGGCAGAGTGATCTCCTGACCAACAGTGAAGGCATATTTCCAGTAGGGAAGAAGGCCATAAAGCTTCTCTTCTTCAGAAGACTATGAGTCCAAGACTTGCAATGCAAGTATCTCCCTGCATCGGCTTTATTCACACTGTTGATCTTCTGCTGATCCTTGAATATATTGCCCCACCGGTAATCAGATCATCAGTCTATAGGGGGCAGCAAGGACATAATTAGGAATAGCCTCTTTAGGGGCCCTTTCACACAGGTGGCTTCCATTCTCATCACCAGGGGATCTGTGAGGTGATTGGAGCAGAGCAGGGCAGATGACAGGTCCGTGTCTGCTCAGTTTTAGCAGAGCAGACAAAGACAGACCCTGCTCTGCTCTGTGGGTGGCAGGGAGTAAATGGACTCCGCTGTCTCTTTTCACTTGACTGCCACCGATCCACCTAAAGGGAAAAGGATGCAGTCCTCCTCCATTTTTTAAGCAGGCCTGACCAGACTCGGAGGAGGTATTCAGGTTTAAACGGACACAAGTCCATGTACACTTGCTAGTGCATAGGAATGCATGGACCTTCCCATCAGGTGCACCTAAAATATGACAAATGGACCTGATCTAATCGCCCATGTGAAAGGGCCCTTAGCATGCAAATTTCTATGGTGGGGATTACTCACCACTATACTAATGAGAAAAGTGTGTGGGACTTTCTCCTATTCCATCAACATAGCGATCACCTACAGGTTTTTCTCTTTTTCCAGGCTATGGTGCATCTTCTATAATCCTGACCATACCATTGTATGGACTATGTTGTATGTTGAATACTCAAAGGCTGCTGCACTCTCTATTCTTTGTTCAATGATCCTAGCCATCATTTAACTCAGGAGATTGGACACATCTGTTAATGGAATGGGATTATTGTGGGGGGACTGGGCTGGAGATTCAGCATGTATTGCAGTCAGGGCTGCTTTTTGTAATCTAGGATCCCATCAGTTGAGGCCCTCAAAAGCTATTATCCCTTAATGTAAAATAGATCTTATGTTCAATAATGATATATGATGGAACACATTACCTTAAAATGTGTTGGAGAGAGATCAAACACTTTTCTATTGTTCGGAGGGCAACTATTTGCACCATGATACCACCAACAACCCTTTGGAAATACCAGCTAGAGAGACTGGTTATAAATAAGAAGATTTATGATGTAGACCGGTAAAGAAGATCTTGATTCCAAGCTCTATTATATAGGGAACATCTAAAAATATGCCTAAGAAGTAGCCTAAACATATTAGCTATTGTCTTGAGGTTGTCTGGAAAAACTGCAGTAAACTTCCTCTGCGTAGGCTCTCCCATTCCTCTAGCTTCATAGCTGTATATGTACAGTGTCAGACAATCTAAGACACTGCTGTCTCTTACTGCTAGTCGCATTAGATTTGGTCATGGTTTTCTTTGCTGGAGAGAAAGCTGCACATGACGATTTGTAGAGTAAAGATCCCCCTGCTGCTCTCACAATATCAGACCTTTGTGGGACTATCCATGAACAGACCAAAGTTGGCAGGATTATGAACCTGCGCAGGGAGACCCTAACGAATTTTGAGTCTATTGCCTTAAGCACACAGGCACAACTAGACAAAGCTTAGCCCCACCTTTGCTACATGGTAAAGGTTAAATGGTTTTGAGAATTAAGGTATCGGGGAGCTTTGTGGCAATTAACTGTGGAGAATTGAAAAAAACAACACATAATAGCAAATGATAAAAGCAGAACATAGTCGGCAGGATTTGAACCTGCACGGGGAGACCCCAATGGATTTCTAGTCCATCGCCTTAACCACTCGGCCACGACTACCTTCACCTTGATGGTAGGTGTGCTATTTGCAGGCTTGAGAAGTAGTAGAAAAAAACACCATTAAAGTAAAACTCAGTACAAAGTGAAGATCTAAGCACACATCTCTTGGTGAAGGTAAGTCCTCCATAAGGTTTGAATAACTAAAGAACAGACCGAAAAATACCTACAAAAAGGCATTCAATTAGATATTCAGCTTTTAAAAATATTACTTTTCAGGATATGTGAAAAACATTGTACCATACGTTCTAAACTTTTGGCTTATGGCATGAAAAGCCTCTGGTCTGGAAACCTGAGAAAATGCCTATAGATGCAAGACCATGCCATTAGAAGTTCAGCTACCTGGAGACCGCTAATATCCCTTCATCCTTGCTCTATATACTCCAAAAGAGCTCCAACCTTCACGCCCCTGTGTGCTCTGTGTACGTTTTAAGTTCAAAGATGCTTTGTGGCTTATCCGAGACACTTGTTTAGATAAAAGCAGACATTTCAATATTGTAGGCATTCCTAACCTGAAGCAAGAGTATAGATGTTGTCCATGATAATTACACAAGCCACTAGTCGTACAGGAACCATAACTGCTGAAAGTCATATTATCATAAAGCAATCCAGGTACAGACCGTAGTTGGCAGGATTTGAACCTGCACAGGGAAACCCCAATGGATTTCGAATCCATCGCCTTAACCACTCGGCCACAACTACATACGGTCTTGAAGGGCCTACCTTTACTAGATTGAAGAGGCTAACTTTGGAGTGCTATTCTTTGCTATTTTTGTTCAGGCCTACCATCCCAATGCCCCAATCGCCCCACTGTTCTGGACCCACAAACCATCTTTTAACAAAATTCTGGCACCCTCTCTATGGACCCTATTCCTCTGCTGGGTGCCTGCCTTAGCACACAGATCTATGCCTGCACTGTCAGGGCAGAGTGATCTCCTGACCAACAGTGAAGGCATATTTCCAGTAGGGAAGAAGGCCATAAAGCTTCTCTTCTTCAGAAGACTATGAGTCCAAGACTTTCAATGCAAGTATCTCCCTGCATCGGCTTTATTCACACTGCTGATCTTCTGCTGATCCTTGAATATATTGACCCACCGGTAATCAGATCATCAGTCTACAGGGGGCAGCAAGGACATAATTAGGAATAGCCTCTTTAGGGGCCCTCTCACACAGGTGGCTTCCATTCTCATCACCAGGGGATCTGTGAGGTGATTGGAGCAGAGCAGGGCAGATGACAGGTCCGTGTCTGCTCAGTTTTAGCAGAGCAGACAAAGACAGACCCTGCTCTGCTCTATGGGTGGCAGGGGGTCAATGGACTCCGCTGTCTCTTTTCACTTGACTGCCACCGATCCACCTAAAGGGAAAAGGATGCAGTCCTCCTCCATTTTTTAAGCAGGCCTGACCAGACTCGGAGGAGGTATTCAGGTTTAAACGGACACAAGTCCATGTATACTTGCTAGTGCATAGGAATGCATGGACCTTCCCATCAGGTGCACCTAAAATACGACAAATGGACCTGATCTAATCGCCCATGTGAAAGGGCCCTTAGCATGCAAATTTCTATGGTGGGGATTACTCACCACTATAATAATGAGAAAAGTGTGTGGGACTTTCTCCTATTCCATCAACATAGCGATCACCATACAGGTTTTTCTCTTTTTCCAGGCTATGGCGCATCTTCTATAATCCTGACCATACCATTGTATGAACTATGTTGTATGTTGAATACTCAAAGGCTGCTGCACTCTCTATTCTTTGTTCAATGATCCCAGCCATCATTTAACTCAGGAGATTGGACACATCTATTAATGGAATGGGATTATTGTGGGGGGACTGGGCTGGAGATTCAGCATGTATTGCAGTCAGGGCTGCTTTTTGTAATCTAGGATCCCATCAGTTGAGGTCCTCAAAAGCTATTATCCCTTAATGTAAAATAGATCTTATGTTCAATAATGATATATGATGGAACACATTACCTTAAAACGTGTTGGGGAGAGATCAAACACTTTTCTATTGTTCGGAGGGCAACTATTTGCACCATGATACCACCAACAACCCTTTGGAAATACCAGCTAGAGAGACTGGTTATAAATAAGAAGATTTATGATGTAGACCGGTAAAGAAGATCTTGATTCCAAGCTCTATTATATAGGGAACATCTAAAAATATGCCTAAGAAGTAGCCTAAACATATTAGCTATTGTCTTGAGGTTGTCTGGAAAAACTGCAGTAAACTTCCTCTGCGTAGGCTCTCCCATTCCTCTAGCTTCATAGCTGTATATGTACAGTGTCAGACAATCTAAGACACTGCTGTCTCTTACTGCTAGTCGCATTAGATTTGGTCATGGTTTTCTTTGCTGGAGAGAAAGCTGCACATGACGATTTGTAGAGTAAAGATCCCCCTGCTGCTCTCACAATATCAGACCTTTGTGGGACTATCCATGAACAAACCAAAGTTGGCAGGATTATGAACCTGCGCAGGGAGACCCTAACGAATTTTGAGTCTATTGCCTTAAGCACACAGGCACAACTAGACAAAGCTTAGCCCCACCTTTGCTACATGGTAAAGGTTAAATGGTTTTGAGAATTAAGGTATCGGGGAGCTTTGTGGCAATTAACTGTGGAGAATTGAAAAAAACAACACATAATAGCAAATGATAAAAGCAGAACGTAGTCGGCAGGATTTGAACCTGCGCGGGGAGACCCCAATGAATTTCTAGTCCATCGTCTTAACCACTCGGCCACGACTACCTTCACCTTGATGGTAGGTGTGCTATTTGCAGGCTTGAGAAGTTGTAGAAAAAAACACCATTAAAGTAAAACTCAGTACAAAGTGAAGATCTAAGCACACATCTCTTGGTGAAGGTAAGTCCTCCATAAGGTTTGAATAACTAAAGAACAGACCGAAAAATACCTACAAAAAGGCATTCAATTAGATATTCAGCTTTTAAAAATATTACTTTTCAGGATATGTGAAAAACATTGTACCATACGTTCTAAACTTTTGGCTTATGGCATGAAAAGCCTCTGGTCTGGAAACCTGAGAAAATGCCTATAGATGCAAGACCATGCCATTAGAAGTTCAGCTACCTGGAGACCGCTAATATCCCTTCATCCTTGCTCTATATACTCCAAAAGAGCTCCAACCTTCACGCCCCTGTGTGCTCTGTGTACGTTTTAAGTTCAAAGATGCTTTGTGGCTTATCCGAGACACTTGTTTAGATAAAAGCAGACATTTCAATATTGTAGGCATTCCTAACCTGAAGCAAGAGTATAGATGTTGTCCATGATAATTACACAAGCCACTAGTCGTACAGGAACCATAACTGCTGAAAGTCATATTATCATAAAGCAATCCAGGTACAGACCGTAGTTGGCAGGATTTGAACGTGCACAGGGAAACCCCAATGGATTTCAAATCCATCGCCTTAACCCCTCGGCCACAACTACATACGGTCTTGAAGGGCCTACCTTTACTAGATTGAAGAGGCTAACTTTGGAGTGCTATTCTTTGCTATTTTTGTTCAGGCCTACCATCCCAATGCCCCAATCGCCCCACTGTTCTGGACCCACAAACCATCTTTTAACAAAATTCTGGCACCCTCTCTATGGACCCTATTCCTCTGCTGGGTGCCTGCCTTAGCACACAGATCTATGCCTGCACTGTCAGGGCAGAGTGATCTCCTGACCAACAGTGAAGGCATATTTCCAGTAGGGAAGAAGGCCATAAAGCTTCTCTTCTTCAGAAGACTATGAGTCCAAGACTTGCAATGCAAGTATCTCCCTGCATCGGCTTTATTCACACTGCTGATCTTCTGCTGATCCTTGAATATATTGCCCCACCGGTAATCAGATCATCAGTCTACAGGGGGCAGCAAGGACATAATTAGGAATAGCCTCTTTAGGGGCCCTTTCACACAGGTGGCTTCCATTCTCATCACCAGGGGATCTGTGAGGTGATTGGAGCAGAGCAGGGCAGATGACAGGTCCGTGTCTGCTCAGTTTTAGCAGAGCAGACAAAGACAGACCCTGCTCTGCTCTATGGGTGGCAGGGGGTAAATGGACTCCGCTGTCTCTTTTCACTTGACTGCCACCGATCCACCTAAAGGGAAAAGGATGCAGTCCTCTTCCATTTTTTAAGCAGGCCTGACCAGACTCGGAGGAGGTATTCAGGTTTAAACGGACACAAGTCCATGTATACTTGCTAGTGCATAGGAATGCATGGACCTTCCCATCAGGTGCACCTAAAATACGACAAATGGACCTGATCTAATCGCCCATGTGAAAGGGCCCTTAGCATGCAAATTTCTATGGTGGGGATTACTCACCACTATACTAATGAGAAAAGTGTGTGGGACTTTCTCCTATTCCATCAACATAGCGATCACCTACAGGTTTTTCTCTTTTTCCAGGCTATGGCACATCTTCTATAATCCTGACCATACCATTGTATGAACTATGTTGTATGTTGAATACTCAAAGGCTGCTGCACTCTCTATTCTTTGTTCAATGATCCCAGCCATCATTTAACTCAGGAGATTGGACACATCTATTAATGGAATGGGATTATTGTGGGGGGACTGGGCTGGAGATTCAGCATGTATTGCAGTCAGGGCTGCTTTTTGTAATCTAGGATCCCATCAGTTGAGGTCCTCAAAAGCTATTATCCCTTAATGTAAAATAGATCTTATGTTCAATAATGATATATGATGGAACACATTACCTTAAAACGTGTTGGGGAGAGATCAAACACTTTTCTATTGTTCGGAGGGCAACTATTTGCACCATGATACCACCAACAACCCATTGGAAATACCAGCTAGAGAGACTGGTTATATATAAGAAGATTTATGATGTAGACCGGTAAAGAAGATCTTGATTCCAAGCTCTATTATATAGGGAACATCTAAAAATATGCCTAAGAAGTAGCCTAAACATATTAGCTATTGTCTTGAGGTTGTCTGGAAAAACTGCAGTAAACTTCCTCTGCGTAGGCTCTCCCATTCCTCTAGCTTCATAGCTGTATATGTACAGTGTCAGACAATCTAAGACACTGCTGTCTCTTACTGCTAGTCGCATTAGATTTGGTCATGGTTTTCTTTGCTGGAGAGAAAGCTGCACATGACGATTTGTAGAGTAAAGATCCCCCTGCTGCTCTCACAATATCAGACCTTTGTGGGACTATCCATGAACAGACCAAAGTTGGCAGGATTATGAACCTGCACAGGGAGACCCTAACGAATTTTGAGTCTATTGCCTTAAGCACACAGGCACAACTAGACAAAGCTTAGCCCCACCTTTGCTACATGGTAAAGGTTAAATGGTTTTGAGAATTAATGTATCGGGGAGCTTTGTGGCAATTAACTGTGGAGAATTGAAAAAAACAACACATAATAGCAAATGATAAAAGCAGAACGTAGTCGGCAGGATTTGAACCTGCGCGGGGAGACCCCAATGGATTTCTAGTCCATCGCCTTAACCACTCTGCCACAACTACCTTCACCTTGATGGTAGGTGTGCTATTTGCAGGCTTGAGAAGTAGTAGAAAAAAACACCATTAAAGTAAAACTCAGTACAAAGTGAAGATCTAAGCACACATCTCTTGGTGAAGGTAAGTCCTCCATAAGGTTTGAATAACTAAAGAACAGACCAAAAAATACCTACAAAAAGGCATTCAATTAGATATTCAGCTTTTAAAAATATTACTTTTCAGGATATGTGAAAAACATTGTACCATACGTTCTAAACTTTTGGCTTATGGCATGAAAAGCCTCTGGTCTGGAAACCTGAGAAAATGCCTATAGATGCAAGACTATGCCATTAGAAGTTCAGCTACCTGGAGAAAGCTAATATCCCTTCATCCTTGCTCTATATACTCCAAAAGAGCTCCAACCTTCACGCCCCTGTGTGCTCTGTGTACGTTTTAAGTTCAAAGATGCTTTGTGGCTTATCCGAGACACTTGTTTAGATAAAAGCAGACATTTCAATATTGTAGACATTCCTAACCTGAAGCAAGAGCATAGATGTTGACCATGATAATTACACAAGCCACTAATCGTACAGGAACCATAACTGCTGAAAGTCATATTATCATAAATCAATCCAGGTACAGATCGTAGTTGGCAGGATTTGAACCTGCGCTGGGAAACCCCAATGGATTTCGAATCCATCGCCTTAACCACTCGGCCACAACTACATACAGTCTTGCAGGGCCTACCTTTACTAAATTATAGAGGCTAACTTTGGAGTGCTATTCTTTGCTTTTTTAGTTCAGGCCTACCATCCCAATGCCCCAATCGCCCCACTGTTCTGGACCCACAAACCATCTTTTAACAAAATTCTGGCACCCTCTCTATGGACCCTATTCCTCTGCTGGGTGCCTGCCTTAGCACACAGATCTATGCCTGCACTGTCAGGGCAGAGTGATCTCCTGACCAACAGTGAAGGCATATTTCCAGTAGGGAAGAAGGCCATAAAGCTTCTCTTCTTCAGAAGACTATGAGTCCAAGACTTGCAATGCAAGTATCTCCCTGCATCGGCTTTATTCACACTGTTGATCTTCTGCTGATCCTTGAATATATTGCCCCACCGGTAATCAGATCATCAGTCTATAGGGGGCAGCAAGGACATAATTAGGAATAGCCTCTTTAGGGGCCCTTTCACACAGGTGGCTTCCATTCTCATCACCAGGGGATCTGTGAGGTGATTGGAGCAGAGCAGGGCAGATGACAGGTCCGTGTCTGCTCAGTTTTAGCAGAGCAGACAAAGACAGACCCTGCTCTGCTCTGTGGGTGGCAGGGAGTAAATTGACTCCGCTGTCTCTTTTCACTTGACTGCCACCGATCCACCTAAAGGGAAAAGGATACAGTCCTCCTCCATTTTTTAAGCAGGCCTGACCAGACTCGGAGGAGGTACTCAGGTTTAAACGGACACAAGTCCATGTACACTTGCTAGTGCATAGGAATGCATGGACCTTCCCATCAGGTGCACCTAAAATACGACAAATGGACCTGATCTAATCGCCCATGTGAAAGGGCCCTTAGCATGCAAATTTCTATGGTGGGGATTACTCACCACTATACTAATGAGAAAAGTGTGTGGGACTTTCTCCTATTCCATCAACATAGCGATCACCTACAGGTTTTTCTCTTTTTCCAGGCTATGGCGCATCTTCTATAATCCTGACCATACCATTGTATGGACTATGTTGTATGTTGAATACTCAAAGGCTGCTGCACTCTCTATTCTTTGTTCAATGATCCTAGCCATCATTTAACTCAGGAGATTGGACACATCTATTAATGGAATGGGATTATTGTGGGGGGACTGGGCTGGAGATTCAGCATGTATTGCAGTCAGGGCTGCTTTTTGTAATCTAGGATCCCATCAGTTGAGGCCCTCAAAAGCTATTATCCCTTAATGTAAAATAGATCTTATGTTCAATAATGATATATGATGGAACACATTACCTTAAAATGTGTTGGAGAGAGATCAAACACTTTTCTATTGTTCGGAGGGCAACTATTTGCACCATGATACCACCAACAACCCATTGGAAATACCAGCTAGAGAGACTGGTTATAAATAAGAAGATTTATGATGTAGACCGGTAAAGCTCTATTATATAGGGAACATCTAAAAATATGCCTAAGAAGTAGCCTAAACATATTAGCTATTGTCTTGAGGTTGTCTGGAAAAACTGCAGTAAACTTCCTCTGCGTAGGCTCTCCCATTCCTCTAGCTTCATAGCTGTATATGTACAGTGTCAGACAATCTAAGACACTGCTGTCTCTTACTGCTAGTCGCATTAGATTTGGTCATGGTTTTCTTTGCTGGAGAGAAAGCTGCACATGACGATTTGTAGAGTAAAGATCCCCCTGCTGCTCTCACAATATCAGACCTTTGTGGGACTATCCATAAACAGACCAAAGTTGGCAGGATTATGAACCTGCACAGGGAGACCCTAACGAATTTTGAGTCTATTGCCTTAAGCACACAGTCACAACTAGACAAAGCTTAGCCCCACCTTTGCTACATGGTAAAGGTTAAATGGTTTTGAGAATTAATGTATCGGGGAGCTTTGTGGCAATTAACTGTGGAGAATTGAAAAAAACAACACATAATAGCAAATGATAAAAGCAGAACGTAGTCGGCAGGATTTGAACCTGCGCGGGGAGACCCCAATGGATTTCTAGTCCATCGCCTTAACCACTCGGCCACGACTACCTTCACCTTGATGGTAGGTGTGCTATTTGCAGGCTTGAGAAGTAGTAGAAAAAAACACCATTAAAGTAAAACTCAGTACAAAGTGAAGATCTAAGCACACATCTCTTGGTGAAGGTAAGTCCTCCATAAGGTTTGAATAACTAAAGAACAGACCAAAAAATACCTACAAAAAGGCATTCAATTAGATATTCAGCTTTTAAAAATATTACTTTTCAGGATATGTGAAAAACATTGTACCATACGTTCTAAACTTTTGGCTTATGGCATGAAAAGCCTCTGGTCTGGAAACCTGAGAAAATGCCTATAGATGCAAGACTATGCCATTAGAAGTTCAGCTACCTGGAGAAAGCTAATATCCCTTCATCCTTGCTCTATATACTCCAAAAGAGCTCCAACCTTCACGCCCCTGTGTGCTCTGTGTACGTTTTAAGTTCAAAGATGCTTTGTGGCTTATCCGAGACACTTGTTTAGATAAAAGCAGACATTTCAATATTGTAGACATTCCTAACCTGAAGCAAGAGCATAGATGTTGTCCATGATAATTACACAAGCCACTAATCGTACAGGAACCATAACTGCTGAAAGTCATATTATCATAAATCAATCCAGGTACAGATCGTAGTTGGCAGGATTTGAACCTGCGCTGGGAAACCCCAATGGATTTCGAATCCATCGCCTTAACCACTCGGCCACAACTACATACAGTCTTGAAGGGCCTACCTTTACTAAATTATAGAGGCTAACTTTGGAGTGCTATTCTTTGCTTTTTTAGTTCAGGCCTACCATCCCAATGCCCCAATCGCCCCACTGTTCTGGACCCACAAACCATCTTTTAACAAAATTCTGGCACCCTCTCTATGGACCCTATTCCTCTGCTGGGTGCCTGCCTTAGCACACAGATCTATGCCTGCACTGTCAGGGCAGAGTGATCTCCTGACCAACAGTGAAGGCATATTTCCAGTAGGGAAGAAGGCCATAAAGCTTCTCTTCTTCAGAAGACTATGAGTCCAAGACTTGCAATGCAAGTATCTCCCTGCATCGGCTTTATTCACACTGTTGATCTTCTGCTGATCCTTGAATATATTGCCCCACCGGTAATCAGATCATCAGTCTATAGGGGGCAGCAAGGACATAATTAGGAATAGCCTCTTTAGGGGCCCTTTCACACAGGTGGCTTCCATTCTCATCACCAGGGGATCTGTGAGGTGATTGGAGCAGAGCAGGGCAGATGACAGGTCCGTGTCTGCTCAGTTTTAGCAGAGCAGACAAAGACAGACCCTGCTCTGCTCTGTGGGTGGCAGGGAGTAAATTGACTCCGCTGTCTCTTTTCACTTGACTGCCACCGATCCACCTAAAGGGAAAAGGATACAGTCCTCCTCCATTTTTTAAGCAGGCCTGACCAGACTCGGAGGAGGTACTCAGGTTTAAACGGACACAAGTCCATGTACACTTGCTAGTGCATAGGAATGCATGGACCTTCCCATCAGGTGCACCTAAAATACGACAAATGGACCTGATCTAATCGCCCATGTGAAAGGGCCCTTAGCATGCAAATTTCTATGGTGGGGATTACTCACCACTATACTAATGAGAAAAGTGTGTGGGACTTTCTCCTATTCCATCAACATAGCGATCACCTACAGGTTTTTCTCTTTTTCCAGGCTATGGCGCATCTTCTATAATCCTGACCATACCATTGTATGGACTATGTTGTATGTTGAATACTCAAAGGCTGCTGCACTCTCTATTCTTTGTTCAATGATCCTAGCCATCATTTAACTCAGGAGATTGGACACATCTATTAATGGAATGGGATTATTGTGGGGGGACTGGGCTGGAGATTCAGCATGTATTGCAGTCAGGGCTGCTTTTTGTAATCTAGGATCCCATCAGTTGAGGCCCTCAAAAGCTATTATCCCTTAATGTAAAATAGATCTTATGTTCAATAATGATATATGATGGAACACATTACCTTAAAATGTGTTGGAGAGAGATCAAACACTTTTCTATTGTTCGGAGGGCAACTATTTGCACCATGATACCACCAACAACCCATTGGAAATACCAGCTAGAGAGACTGGTTATAAATAAGAAGATTTATGATGTAGACCGGTAAAGCTCTATTATATAGGGAACATCTAAAAATATGCCTAAGAAGTAGCCTAAACATATTAGCTATTGTCTTGAGGTTGTCTGGAAAAACTGCAGTAAACTTCCTCTGCGTAGGCTCTCCCATTCCTCTAGCTTCATAGCTGTATATGTACAGTGTCAGACAATCTAAGACACTGCTGTCTCTTACTGCTAGTCGCATTAGATTTGGTCATGGTTTTCTTTGCTGGAGAGAAAGCTGCACATGACGATTTGTAGAGTAAAGATCCCCCTGCTGCTCTCACAATATCAGACCTTTGTGGGACTATCCATAAACAGACCAAAGTTGGCAGGATTATGAACCTGCACAGGGAGACCCTAACGAATTTTGAGTCTATTGCCTTAAGCACACAGTCACAACTAGACAAAGCTTAGCCCCACCTTTGCTACATGGTAAAGGTTAAATGGTTTTGAGAATTAATGTATCGGGGAGCTTTGTGGCAATTAACTGTGGAGAATTGAAAAAAACAACACATAATAGCAAATGATAAAAGCAGAACGTAGTCGGCAGGATTTGAACCTGCGCGGGGAGACCCCAATGGATTTCTAGTCCATCGCCTTAACCACTCGGCCACGACTACCTTCACCTTGATGGTAGGTGTGCTATTTGCAGGCTTGAGAAGTAGTAGAAAAAAACACCATTAAAGTAAAACTCAGTACAAAGTGAAGATCTAAGCACACATCTCTTGGTGAAGGTAAGTCCTCCATAAGGTTTGAATAACTAAAGAACAGACCAAAAAATACCTACAAAAAGGCATTCAATTAGATATTCAGCTTTTAAAAATATTACTTTTCAGGATATGTGAAAAACATTGTACCATACGTTCTAAACTTTTGGCTTATGGCATGAAAAGCCTCTGGTCTGGAAACCTGAGAAAATGCCTATAGATGCAAGACTATGCCATTAGAAGTTCAGCTACCTGGAGAAAGCTAATATCCCTTCATCCTTGCTCTATATACTCCAAAAGAGCTCCAACCTTCACGCCCCTGTGTGCTCTGTGTACGTTTTAAGTTCAAAGATGCTTTGTGGCTTATCCGAGACACTTGTTTAGATAAAAGCAGACATTTCAATATTGTAGACATTCCTAACCTGAAGCAAGAGCATAGATGTTGTCCATGATAATTACACAAGCCACTAATCGTACAGGAACCATAACTGCTGAAAGTCATATTATCATAAATCAATCCAGGTACAGATCGTAGTTGGCAGGATTTGAACCTGCGCTGGGAAACCCCAATGGATTTCGAATCCATCGCCTTAACCACTCGGCCACAACTACATACAGTCTTGTAGGGCCTACCTTTACTAAATTATAGAGGCTAACTTTGGAGTGCTATTCTTTGCTTTTTTAGTTCAGGCCTACCATCCCAATGCCCCAATCGCCCCACTGTTCTGGACCCACAAACCATCTTTTAACAAAATTCTGGCACCCTCTCTATGGACCCTATTCCTCTGCTGGGTGCCTGCCTTAGCACACAGATCTATGCCTGCACTGTCAGGGCAGAGTGATCTCCTGACCAACAGTGAAGGCATATTTCCAGTAGGGAAGAAGGCCATAAAGCTTCTCTTCTTCAGAAGACTATGAGTCCAAGACTTGCAATGCAAGTATCTCCCTGCATCGGCTTTATTCACACTGTTGATCTTCTGCTGATCCTTGAATATATTGCCCCACCGGTAATCAGATCATCAGTCTATAGGGGGCAGCAAGGACATAATTAGGAATAGCCTCTTTAGGGGCCCTTTCACACAGGTGGCTTCCATTCTCATCACCAGGGGATCTGTGAGGTGATTGGAGCAGAGCAGGGCAGATGACAGGTCCGTGTCTGCTCAGTTTTAGCAGAGCAGACAAAGACAGACCCTGCTCTGCTCTGTGGGTGGCAGGGAGTAAATTGACTCCGCTGTCTCTTTTCACTTGACTGCCACCGATCCACCTAAAGGGAAAAGGATACAGTCCTCCTCCATTTTTTAAGCAGGCCTGACCAGACTCGGAGGAGGTACTCAGGTTTAAACGGACACAAGTCCATGTACACTTGCTAGTGCATAGGAATGCATGGACCTTCCCATCAGGTGCACCTAAAATACGACAAATGGACCTGATCTAATCGCCCATGTGAAAGGGCCCTTAGCATGCAAATTTCTATGGTGGGGATTACTCACCACTATACTAATGAGAAAAGTGTGTGGGACTTTCTCCTATTCCATCAACATAGCGATCACCTACAGGTTTTTCTCTTTTTCCAGGCTATGGCGCATCTTCTATAATCCTGACCATACCATTGTATGGACTATGTTGTATGTTGAATACTCAAAGGCTGCTGCACTCTCTATTCTTTGTTCAATGATCCTAGCCATCATTTAACTCAGGAGATTGGACACATCTATTAATGGAATGGGATTATTGTGGGGGGACTGGGCTGGAGATTCAGCATGTATTGCAGTCAGGGCTGCTTTTTGTAATCTAGGATCCCATCAGTTGAGGCCCTCAAAAGCTATTATCCCTTAATGTAAAATAGATCTTATGTTCAATAATGATATATGATGGAACACATTACCTTAAAATGTGTTGGAGAGAGATCAAACACTTTTCTATTGTTCGGAGGGCAACTATTTGCACCATGATACCACCAACAACCCATTGGAAATACCAGCTAGAGAGACTGGTTATAAATAAGAAGATTTATGATGTAGACCGGTAAAGCTCTATTATATAGGGAACATCTAAAAATATGCCTAAGAAGTAGCCTAAACATATTAGCTATTGTCTTGAGGTTGTCTGGAAAAACTGCAGTAAACTTCCTCTGCGTAGGCTCTCCCATTCCTCTAGCTTCATAGCTGTATATGTACAGTGTCAGACAATCTAAGACACTGCTGTCTCTTACTGCTAGTGGCATTAGATTTGGTCATGGTTTTCTTTGCTGGAGAGAAAGCTGCACATGACGATTTGTAGAGTAAAGATCCCCCTGCTGCTCTCACAATATCAGACCTTTGTGGGACTATCCATGAACAGACCAAAGTTGGCAGGATTATGAACCTGCACAGGGAGACCCTAACGAATTTTGAGTCTATTGCCTTAAGCACACAGTCACAACTAGACAAAGCTTAGCCCCACCTTTGCTACATGGTAAAGGTTAAATGGTTTTGAGAATTAATGTATCGGGGAGCTTTGTGGCAATTAACTGTGGAGAATTGAAAAAAACAACACATAATAGCAAATGATAAAAGCAGAACCTAGTCGGCAGGATTTGAACCTGCGCGGGGAGACCCCAATGGATTTCTAGTCCATCGCCTTAACCACTCGGCCACGACTACCTTCACCTTGATGGTAGGTGTGCTATTTGCAGGCTTGAGAAGTAGTAGAAAAAAACACCATTAAAGTAAAACTCAGTACAAAGTGAAGATCTAAGCACACATCTCTTGGTGAAGGTAAGTCCTCCATAAGGTTTGAATAACTAAAGAACAGACCGAAAAATACCTACAAAAAGGCATTCAATTAGATATTCAGCTTTTAAAAATATTACTTTTCAGGATATGTGAAAAACATTGTACCATACGTTCTAAACTTTTGGCTTATGGCATGAAAAGCCTCTGGTCTGGAAACCTGAGAAAATGCCTATAGATGCAAGACCATGCCATTAGAGGTTCAGCTACCTGGAGACCGCTAATACCCCTTCATCCTTGCTCTATATACTCCAAAAGAGCTCCAACCTTCACGCCCCTGTGTGCTCTGTGTACGTTTTAAGTTCAAAGATGCTTTGTGGCTTATCCGAGACACTTGTTTAGATAAAAGCAGACATTTCAATATTGTAGGCATTCCTAACCTGAAGCAAGAGTATAGATGTTGTCCATGATAATTACACAAGCCACTAGCCGTACAGGAACCATAACTGCTGAAAGTCATATTATCATAAAGCAATCCAGGTACAGACCGTAGTTGGCAGGATTTGAACCTGCACAGGGAAACCCCAATGGATTTCGAATCCATGGCCTTAACCACTCGGCCACAACTACATACGGTCTTGAAGGGCCTACCTTTACTAAATTGAAGAGGCTAACTTTGGAGTGCTATTCTTTGCTTTTTTAGTTCAGGCCTACCATCCCAATGCCCCAATCGCCCCACTGTTCTGGACCCACAAACCATCTTTTAACAAAATTCTGGCACCCTCTCTATGGACCCTATTCCTCTGCTGGGTGCCTGCCTTAGCACACAGATCTATGCCTGCACTGTCAGGGCAGAGTGATCTCCTGACCAACAGTGAAGGCATATTTCCAGTAGGGAAGAAGGCCATAAAGCTTCTCTTCTTCAGAAGACTATGAGTCCAAGACTTGCAATGCAAGTATCTCCCTGCATCGGCTTTATTCACACTGTTGATCTTCTGCTGATCCTTGAATATATTGCCCCACCGGTAATCAGATCATCAGTCTATAGGGGGCAGCAAGGACATAATTAGGAATAGCCTCTTCAGGGGCCCTTTCACACAGGTGGCTTCCATTCTCATCACCAGGGGATCTGTGAGGTGATTGGAGCAGAGCAGGGCAGATGACAGGTCCGTGTCTGCTCAGTTTTAGCAGAGCAGACAAAGACAGACCCTGCTCTTCTCTGTGGGTGGCAGGGAGTAAATGGACTCCGCTGTCTCTTTTCACTTGACTGCCACCGATCCACCTAAAGGGAAAAGGATGCAGTCCTCCTCCATTTTTTAAGCAGGCCTGACCAGACTCGGAGGAGGTATTCAGGTTTAAACGGACACAAGTCCATGTATACTTGCTAGTGCATAGGAATGCATGGACCTTCCCATCAGGTGCACCTAAAATATGACAAATGGACCTGATCTAATCGCCCATGTGAAAGGGCCCTTAGCATGCAAATTTCTATGGTGGGGATTACTCACCACTATACTAATGAGAAAAGTGTGTGGGACTTTCTCCTATTCCATCAACATAGCGATCACCATACAGGTTTTTCTCTTTTTCCAGGCTATGGCGCATCTTCTATAATCCTGACCATACCATTGTATGAACTATGTTGTATGTTGAATACTCAAAGGCTGTTGCACTCTCTATTCTTTGTTCAATGATCCCAGCCATCATTTAACTCAGGAGATTGGACACATTTATTAATGGAATGGGATTATTGTGGGGGGACTGGGCTGGAGATTCAGCATGTATTGCAGTCAGGGCTGCTTTTTGTAATCTAGGATCCCATCAGTTGAGGTCCTCAAAAGCTATTATCCCTTAATGTAAAATAGATCTTATGTTCAATAATGATATATGATGGAACACATTACCTTAAAACGTGTTGAGGAGAGATCAAACACTTTTCTATTGTTCGGAGGGCAACTATTTGCACCATGATACCACCAACAACCCATTGGAAATACCAGCTAGAGAGACTGGTTATAAATAAGAAGATTTATGATGTAGACCGGTAAAGAAGATCTTGATTCCAAGCTCTATTATATAGGGAACATCTAAAAATATGCCTAAGAAGTAGCCTAAACATATTAGCTATTGTCTTGAGGTTGTCTGGAAAATCTGCAGTAAACTTCCTCTGCGTAGGCTCTCCCATTCCTCTAGCTTCATAGCTGTATATGTACAGTGTCAGACAATCTAAGACACTGCTGTCTCTTACTGCTAGTCGCATTAGATTTGGTCATGGTTTTCTTTGCTGGAGAGAAAGCTGCACATGACGATTTGTAGAGTAAAGATCCCCCTGCTGCTCTCACAATATCAGACCTTTGTGGGACTATCCATGAACAGACCAAAGTTGGCAGGATTATGAACCTGCACAGGGAGACCCTAACGAATTTTGAGTCTATTGCCTTAAGCACACAGGCACAACTAGACAAAGCTTAGCCCCACCTTTGCTACATGGTAAAGGTTAAATGGTTTTGAGAATTAATGTATCGGGGAGCTTTGTGGCAATTAACTGTGGAGAATTGAAAAAAACAACACATAATAGCAAATGATAAAAGCAGAACGTAGTCGGCAGGATTTGAACCTGGGCGGGGAGACCCCAATGGATTTCTAGTCCCTCACCTTAACCACTCGGCCATGACTACCTTCACATTGATGGTAGGTGTGCTATTTGCAGGCTTGAGAAGTAGTAGAAAAAAACACCATTAAAGTAAAACTCAGTACAAAGTGAAGATCTAAGCACACATCTCTTGGTGAAGGTAAGTCCTCCATAAGGTTTGAATAACTAAAGAACAGACCAAAAAATACCTACAAAAAGGCATTCAATTAGATATTCAGCTTTTAAAAATATTACTTTTCAGGATATGTGAAAAACATTGTACCATACGTTCTAAACTTTTGGCTTATGGCATGAAAAGCCTCTGGTCTGGAAACCTGAGAAAATGCCTATAGATGCAAGACCATGCCATTAGAAGTTCAGCTACCTGGAGACCGCTAATATCCCTTCATCCTTGCTCTATATACTCCAAAAGAGCTCCAACCTTCACGCCCCTGTGTGCTCTGTGTACGTTTTAAGTTCAAAGATGCTTTGTGGCTTATCCGAGACACTTGTTTAGATAAAAGCAGACATTTCAATATTGTAGGCATTCCTAACCTGAAGCAAGAGTATAGATGTTGTCCATGATAATTACACAAGCCACTAATCGTACAGGAACCATAACTGCTGAAAGTCATATTATCATAAAGCAATCCAGGTACAGACCGTAGTTGGCAGGATTTGAACCTGCGCAGGGAAACCCCAATGGATTTCGAATCCATCGCCTTAACCACTCGGCCACAACTACATACGGTCTTGAAGGGCTACCTTTACTAAATTGAAGAGGCTAACTTTGGAGTGCTATTCTTTGCTTTTTTAGTTCAGGCCTACCATCCCAATGCCCCAATCGCCCCACTGTTCTGGACCCACAAACCATCTTTTAACAAAATTCTGGCACCCTCTCTATGGACCTTATTCCTCTGCTGGGTGCCTGCCTTAGCACACAGATCTATGCCTGCACTGTCAGGGCAGAGTGATCTCCTGACCAACAGTGAAGGCATATTTCCAGTAGGGAAGAAGGCCATAAAGCTTCTCTTCTTCAGAAGACTATGAGTCCAAGACTTGCAATGCAAGTATCTCCCTGCATCGGCTTTATTCACACTGTTGATCTTCTGCTGATCCTTGAATATATTGCCCCACCGGTAATCAGATCATCAGTCTATAGGGGGCAGCAAGGACATAATTAGGAATAGCCTCTTTAGGGGCCCTTTCACACAGGTGGCTTCCATTCTCATCACCAGGGGATCTGTGAGGTGATTGGAGCAGAGCAGGGCAGATGACAGGTCCGTGTCTGCTCAGTTTTAGCAGAGCAGACAAAGACAGACCCTGCTCTGCTCTGTGGGTGGCAGGGAGTAAATGGACTCCGCTGTCTCTTTTCACTTGACTGCCACCGATCCACCTAAAGGGAAAAGGATGCAGTCCTCCTCCATTTTTTAAGCAGGCCTGACCAGACTCGGAGGAGGTATTCAGGTTTAAACGGACACAAGTCCATGTACACTTGCTAGTGCATAGGAATGCATGGACCTTCCCATCAGGTGCACCTAAAATATGACAAATGGACCTGATCTAATCGCCCATGTGAAAGGGCCCTTAGCATGCAAATTTCTATGGTGGGGATTACTCACCACTATACTAATGAGAAAAGTGTGTGGGACTTTCTCCTATTCCATCAACATAGCGATCACCTACAGGTTTTTCTCTTTTTCCAGGCTATGGCGCATCTTCTATAATCCTGACCATACCATTGTATGGACTATGTTGTATGTTGAATACTCAAAGGCTGTTGCATTCTCTATTCTTTGTTCAATGATCCCAGCCATCATTTAACTCAGGAGATTGGACACATCTATTAATGGAATGGGATTATTGTGGGGGGACTGGGCTGGAGATTCAGCATGTATTGCAGTCAGGGCTGCTTTTTGTAATCTAGGATCCCATCAGTTGAGGTCCTCAAAAGCTATTATCCCTTAATGTAAAATAGATCTTATGTTCAATAATGATATATGATGGAACACATTACCTTAAAACGTGTTGGGGAGAGATCAAACACTTTTCTATTGTTCGGAGGGCAACTATTTGCACCATGATACCACCAACAACCCATTGGAAATACCAGCTAGAGAGACTGGTTATTAATAAGAAGATTTATGATGTAGACCGGTAAAGAAGATCTTGATTCCAAGCTCTATTATATAGGGAACATCTAAAAATATGCCTAAGAAGTAGCCTAAACATATTAGCTATTGTCTTGAGGTTGTCTGGAAAAACTGCAGTAAACTTCCTCTGCGTAGGCTCTCCCATTCCTCTAGCTTCATAGCTGTATATGTACAGTGTCAGACAATCTAAGACACTGCTGTCTCTTACTGCTAGTCGCATTAGATTTGGTCATGGTTTTCTTTGCTGGAGAGAAAGCTGCACATGACGATTTGTAGAGTAAAGATCCCCCTGCTGCTCTCACAATATCAGACCTTTGTGGGACTATCCATGAACAGACCAAAGTTGGCAGGATTATGAACCTGCACAGGGAGACCCTAACGAATTTTGAGTCTATTGCCTTAAGCACACAGGCTCAACTAGACAAAGCTTAGCCCCACCTTTGCTACATGGTAAAGGTTAAATGGTTTTGAGAATTAATGTATCGGGGAGCTTTGTGGCAATTAACTGTGGAGAATTGAAAAAAACAACACATAATAGCAAATGATAAAAGCAGAACATAGTCGGCAGGATTTGAACCTGCGCGGGGAGACCCCAATGGATTTCTAGTCCATCGCCTTAACCACTCGGCCACGACTACCTTCACATTGATGGTCAGTGTGCTATTTGCAGGCTTGAGAAGTAGTAGAAAAAAACACCATTAAAGTAAAACTCAGTACAAAGTGAAGATCTAAGCACACATCTCTTGGTGAAGGTAAGTCCTCCATAAGGTTTGAATAACTAAAGAACAGACCAAAAAATACCTACAAAAAGGCATTCAATTAGATATTCAGCTTTTAAAAATATTACTTTTCAGGATATGTGAAAAACATTGTACCATACGTTCTAAACTTTTGGCTTATGGCATGAAAAGCCTCTGGTCTGGAAACCTGAGAAAATGCCTATAGATGCAAGACCATGCCATTAGAAGTTCAGCTACCTGGAGACCGCTAATATCCCTTCTTCCTTGCTCTATATACTCCAAAAGAGCTCCAACCTTCACGCCCCTGTGTGCTCTGTGTACGTTTTAAGTTCAAAGATGCTTTGTGGCTTATCCGAGACACTTGTTTAGATAAAAGCAGACATTTCAATATTGTAGGCATTCCTAACCTGAAGCAAGAGTATAGATGTTGTCCATGATAATTACACAAGCCACTAGTCGTACAGGAATCATAACTGCTGAAAGTCATATTATCATAAAGCAATCCAGGTACAGACCGTAGTTGGCAGGATTTGAACCTGCGCAGGGAAACCCCAATGGATTTCAAATCCATCGCCTTAACCACTCGGCCACAACTACATACAGTCTTCAAGGGCCTACCTTTACTAAATTGAAGAGGCTAAATTTGGAGTGCTATTCTTTGCTTTTTTAGTTCAGGCCTACCATCCCAATGCCCCAATTGCCCCACTGTTCTGGACCCACAAACCATCTTTTAACAAAATTCTGGCACCCTCTCTATGGACCCTATTCCTCTGCTGGGTGCCTGCCTTAGCACACAGATCTATGCCTGCACTGTCAGGGCAGAGTGATCTCCTGACCAACAGTGAAGGCATATTTCCAGTAGGGAAGAAGGCCATAAAGCTTCTCTTCTTCAGAAGACTATGAGTCCAAGACTTGCAATGCAAGTATCTCCCTGCATCGGCTTTATTCACACTGTTGATCTTCTGCTGATCCTTGAATATATTGCCCCACCGGTAATCAGATCATCAGTCTATAGGGGGCAGCAAGGACATAATTAGGAATAGCCTCTTTAGGGGCCCTTTCACACAGGTGGCTTCCATTCTCATCACCAGGGGATCTGTGAGGTGATTGGAGCAGAGCAGGGCAGATGACAGGTCCGTGTCTGCTCAGTTTTAGCAGAGCAGACAAAGACAGACCCTGCTCTGCTCTGTGGGTGGCAGGGAGTAAATGGACTCCGCTGTCTCTTTTCACTTGACTGCCACCGATCCACCTAAAGGGAAAAGGATGCAGTCCTCCTCCATTTTTTAAGCAGGCCTGACCAGACTCGGAGGAGGTATTCAGGTTTAAACGGACACAAGTCCATGTACACTTGCTAGTGCATAGGAATGCATGGACCTTCCCATCAGGTGCACCTAAAATATGACAAATGGACCTGATCTAATCGCCCATGTGAAAGGGCCCTTAGCATGCAAATTTCTATGGTGGGGATAACTCACCACTATACTAATGAGAAAAGTGTGTGGGACTTTCTCCTATTACATCAACATAGCGATCACCTACAGGTTTTTCTCTTTTTCCAGGCTATGGCGCATCTTCTATAATCCTGACCATACCATTGTATGGACTATGTTGTATGTTGAATACTCAAAGGCTGCTGCACTCTCTATTCTTTGTTCAATGATCCTAGCCATCATTTAACTCAGGAGATTGGACACATCTATTAATGGAATGGGATTATTGTGGGGGGACTGGGCTGGAGATTCAGCATGTATTGCAGTCAGGGCTGCTTTTTGTAATCTAGGATCCCATCAGTTGAGGCCCTCAAAAGCTATTATCCCTTAATGTAAAATAGATCTTATGTTCAATAATGATATATGATGGAACACATTACCTTAAAATGTGTTGGAGAGAGATCAAACACTTTTCTATTGTTCGGAGGGCAACTATTTGCACCATGATACCACCAACAACCCATTGGAAATACCAGCTAGAGAGACTGGTTATAAATAAGAAGATTTATGATGTAGACCGGTAAAGAAGATCTTGATTCCAAGCTCTATTATATAGGGAACATCTAAAAATATGCCTAAGAAGTAGCCTAAACATATTAGCTATTGTCTTGAGGTTGTCTGGAAAAACTGCAGTAAACTTCCTCTGCGTAGGCTCTCCCATTCCTCTAGCTTCATAGCTGTATATGTACAGTGTCAGACAATCTAAGACACTGCTGTCTCTTACTGCTAGTCGCATTAGATTTGGTCATGGTTTTCTTTGCTGGAGAGAAAGCTGCACATGACGATTTGTAGAGTAAAGATCCCCCTGCTGCTCTCACAATATCAGACCTTTGTGGGACTATCCATGAACAGACCAAAGTTGGAAGGGTTATGAACCTGCGCAGGGAGACCCTAACGAATTTTCAGTCTATTGCCTTAAGCACACAGGCACAACTAGACAAAGCTTAGCCCCACCTTTGCTACATGGTAAAGGTTAAATGGTTTTGAGAATTAAGGTATCGGGGAGCTTTGTGGCAATTAACTGTGGAGAATTGAAAAAAACAACACATAATAGCAAATGATAAAAGCAGAACGTAGTCGGCAGGATTTGAACCTGCGCGGGGAGACCCCAATGGATTTCTAGTCCATCGCCTTAACCACTCGGCCACGACTACCTTCACCTTAATGGTAGATGTGCTATTTGCAGGCTTGAGAAGTAGTAGAAAAAAACACCATTAAAGTAAAACTCAGTACAAAGTGAAGATCTAAGCACACATCTCTTGGTGAAGGTAAGTCCTCCATAAGGTTTGAATAACTAAAGAACAGACCAAAAAATACCTACAAAAAGGCATTCAATTAGATATTCAGCTTTTAAAAATATTACTTTTCAGGATATGTGAAAAACATTGTACCATACGTTCTAAACTTTTGGCTTATGGCATGAAAAGCCTCTGGTCTGGAAACCTGAGAAAATGCCTATAGATGCAAGACCATGCCATTAGAAGTTCAGCTACCTGGAGACCGCTAATATCCCTTCATCCTTGCTCTATATACTCCAAAAGAGCTCCAACCTTCACGCCCCTGTGTGCTCTGTGTACGTTTTAAGTTCAAAGATGCTTTGTGGCTTATCCGAGACACTTGTTTAGATAAAAGCAGACATTTCAATATTGTAGGCATTCCTAACCTGAAGCAAGAGTATAGATGTTGTCCATGATAATTACACAAGCCACTAGTCGTACAGGAACCATAACTGCTGAAAGTCATATTATCATAAAGCAATCCAGGTACAGACCGTAGTTGGCAGGATTTGAACCTGCGCAGGGAAACCCCAATGGATTTCGAATCCATCGCCTTAACCACTCGGCCACAACTACATAAGGTTTTGAAGGGCCTACCTTTACTAAATTGAAGAGGCTAACTTTGGAGTGCTTTTCTTTGCTTTTTTAGTTCAGGCCTACCATCCCAATGCCCCAATCGCCCCACTGTTCTGGACCCACAAACCATCTTTTAACAAAATTCTGGCACCCTCTCTATGGACCCTATTCCTCTGCTGGGTGCCTGCCTTAGCACACAGATCTATGCCTGCACTGTCAGGGCAGAGTGATCTCCTGACCAACAGTGAAGGCATATTTCCAGTAGGGAAGAAGGCCATAAAGATTCTCTTCTTCAGAAGACTATGAGTCCAAGACTTGCAATGCAAGTATCTCCCTGCATCGGCTTTATTCACACTGTTGATCTTCTGCTGATCCTTGAATATATTGCCCCACCGGTAATCAGATCATCAGTCTACAGGGGGCAGCAAGGACATAATTAGGAATAGCCTCTTTAGGGGCCCTTTCACACAGGTGGCTTCCATTCTCATCACCAGGGGATGTGTGAGGTGATTGGAGCAGAGCAGGGCAGATGACAGGTCCGTGTCTGCTCAGTTTTAGCAGAGCAGACAAAGACAGACCCTGCTCTGCTCTATGGGTGGCAGGGGGTAAATGGACTCCGCTGTCTCTTTTCACTTGACTGCCACCGATCCACCTAAAGGGAAAAGGATGCAGTCCTCCTCCATTTTTTAAGCAGGCCTGACCAGACTCGGAGGAGGTATTCAGGTTTAAACGGACACAAGTCCATGTATACTTGCTAGTGCATAGGAATGCATGGACCTTCCCATCAGGTGCACCTAAAATACGACAAATGGACCTGATCTAATCGCCCATGTGAAAGGGCTCTTAGCATGCAAATTTCTATGGTGGGGATTACTCACCACTATACTAATGAGAAAAGTGTGTGGGACTTTCTCCTATTCCATCAACATAGCGATCACCATACAGGTTTTTCTCTTTTTCCAGGCTATGGCGCATCTTCTATAATCCTGACCATACCATTGTATGAACTATGTTGTATGTTGAATACTCAAAGGCTGCTGCACTCTCTATTCTTTGTTCAATGATCCCAGCCATCATTTAACTCAGGAGATTGGACACATCTATTAATGGAATGGGATTATTGTGGGGGGACTGGGCTGGAGATTCAGCATGTATTGCAGTCAGGGCTGCTTTTTGTAATCTAGGATCCCATCAGTTGAGGTCCTCAAAAGCTATTATCCCTTAATGTAAAATAGATCTTATGTTCAATAATGATATATGATGGAACTCTTTACCTTAAAACGTGTTGGGGAGAGATCAAACACTTTTCTATTGTTCGGAGGGCAACTATTTGCACCATGATACCACCAACAACCCATTGGAAATACCAGCTAGAGAGACTGGTTATAAATAAGAAGATTTATGATGTAGACCGGTAAAGAAGATCTTGATTCCAAGCTCTATTATATAGGGAACATCTAAAAATATGCCTAAGAAGTAGCCTAAACATATTAGCTATTGTCTTGAGGTTGTCTGGAAAAACTGCAGTAAACATTCCTCTGCGTAGGCTCTCCCATTCCTCTAGCTTCATAGCTGTATATGTACAGTGTCAGACAATCTAAGACACTGCTGTCTCTTACTGCTAGTCGCATTAGATTTGGTCATGGTTTTCTTTGCTGGAGAGAAAGCTGCACATGACGATTTGTAGAGTAAAGATCCCCCTGCTGCTCTCACAATATCAGACCTTTGTGGGACTATCCCTGAACAGACCAAAGTTGGCAGGATTATGAACCTGCACAGGGAGACCCTAACGAATTTTGAGTCTATTGCCTTAAGCACACAGGCACAACTAGACAAAGCTTAGCCCCACCTTTGCTACATGGTAAAGGTTAAATGGTTTTGAGAATTAATGTTTTGGGGAGCTTTGTGGCAATTAACTGTGGAGAATTGAAAAAAACAACACATAATAGCAAATGATAAAAGCAGAACGTAGTCGGCAGGATTTGAACCTGCGCGGGGAGACCCCAATGGATTTCTAGTCCATCGCCTTAACCACTCGGCCACGACTACCTTCACCTTGAAGGTTGGTGTGCTATTTGCAGGCTTGAGAAGTAGTAGAAAAAAACACCATTAAAGTAAAACTCAGTACAAAGTGAAGATCTAAGCACACATCTCTTGGTGAAGGTAAGTCCTCCATAAGGTTTGAATAACTAAAGAACAGACCGAAAAATACCTACAAAAAGGCATTCAATTAGATATTCAGCTTTTAAAAATATTACTTTTCAGGATATGTGAAAAACATTGTACCATACGTTCTAAACTTTTGGCTTATGGCATGAAAAGCCTCTGGTCTGTAAACCTGAGAAAATGCCTATAGATGCAAGACCATGCCATTAGAAGTTCAGCTACCTGGAGACCGCTAATATCTCTTCATCCTTGCTCTATATACTCCAAAAGAGCTCCAACCTTCACGCCCCTGTGTGCTCTGTGTACGTTTTAAGTTCAAAGATGCTTTGTGGCTTATCCGAGACACTTGTATAGATAAAAGCAGACATTTCAATATTGTAGGCATTCCTAACCTGAAGCAAGAGTATAGATGTTGTCCATGATAATTACACAAGCCACTAGTCGTACAGGAACCATAACTGCTGAAAGTCATATTATCATAAAGCAATCCAGGTACAGACCGTAGTTGGCAGGATTTGAACCTGCGCAGGGAAACCCCAACGGATTTCGAATCCATCGCCTTAACCACTCGGCCACAACTACATACGGTCTTGAAGGGCCTACCTTTACTAAATTGAAGAGGCTAACTTTGGAGTGCTATTCTTTGCTTTTTTAGTTCAGGCCTACCATCCCAATGCCCCAATCGCCCCACTGTCCTGGACCCACAAACCATCTTTTAACAAAATTCTGGCACCCTCTCTATGGACCCTATTCCTCTGCTGGGTGCCTGCCTTAGCACACAGATCTATGCCTGCACTGTCAGGGCAGAGTGATCTCCTGACCAACAGTGAAGGCATATTTCCAGTAGGGAAGAAGGCCATAAAGATTCTCTTCTTCAGAAGACTATGAGTCCAAGACTTGCAATGCAAGTATCTCCCTGCATCGGCTTTATTCACACTGTTGATCTTCTGCTGATCCTTGAATATATTGCCCCACCGTTAATCAGATCATCAGTCTACAGGGGGCAGCAAGGACATAATTAGGAATAGCCTCTTTAGGGGCCCTTTCACACAGGTGGCTTCCATTCTCATCACCAGGGGATCTGTGAGGTGATTGGAGCAGAGCAGGGCAGATGACAGGTCCGTGTCTGCTCAGTTTTAGCAGAGCAGACAAAGACAGACCCTGCTCTGCTCTATGGGTGGCAGGGGGTAAATGGACTCCGCTGTCTCATTTCACTTGACTGCCACCGATCCACCTAAAGGGAAAAGGATGCAGTCCTCCTCCATTTTGTAAGCAGGCCTGACCAGACTCGGAGGAGGTATTCAGGCTTAAAGGGACACAAGTCCATGTATACTTGCTAGTGCATAGGAATGCATGGACCTTCCCATCAGGTGCACCTAAAATACGACAAATGGACCTGATCTAATCGCCCATGTGAAAGGGCCCTTAGCATGCAAATTTCTATGGTGGGGATTACTCACCACTATACTAATGAGAAAAGTGTGTGGGACTTTCTCCTATTCCATCAACATAGCGATCACCATACAGGTTTTTCTCTTTTTCCAGGCTATGGCGCATCTTCTATAATCCTGACCATACCATTGTATGAACTATGTTGTATGTTGAATACTCAAAGGCTGCTGCACTCTCTATTCTTTGTTCAATGATCCCAGCCATCATTTAACTCAGGAGATTGGACACATCTATTAATGGAATGGGATTATTGTGGGGGGACTGGGCTGGAGATTCAGCATGTATTGCAGTCAGGGCTGCTTTTTGTAATCTAGGATCCCATCAGTTGAGGTCCTCAAAAGCTATTATCCCTTAATGTAAAATAGATCTTATGTTCAATAATGATATATGATGGAACACATTACCTTAAAACGTGTTGGGGAGAGATCAAACACTTTTCTATTGTTCGGAGGGCAACTATTTGCACCATGATACCACCAACATCCCATTGGAAATACCAGCTAGAGAGACTGGTTATAAATAAGAAGATTTATGATGTAGACCGGTAAAGAAGATCTTGATTCCAAGCTCTATTATATAGGGAACATCTAAAAATATGCCTAAGAAGTAGCCTAAACATATTAGCTATTGTCTTGAGGTTGTCTGGAAAAACTGCAGTAAACATTCCTCTGCGTAGGCTCTCCCATTCCTCTAGCTTCATAGCTGTATATGTACAGTGTCAGACAATCTAAGACACTGCTGTCTCTTACTGCTAGTCGCATTAGATTTGGTCATGGTTTTCTTTGCTGGAGAGAAAGCTGCACATGACGATTTGTAGAGTAAAGATCCCCCTGCTGCTCTCACAATATCAGACCTTTGTGGGACTATCCATGAACAGACCAAAGTTGGCAGGATTATGAACCTGCACAGGGAGACCCTAACGAATTTTGAGTCTATTGCCTTAAGCACACAGGCACAACTAGACAAAGCTTAGCCCCACCTTTGCTACATGGTAAAGGTTAAATGGTTTTGAGAATTAATGAATCGGGGAGCTTTGTGGCAATTAACTGTGGAGAATTGAAAAAAACAACACATAATAGCAAATGATAAAAGCAGAACGTAGTCGGCAGGATTTGAACCTGCGCGGGGAGACCCCAATGGATTTCTAGTCCATCGCCTTAACCACTCGGCCACGACTACCTTCACCTTGATGGTCAGTGTGCTATTTGCAGGCTTGAGAAGTAGTAGAAAAAAACACCATTAAAGTAAAACTCAGTACAAAGTGAAGATCTAAGCACACATCTCTTGGTGAAGGTAAGTCCTCCATAAGGTTTGAATAACTAAAGAACAGACCAAAAAATACCTACAAAAAGGCATTTAATTAGATATTCAGCTTTTAAAAATATTACTTTTCAGGATATGTGAAAAACATTGTACCATACGTTCTAAACTTTTGGCTTATGGCATGAAAAGCCTCTGGTCTGGAAACCTGAGAAAATGCCTATAGATGCAAGACCATGCCATTAGAAGTTCAGCTACCTGGAGACCGCTAATATCCCTTCATCCTTGCTCTATATACTCCAAAAGAGCTCCAACCTTCACGCCCCTGTGTGCTCTGTGTACGTTTTAAGTTCAAAGATGCTTTGTGGCTTATCCGAGACACTTGTTTAGATAAAAGCAGACATTTCAATATTGTAGGCATTCCTAACCTGAAGCAAGAGTATAGATGTTGTCCATGATAATTACACAAGCCACTAGTCGTACAGGAACCATAACTGCTGAAAGTCATATTATCATAAAGCAATCCAGGTACAGACCGTAGTTGGCAGGATTTGAACCTGCGCAGGGAAACCCCAATGGATTTCGAAGCCATCGCCTTAACCACTCGGCCACAACTACATACGGTCTTGAAGGGCCTACCTTTACTAGATTGAAGAGGCTAACTTTGGAGTGCTATTCTTTGCTTTTTTAGTTCAGGCCTACCATCCCAATGCCCCAATCGCCCCACTGTTCTGGACCCACAAACCATCTTTTAACAAAATTCTGGCACCCTCTCTATGGACCCTATTCCTCTGCTGGGTGCCTGCCTTAGCACACAGATCTATGCCTGCACTGTCAGCGCAGAGTGATCTCCTGACCAACAGTGAAGGCATATTTCCAGTAGGGAAGAAGGCCATAAAGCTTCTCTTCTTCAGAAGACTATGAGTCCAAGACTTGCAATGCAAGTATCTCCCTGCATCTGCTTTATTCACACTGTTGATCTTCTGCTGATCCTTGAATATATTGCCCCACCGGTAATCAGATCATCAGTCTATAGGGGGCAGCAAGGACATAATTAGGAATAGCCTCTTTAGGGGCCCTTTCACACAGGTGGCTTCCATTCTCATCACCAGGGGATCTGTGAGGTGATTGGAGCAGAGCAGGGCAGATGACAGGTCCGTGTCTGCTCAGTTTTAGCAGAGCAGACAAAGACAGACCCTGCTCTGCTCTGTGGGTGGCAGGGAGTAAATGGACTCCGCTGTCTCTTTTCACTTGACTGCCACCGATCCACCTAAAGGGAAAAGGATGCAGTCCTCCTCCATTTTTTAAGCAGGCCTGACCAGACTCGGAGGAGGTATTCAGGTTTAAACGGACACAAGTCCATGTACACTTGCTAGTGCATAGGAATGCATGGACCTTCCCATCAGGTGCACCTAAAATATGACAAATGGACCTGATCTAATCGCCCATGTGAAAGGGCCCTTAGCATGCAAATTTCTATGGTGGGGATTACTCACCACTATACTAATGAGAAAAGTGTGTGGGACTTTCTCCTATTCCATCAACATAGCGATCACCTACAGGTTTTTCTCTTTTTCCAGGCTATGGCGCATCTTCTATAATCCTGACCATACCATTGTATGGACTATGTTGTATGTTGAATACTCAAAGGCTGCTGCACTCTCTATTCTTTGTTCAATGATCCTAGCCATCATTTAACTCAGGAGATTGGACACATCTATTAATGGAATGGGATTATTGTGGGGGGACTGGGCTGGAGATTCAGCATGTATTGCAGTCAGGGCTGCTTTTTGTAATCTAGGATCCCATCAGTTGAGGCCCTCAAAAGCTATTATCCCTTAATGTAAAATAGATCTTATGTTCAATAATGATATATGATGGAACACATTACCTTAAAATGTGTTGGAGAGAGATCAAACACTTTTCTATTGTTCGGAGGGCAACTATTTGCACCATGATACCACCAACAACCCATTGGAAATACCAGCTAGAGAGACTGGTTATAAATAAGAAGATTTATGATGTAGACCGGTAAAGAAGATCTTGATTCCAAGCTCTATTATATAGGGAACATCTAAAAATATGCCTAAGAAGTAGCCTAAACATATTAGCTATTGTCTTGAGGTTGTCTGGAAAAACTGCAGTAAACTTCCTCTGCGTAGGCTCTCCCATTCCTCTAGCTTCATAGCTGTATATGTACAGTGTCAGACAATCTAAGACACTGCGGTCTCTTACTGCTAGTCACATTAGATTTGGTCATGGTTTTCTTTGCTGGAGAGAAACCTGCACATGACGATTTGTAGAGTAAAGATCCCCCTGCTGCTCTCACAATATCAGACCTTTGTGGGACTATCCATGAACAGACCAAAGTTGGCAGGATTATGAACCTGCGCAGGGAGACCCTAATGAATTTTGAGTCTATTGCCTTAAGCACACAGGCACAACTAGACAAAGCTTAGCCCCACCTTTGCTACATGGTAAAGGTTAAATGGTTTTGAGAATTAATGTATCGGGGAGCTTTGTGGCAATTAACTGTGGAGAATTGAAAAAAACAACACATAATAGCAAATGATAAAAGCAGAACGTAGTCGGCAGGATTTGAACCTGCGCGGGGAGACCCCAATGGATTTCTAGTCCATCGCCTTAACCACTCGGCCACGACTACCTTCACCTTGAAGATTGGTGTGCTATTTGCAGGCTTGAGAAGTAGTAGAAAAAAACACCATTAAAGTAAAACTCAGTACAAAGTGAAGATCTAAGCACACATCTCTTGGTGAAGGTAAGTCCTCCATAAGGTTTGAATAACTAAAGAACAGACCGAAAAATACCTACAAAAAGGCATTCAATTAGATATTCAGCTTTTAAAAATATTACTTTTCAGGATATGTGAAAAACATTGTACCATACGTTCTAAACTTTTGGCTTATGGCATGAAAAGCCTCTGGTCTGGAAACCTGAGAAAATGCCTATAGATGCAAGACCATGCCATTAGAAGTTCAGCTACCTGGAGACCGCTAATATCCCTTCATCCTTGCTCTATATACTCCAAAAGAGCTCCAACCTTCACGCCCCTGTGTGCTCTGTGTACGTTTTAAGTTCAAAGATGCTTTGTGGCTTATCCGAGACACTTGTTTAGATAAAAGCAGACATTTCAATATTGTAGGCATTCCTAACCTGAAGCAAGAGTATAGATGTTGTCCATGATAATTACACAAGCCACTAGTCGTACAGGAACCATAACTGCTGAAAGTCATATTATCATAAAGCAATCCAGGTACAGAGCGTAGTTGGCAGGATTTGAACCTGCGCAGGGAAACCCCAATGGATTTCGAATCCATCGCCTTAACCACTCGGCCACAACTACATATGGTCTTGAAGAGCCTACCTTTACTAGATTGAAGAGGCTAACTTTGGAGTGCTATTCTTTGCTATTTTTGTTCAGGCCTACCATCCCAATGCCCCAATCGCCCCACTGTCCTGGACCCACAAACCATCTTTTAACAAAATTCTAGCACCCTCTCTATGGACCCTATTCCTCTGCTGGGTGCCTGCCTTAGCACACAGATCTATGCCTTCACTGTCAGGGCAGAGTGATCTCCTGACCAACAGTGAAGGCATATTTCCAGTAGGGAAGAAGGCCATAAAGCTTCTCTTCTTCAGAAGACTATGAGTCCAAGACTTGCAATGCAAGTATCTCCCTGCATCGGCTTTATTCACACTGTTGATTTTCTGCTGATCCTTGAATATATTGCCCCACCGGTAATCAGATCATCAGTCTACAGGGGGCAGCAAGGACATAATTAGGAATAGCCTCTTTAGGGGCCCTTTCACACAGGTGGCTTCCATTCTCATCACCAGGGGATCTGTGAGGTGATTGGAGCAGAGCAGGGCAGATGACAGGTCCGTGTCGGCTCAGTTTTAGCAGAGCAGACAAAGACAGACCCTGCTCTGCTCTATGGGTGGCAGGGAGTAAATGGACTCCGCTGTCTCTTTTCACTTGACTGCCACCGATCCACCTAAATGGAAAAGGATGCAGTCCTCCTCCATTTTTTAAGCAGGCCTGACCAGACTCGGAGGAGGTATTCAGGTTTAAACGGACACAAGTCCATGTACACTTGCTAGTGCATAGGAATGCATGGACCTTCCCATCAGGTGCACCTAAAATATGACAAATGGACCTGATCTAATCGCCCATGTGAAAGGGCCCTTAGCATGCAAATTTCTATGGTGGGGATTACTCACCACTATACTAATGAGAAAAGTGTGTGGGACTTTCTCCTATTCCATCAACATAGCGATCACCTACAGGTTTTTCTCTTTTTCCAGGCTATGGCGCATCTTCTATAATCCTGACCATACCATTGTATGGACTATGTTGTATGTTGAATACTCAAAGGCTGCTGCACTCTCTATTCTTTGTTCAATGATCCTAGCCATCATTTAACTCAGGAGATTGGACACATCTATTAATGGAATGGGATTGTTGTGGGGGGACTGGGCTGGAGATTCAGCATGTATTGCAGTCAGGGCTGCTTTTTGTAATCTAGGATCCCATCAGTTGAGGCCCTCAAAAGCTATTATCCCTTAATGTAAAATAGATCTTATGTTCAATAATGATATATGATGGAACACATTACCTTAAAATGTGTTGGAGAGAGATCAAACACTTTTCTATTGTTCGGAGGGCAACTATTTGCACCATGATACCACCAACAACCCATTGGAAATACCAGCTAGAGAGACTGGTTATAAATAAGAAGATTTATGATGTAGACCGGTAAAGAAGATCTTGATTCCAAGCTCTATTATATAGGGAACATCTAAAAATATGCCTAAGAAGTAGCCTAAACATATTAGCTATTGTCTTGAGGTTGTCTGGAAAAACTGCAGTAAACTTCCTCTGCGTAAGCTCTCCCATTCCTCTAGCTTCATAGCTATATATGTACAGTGTCAGACAATCTAAGACACTGCTGTCTCTTACTGCTAGTCACATTAGATTTGGTCATGGTTTTCTTTGCTGGAGAGAAACCTGCACATGACGATTTGTAGAGTAAAGATCCCCCTGCTGCTCTCACAATATCAGACCTTTGTGGGACTATCCATGAACAGACCAAAGTTGGCAGGATTATGAACCTGCGCAGGGAGACCCTAATGAATTTTGAGTCTATTGCCTTAAGCACACAGGCACAACTAGACAAAGCTTAGCCCCACCTTTGCTACATGGTAAAGGTTAAATGGTTTTGAGAATTAAGGTATCGGGGAGCTTTGTGGCAATTAACTGTGGAGAATTGAAAAAAACAACACATAATAGCAAATGATAAAAGCAGAACGTAGTCGGCAGGATTTGAACCTGCGCGGGGAGACCCCAATGGATTTCTAGTCCATCGCCTTAACCACTCGGCCACGACTACCTTCACCTTGATGGTAGGTGTGCTATTTGCAGGCTTGAGAAGTAGTAGAAAAAAACACCATTAAAGTAAAACTCAGTACAAAGTGAAGATCTAAGCACACATCTCTTGGTGAAGGTAAGTCCTCCATAAGGTTTGAATAACTAAAGAACAGACCGAAAAATACCTACAAAAAGGCATTCAATTAGATATTCAGCTTTTAAAAATATTACTTTTCAAGATATGTGAAAAACATTGTACCATACGTTCTAAACTTTTGGCTTATGGCATGAAAAGCCTCTGGTCTGGAAACCTGAGAAAATGCCTATAGATGCAAGACCATGCCATTAGAAGTTCAGCTACCTGGAGACCGCTAATATCCCTTCATCCTTGCTCTATATACTCCAAAAGAGCTCCAACCTTCACGCCCCTGTGTGCTCTGTGTACGTTTTAAGTTCAAAGATGCTTTGTGGCTTATCCGAGACACTTGTTTAGATAAAAGCAGACATTTCAATATTGTAGGCATTCCTAACCTGAAGCAAGAGTATAGATGTTGTCCATGATAATTACACAAGCCACTAGTCGTACAGGAACCATAACTGCTGAAAGTCATATTATCATAAAGCAATCCAGGTACAGACCGTAGTTGGCAGGATTTGAACCTGCGCAGGGAAACCCCAATGGATTTCGAATCCATCGCCTTAACCACTCGGCCACAACTACATATGGTCCTGAAGAGCCTACCTTTACTAGATTGAAGAGGCTAACTTTGGAGTGCTATTCTTTGCTATTTTTGTTCAGGCCTACCATCCCAATGCCCCAATCGCCCCACTGTCCTGGACCCACAAACCATCTTTTAACAAAATTCTAGCACCCTCTCTATGGACCCTATTCCTCTGCTGGGTGCCTGCCTTAGCACACAGATCTATGCCTGCACTGTCAGGGCAGAGTGATCTCCTGACCAACAGTGAAGGCATATTTCCAGTAGGGAAGAAGGCCATAAAGCTTCTCTTCTTCAGAAGACTATGAGTCCAAGACTTGCAATGCAAGTATCTCCCTGCATCGGCTTTATTCACACTGTTGATTTTCTGCTGATCCTTGAATATATTGCCCCACCGGTAATCAGATCATCAGTCTACAGGGGGCAGCAAGGACATAATTAGGAATAGCCTCTTTAGGGGCCCTTTCACACAGGTGGCTTCCATTCTCATCATCAGGGGATCTGTGAGGTGATTGGAGCAGAGCAGGGCAGATGACAGGTCCGTGTCTGCTCAGTTTTAGCAGAGCAGACAAAGACAGACCCTGCTCTGCTCTATGGGTGGCAGGGAGTAAATGGACTCCGCTGTCTCTTTTCACTTGACTGCCACCGATCCACCTAAATGGAAAAGGATGCAGTCCTCCTCCATTTTTTAAGCAGGCCTGACCAGACTCGGAGGAGGTATTCAGGTTTAAACGGACACAAGTCCATGTACACTTGCTAGTGCATAGGAATGCATGGACCTTCCCATCAGGTGCACCTAAAATATGACAAATGGACCTGATCTAATCGCCCATGTGAAAGGGCCCTTAGCATGCAAATTTCTATGGTGGGGATTACTCACCACTATACTAATGAGAAAAGTGTGTGGGACTTTCTCCTATTCCATCAACATAGCGATCACCTACAGGTTTTTCTCTTTTTCCAGGCTATGGCGCATCTTCTATAATCCTGACCATACCATTGTATGGACTATGTTGTATGTTGAATACTCAAAGGCTGCTGCACTCTCTATTCTTTGTTCAATGATCCTAGCCATCATTTAACTCAGGAGATTGGACACATCTATTAATGGAATGGGATTATTGTGGGGGGACTGGGCTGGAGATTCAGCATGTATTGCAGTCAGGGCTGCTTTTTGTAATCTAGGATCCCATCAGTTGAGGCCCTCAAAAGCTATTATCCCTTAATGTAAAATAGATCTTATGTTCAATAATGATATATGATGGAACACATTACCTTAAAATGTGTTGGAGAGAGATCAAACACTTTTCTATTGTTCGGAGGGCAACTATTTGCACCATGATACCACCAACAACCCATTGGAAATACCAGCTAGAGAGACTGGTTATAAATAAGAAGATTTATGATGTAGACCGGTAAAGAAGATCTTGATTCCAAGCTCTATTATATAGGGAACATCTAAAAATATGCCTAAGAAGTAGCCTAAACATATTAGCTATTGTCTTGAGGTTGTCTGGAAAAACTGCAGTAAACTTCCTCTGCGTAGGCTCTCCCATTCCTCTAGCTTCATAGCTGTATATGTACAGTGTCAGACAATCTAAGACACTGCGGTCTCTTACTGCTAGTCACATTAGATTTGGTCATGGTTTTCTTTGCTGGAGAGAAACCTGCACATGACGATTTGTAGAGTAAAGATCCCCCTGCTGCTCTCACAATATCAGACCTTTGTGGGACTATCCATGAACAGACCAAAGTTGGCAGGATTATGAACCTGCGCAGGGAGACCCTAACGAATTTTGAGTCTATTGCTTTAAGCACACAGGCACAACTAGACAAAGCTTAGCCCCACCTTTGCTACATGGTAAAGGTTAAATGGTTTTGAGAATTAAGGTATCGGGGAGCTTTGTGGCAATTAACTGTGGAGAATTGAAAAAAACAACACATAATAGCAAATGATAAAAGCAGAACGTAGTCGGCAGGATTTGAACCTGCGCGGGGAGACCCCAATGGATTTCTAGTCCATCGCCTTAACCACTCGGCCACGACTACCTTCACCTTGATGGTAGGTGTGCTATTTGCAGGCTTGAGAAGTAGTAGAAAAAAACACCATTAAAGTAAAACTCAGTACAAAGTGAAGATCTAAGCACACATCTCTTGGTGAAGGTAAGTCCTCCATAAGGTTTGAATAACTAAAGAACAGACCGAAAAATACCTACAAAAAGGCATTCAATTAGATATTCAGCTTTTAAAAATATTACTTTTCAAGATATGTGAAAAACATTGTACCATACGTTCTAAACTTTTGGCTTATGGCATGAAAAGCCTCTGGTCTGGAAACCTGAGAAAATGCCTATAGATGCAAGACCATGCCATTAGAAGTTCAGCTACCTGGAGACCGCTAATATCCCTTCATCCTTGCTCTATATACTCCAAAAGAGCTCCAACCTTCACGCCCCTGTGTGCTCTGTGTACGTTTTAAGTTCAAAGATGCTTTGTGGCTTATCCGAGACACTTGTTTAGATAAAAGCAGACATTTCAATATTGTAGGCATTCCTAACCTGAAGCAAGAGTATAGATGTTGTCCATGATAATTACACAAGCCACTAGTCGTACAGGAACCATAACTGCTGAAAGTCATATTATCATAAAGCAATCCAGGTACAGACCGTAGTTGGCAGGATTTGAACCTGCGCAGGGAAACCCCAATGGATTTCGAATCCATCGCCTTAACCACTCGGCCACAACTACATATGGTCCTGAAGAGCCTACCTTTACTAGATTGAAGAGGCTAACTTTGGAGTGCTATTCTTTGCTATTTTTGTTCAGGCCTACCATCCCAATGCCCCAATCGCCCCACTGTCCTGGACCCACAAACCATCTTTTAACAAAATTCTAGCACCCTCTCTATGGACCCTATTCCTCTGCTGGGTGCCTGCCTTAGCACACAGATCTATGCCTGCACTGTCAGGGCAGAGTGATCTCCTGACCAACAGTGAAGGCATATTTCCAGTAGGGAAGAAGGCCATAAAGCTTCTCTTCTTCAGAAGACTATGAGTCCAAGACTTGCAATGCAAGTATCTCCCTGCATCGGCTTTATTCACACTGTTGATTTTCTGCTGATCCTTGAATATATTGCCCCACCGGTAATCAGATCATCAGTCTACAGGGGGCAGCAAGGACATAATTAGGAATAGCCTCTTTAGGGGCCCTTTCACACAGGTGGCTTCCATTCTCATCATCAGGGGATCTGTGAGGTGATTGGAGCAGAGCAGGGCAGATGACAGGTCCGTGTCTGCTCAGTTTTAGCAGAGCAGACAAAGACAGACCCTGCTCTGCTCTATGGGTGGCAGGGAGTAAATGGACTCCGCTGTCTCTTTTCACTTGACTGCCACCGATCCACCTAAATGGAAAAGGATGCAGTCCTCCTCCATTTTTTAAGCAGGCCTGACCAGACTCGGAGGAGGTATTCAGGTTTAAACGGACACAAGTCCATGTACACTTGCTAGTGCATAGGAATGCATAGACCTTCCCATCAGGTGCACCTAAAATATGACAAATGGACCTGATCTAATCGCCCATGTGAAAGGGCCCTTAGCATGCAAATTTCTATGGTGGGGATTACTCACCACTATACTAATGAGAAAAGTGTGTGGGACTTTCTCCTATTCCATCAACATAGCGATCACCTACAGGTTTTTCTCTTTTTCCAGGCTATGGCGCATCTTCTATAATCCTGACCATACCATTGTATGGACTATGTTGTATGTTGAATACTCAAAGGCTGCTGCACTCTCTATTCTTTGTTCAATGATCCTAGCCATCATTTAACTCAGGAGATTGGACACATCTATTAATGGAATGGGATTATTGTGGGGGGACTGGGCTGGAGATTCAGCATGTATTGCAGTCAGGGCTGCTTTTTGTAATCTAGGATCCCATCAGTTGAGGCCCTCAAAAGCTATTATCCCTTAATGTAAAATAGATCTTATGTTCAATAATGATATATGATGGAACACATTACCTTAAAATGTGTTGGAGAGAGATCAAACACTTTTCTATTGTTCGGAGGGCAACTATTTGCACCATGATACCACCAACAACCCATTGGAAATACCAGCTAGAGAGACTGGTTATAAATAAGAAGATTTATGATGTAGACCGGTAAAGAAGATCTTGATTCCAAGCTCTATTATATAGGGAACATCTAAAAATATGCCTAAGAAGTAGCCTAAACATATTAGCTATTGTCTTGAGGTTGTCTGGAAAAACTGCAGTAAACTTCCTCTGCGTAGGCTCTCCCATTCCTCTAGCTTCATAGCTGTATATGTACAGTGTCAGACAATCTAAGACACTGCGGTCTCTTACTGCTAGTCACATTAGATTTGGTCATGGTTTTCTTTGCTGGAGAGAAACCTGCACATGACGATTTGTAGAGTAAAGATCCCCCTGCTGCTCTCACAATATCAGACCTTTGTGGGACTATCCATGAACAGACCAAAGTTGGCAGGATTATGAACCTGCGCAGGGAGACCCTAATGAATTTTGAGTCTATTGCCTTAAGCACACAGGCACAACTAGACAAAGCTTAGCCCCACCTTTGCTACATGGTAAAGGTTAAATGGTTTTGAGAATTAAGGTATCGGGGAGCTTTGTGGCAATTAACTGTGGAGAATTGAAAAAAACAACACATAATAGCAAATGATAAAAGCAGAACGTAGTCGGCAGGATTTGAACCTGCGCGGGGAGACCCCAATGGATTTCTAGTCCATCGCCTTAACCACTCGGCCACGACTACCTTCACCTTGATGGTAGGTGTGCTATTTGCAGGCTTGAGAAGTAGTAGAAAAAAACACCATTAAAGTAAAACTCAGTACAAAGTGAAGATCTAAGCACACATCTCTTGGTGAAGGTAAGTCCTCCATAAGGTTTGAATAACTAAAGAACAGACCGAAAAATACCTACAAAAAGGCATTCAATTAGATATTCAGCTTTTAAAAATATTACTTTTCAGGATATGTGAAAAACATTGTACCATACGTTCTAAACTTTTGGCTTATGGCATGAAAAGCCTCTGGTCTGGAAACCTGAGAAAATGCCTATAGATGCAAGACCATGCCATTAGAAGTTCAGCTACCTGGAGACCGCTAATATCCCTTCATCCTTGCTCTATATACTCCAAAAGAGCTCCAACCTTCACGCCCCTGTGTGCTCTGTGTACGTTTTAAGTTCAAAGATGCTTTGTGGCTTATCCGAGACACTTGTTTAGATAAAAGCAGACATTTCAATATTGTAGGCATTCCTAACCTGAAGCAAGAGTATAGATGTTGTCCATGATAATTACACAAGCCACTAGTCGTACAGGAACCATAACTGCTGAAAGTCATATTATCATAAAGCAATCCAGGTACAGACCGTAGTTGGCAGGATTTGAACCTGCGCAGGGAAACCCCAATGGATTTCGAATCCATCGCCTTAACCACTCGGCCACAACTACATATGGTCCTAAAGAGCCTACCTTTACTAGATTGAAGAGGCTAACTTTGGAGTGCTATTCTTTGCTATTTTTGTTCAGGCCTACCATCCCAATGCCCCAATCGCCCCACTGTCCTGGACCCACAAACCATCTTTTAACAAAATTCTAGCACCCTCTCTATGGACCCTATTCCTCTGCTGGGTGCCTGCCTTAGCACACAGATCTATGCCTGCACTGTCAGGGCAGAGTGATCTCCTGACCAACAGTGAAGGCATATTTCCAGTAGGGAAGAAGGCCATAAAGCTTCTCTTCTTCAGAAGACTATGAGTCCAAGACTTGCAATGCAAGTATCTCCCTGCATCGGCTTTATTCACACTGTTGATTTTCTGCTGATCCTTGAATATATTGCCCCACCGGTAATCAGATCATCAGTCTACAGGGGGCAGCAAGGACATAATTAGGAATAGCCTCTTTAGGGGCCCTTTCACACAGGTGGCTTCCATTCTCATCATCAGGGGATCTGTGAGGTGATTGGAGCAGAGCAGGGCAGATGACAGGTCCGTGTCTGCTCAGTTTTAGCAGAGCAGACAAAGACAGACCCTGCTCTGCTCTATGGGTGGCAGGGAGTAAATGGACTCCGCTGTCTCTTTTCACTTGACTGCCACCGATCCACCTAAATGGAAAAGGATGCAGTCCTCCTCCATTTTTTAAGCAGGCCTGACCAGACTCGGAGGAGGTATTCAGGTTTAAACGGACACAAGTCCATGTACACTTGCTAGTGCATAGGAATGCATGGACCTTCCCATCAGGTGCACCTAAAATATGACAAATGGACCTGATCTAATCGCCCATGTGAAAGGGCCCTTAGCATGCAAATTTCTATGGTGGGGATTACTCACCACTATACTAATGAGAAAAGTGTGTGGGACCATCTAAAAATATGCCTAAGAAGTAGCCTAAACATATTAGCTATTGTCTTGAGGTTGTCTGGAAAAACTGCAGTAAACTTCCTCTGCGTAGGCTCTCCCATTCCTCTAGCTTTATAGCTGTATATGTACAGTGTCAGACAATCTAAGACACTGCGGTCTCTTACTGCTAGTCACATTAGATTTGGTCATGGTTTTCTTTGCTGGAGAGAAACCTGCACATGACGATTTGTAGAGTAAAGATCCCCCTGCTGCTCTCACAATATCAGACCTTTGTGGGACTATCCATGAACAGACCAAAGTTGGCAGGATTATGAACCTGCGCAGGGAGACCCTAATGAATTTTGAGTCTATTGCCTTAAGCACACAGGCACAACTAGACAAAGCTTAGCCCCACCTTTGCTACATGGTAAAGGTTAAATGGTTTTGAGAATTAATGTATCGGGGAGCTTTGTGGCAATTAACTGTGGAGAATTGAAAAAAACAACACATAATAGCAAATGATAAAAGCAGAACGTAGTCGGCAGGATTTGAACCTGCGCGGGGAGACCCCAATGGATTTCTAGTCCATCGCCTTAACCACTCGGCCACGACTACCTTCACCTTGATGGTAGGTGTGCTATTTGCAGGCTTGAGAAGTAGTAGAAAAAAACACCATTAAAGTAAAACTCAGTACAAAGTGAAGATCTAAGCACACATCTCTTGGTGAAGGTAAGTCCTCCATAAGGTTTGAATAACTAAAGAACAGACCGAAAAATACCTACAAAAAGGCATTCAATTAGATATTCAGCTTTTAAAAATATTACTTTTCAGGATATGTGAAAAACATTGTACCATACGTTCTAAACTTTTGGCTTATGGCATGAAAAGCCTCTGGTCTGGAAACCTGAGAAAATGCCTATAGATGCAAGACCATGCCATTAGAAGTTCAGCTACCTGGAGACCGCTAATATCCCTTCATCCTTGCTCTATATACTCCAAAAGAGCTCCAACCTTCACGCCCCTGTGTGCTCTGTGTACGTTTTAAGTTCAAAGATGCTTTGTGGCTTATCCGAGACACTTGTTTAGATAAAAGCAGACATTTCAATATTGTAGGCATTCCTAACCTGAAGCAAGAGTATAGATGTTGTCCATGATAATTACACAAGCCACTAGTCGTACAGGAACCATAACTGCTGAAAGTCATATTATCATAAAGCAATCCAGGTACAGACCGTAGTTGGCAGGATTTGAACCTGCGCAGGGAAACCCCAATGGATTTCGAATCCATCGACTTAACCACTCGGCCACATGCAAATTTCTATGGTGGGGATTACTCACCACTATACTAATGAGAAAATTGTGTGGGACTTTCTCCTATTCCATCAACATAGCGATCACCTACAGGTTTTTCTCTTTTTCCAGGCTATGGCGCATCTTCTATAATCCTGACCATACCATTGTATGGACTATGTTGTATGTTGAATACTCAAAGGCTGCTGCACTCTCTATTCTTTGTTCAATGATCCTAGCCATCATTTAACTCAGGAGATTGGACACATCTATTAATGGAATGGGATTATTGTGGGGGGACTGGGCTGGAGATTCAGCATGTATTGCAGTCAGGGCTGCTTTTTGTAATCTAGGATCCCATCAGTTGAGGCCCTCAAAAGCTATTATCCCTTAATGTAAAATAGATCTTATGTTCAATAATGATATATGATGGAACACATTACCTTAAAATGTGTTGGAGAGAGATCAAACACTTTTCTATTGTTCGGAGGGCAACTATTTGCACCATGATACCACCAACAACCCATTGGAAATACCAGCTAGAGAGACTGGTTATAAATAAGAAGATTTATGATGTAGACCGGTAAAGAAGATCTTGATTCCAAGCTCTATTATATAGGGAACATCTAAAAATATGCCTAAGAAGTAGCCTAAACATATTAGCTATTGTCTTGAGGTTGTCTGGAAAAACTGCAGTAAACTTCCTCTGCGTAGGCTCTCCCATTCCTCTAGCTTCATAGCTGTATATGTACAGTGTCAGACAATCTAAGACACTGCGGTCTCTTACTGCTAGTCACATTAGATTTGGTCATGGTTTTCTTTGCTGGAGAGAAACCTGCACATGACGATTTGTAGAGTAAAGATCCCCCTGCTGCTCTCACAATATCAGACCTTTGTGGGACTATCCATGAACAGACCAAAGTTGGCAGGATTATGAACCTGCGCAGGGAGACCCTAACGAATTTTGAGTCTATTGCCTTAAGCACACAGGCACAACTAGACAAAGCTTAGCCCCACCTTTGCTACATGGTAAAGGTTAAATGGTTTTGAGAATTAAGGTATCGGGGAGCTTTGTGGCAATTAACTGTGGAGAATTGAAAAAAACAACACATAATAGCAAATGATAAAAGCAGAACGTAGTTGGCAGGATTTGAACCTGCGCAGGGAGACCCCAATGGATTTCTAGTCCATTGCCTTAACCACTCGGCCACGACTACCTTCACCTTGATGGTAGGTGTGCTATTTGCAGGCTTGAGAAGTAGTAGAAAAAAACACCATTAAAGTAAAACTCAGTACAAAGTGAAGATCTAAGCACACATCTCTTGGTGAAGGTAAGTCCTCCATAAGGTTTGAATAACTAAAGAACAGACCGAAAAATACCTACAAAAAGGCATTCAATTAGATATTCAGCTTTTAAAAATATTACTTTTCAGGATATGTGAAAAACATTGTACCATACGTTCTAAACTTTTGGCTTATGGCATGAAAAGCCTCTGGTCTGGAAACCTGAGAAAATGCCTATAGATGCAAGACCATGCCATTAGAAGTTCAGCTACCTGGAGACCGCTAATATCCCTTCATCCTTGCTCTATATACTCCAAAAGAGCTCCAACCTTCACGCCCCTGTGTGCTCTGTGTACGTTTTAAGTTCAAAGATGCTTTGTGGCTTATCCGAGACACTTGTTTAGATAAAAGCAGACATTTCAATATTGTAGGCATTCCTAACCTGAAGCAAGAGTATAGATGTTGTCCATGATAATTACACAAGCCACTAGTCGTACAGGAACCATAACTGCTGAAAGTCATATTATCATAAAGCAATCCAGGTACAGACCGTAGTTGGCAGGATTTGAACCTGCGCAGGGAAACCCCAATGGATTTCGAATCCATCGCCTTAACAACTCGGCCACATGCAAATTTCTATGGTGGGGATTACTCACCACTATACTAATGAGAAAAGTGTGTGGGACTTTCTCCTATTCCATCAACATAGCGATCACCTACAGGTTTTTCTCTTTTTCCAGGCTATGGCGCATCTTCTATAATCCTGACCATACCATTGTATGGACTATGTTGTATGTTGAATACTCAAAGGCTGCTGCACTCTCTATTCTTTGTTCAATGATCCTAGCCATCATTTAACTCAGGAGATTGGACACATCTATTAATGGAATGGGATTATTGTGGGGGGACTGGGCTGGAGATTCAGCATGTATTGCAGTCAGGGCTGCTTTTTGTAATCTAGGATCCCATCAGTTGAGGCCCTCAAAAGCTATTATCCCTTAATGTAAAATAGATCTTATGTTCAATAATGATATATGATGGAACACATTACCTTAAAATGTGTTGGAGAGAGATCAAACACTTTTCTATTGTTCGGAGGGCAACTATTTGCACCATGATACCACCAACAACCCATTGGAAATACCAGCTAGAGAGACTGGTTATAAATAAGAAGATTTATGATGTAGACCGGTAAAGAAGATCTTGATTCCAAGCTCTATTATATAGGGAACATCTAAAAATATGCCTAAGAAGTAGCCTAAACATATTAGCTATTGTCTTGAGGTTGTCTGGAAAAACTGCAGTAAACTTCCTCTGCGTAGGCTCTCCCATTCCTCTAGCTTCATAGCTGTATATGTACAGTGTCAGACAATCTAAGACACTGCGGTCTCTTACTGCTAGTCACATTAGATTTGGTCATGGTTTTCTTTGCTGGAGAGAAACCTGCACATGACGATTTGTAGAGTAAAGATCCCCCTGCTGCTCTCACAATATCAGACCTTTGTGGGACTATCCATGAACAGACCAAAGTTGGCAGGATTATGAACCTGCGCAGGGAGACCCTAACGAATTTTGAGTCTATTGCTTTAAGCACACAGGCACAACTAGACAAAGCTTAGCCCCACCTTTGCTACATGGTAAAGGTTAAATGGTTTTGAGAATTAAGGTATCGGGGAGCTTTGTGGCAATTAACTGTGGAGAATTGAAAAAAACAACACATAATAGCAAATGATAAAAGCAGAACGTAGTCGGCAGGATTTGAACCTGCGCGGGGAGACCCCAATGGATTTCTAGTCCATCGTCTTAACCACTCGGCCACGACTACCTTCACCTTGATGGTAGGTGTGCTATTTGCAGGCTTGAGAAGTAGTAGAAAAAAACACCATTAAAGTAAAACTCAGTACAAAGTGAAGATCTAAGCACACATCTCTTGGTGAAGGTAAGTCCTCCATAAGGTTTGAATAACTAAAGAACAGACCGAAAAATACCTACAAAAAGGCATTCAATTAGATATTCAGCTTTTAAAAATATTACTTTTCAGGATATGTGAAAAACATTGTACCATACGTTCTAAACTTTTGGCTTATGGCATGAAAAGCCTCTGGTCTGGAAACCTGAGAAAATGCCTATAGATGCAAGACCATGCCATTAGAAGTTCAGCTACCTGGAGACCGCTAATATCCCTTCATCCTTGCTCTATATACTCCAAAAGAGCTCCAACCTTCACGCCCCTGTGTGCTCTGTGTACGTTTTAAGTTCAAAGATGCTTTGTGGCTTATCCGAGACACTTGTTTAGATAAAAGCAGACATTTCAATATTGTAGGCATTCCTAACCTGAAGCAAGAGTATAGATGTTGTCCATGATAATTACACAAGCCACTAGTCGTACAGGAACCATAACTGCTGAAAGTCATATTATCATAAAGCAATCCAGGTACAGACCGTAGTTGGCAGGATTTGAACCTGCGCAGGGAAACCCCAATGGATTTCGAATCCATCGCCTTAACCACTCGGCCACAACTACATATGGTCTTGAAGAGCCTACCTTTACTAGATTGAAGAGGCTAACTTTGGAGTGCTATTCTTTGCTATTTTTGTTCAGGCCTACCATCCCAATGCCCCAATCGCCCCACTGTCCTGGACCCACAAACCATCTTTTAACAAAATTCTAGCACCCTCTCTATGGACCCTATTCCTCTGCTGGGTGCCTGCCTTAGCACACAGATCTATGCCTGCACTGTCAGGGCAGAGTGATCTCCTGACCAACAGTGAAGGCATATTTCCAGTAGGGAAGAAGGCCATAAAGCTTCTCTTCTTCAGAAGACTATGAGTCCAAGACTTGCAATGCAAGTATCTCCCTGCATCGGCTTTATTCACACTGTTGATCTTCTGCTGATCCTTGAATATATTGCCCCACCGGTAATCAGATCATCAGTCTACAGGGGGCAGCAAGGACATAATTAGGAATAGCCTCTTTAGGGGCCCTTTCACACAGGTGGCTTCCATTCTCATCACCAGGGGATCTGTGAGGTGATTGGAGCAGAGCAGGGCAGATGACAGGTCCGTGTCTGCTCAGTTTTAGCAGAGCAGACAAAGACAGACCCTGCTCTGCTCTATGGGTGGCAGGGGGTAAATGGAATCCGCTGTCTCTTTTCACTTGACTGCCACCGATCCACCTAAAGGGAAAAGGATGCAGTCCTCCTCCATTTTTTAAGCAGGCCTGACCAGACTCGGAGGAGGTATTCAGGTTTAAACGGACACAAGTCCATGTATACTTGCTAGTGCATAGGAATGCATGGACCTTCCCATCAGGTGCACCTAAAATACGACAAATGGACCTGATCTAATCGCCCATGTGAAAGGGCCCTTAGCATGCAAATTTCTATGGTGGGGATTACTCACCACTATACTAATGAGAAAAGTGTGTGGGACTTTATCCTATTCCATCAACATAGCGATCACCATACAGGTTTTTCTCTTTTTCCAGGCTATGGCGCATCTTCTATAATCCTGACCATATCATTGTATGAACTATGTTGTATGTTGAATACTCAAAGGCTGCTGCACTCTCTATTCTTTGTTCAATGATCCCAGCCATCATTTAACTCAGGAGATTGGACACATCTATTAATGGAATGGGATTATTGTGGGGGGACTGGGCTGGAGATTCAGCATGTATTGCAGTCAGGGCTGCTTTTTGTAATCTAGGATCCCATCAGTTGAGGTCCTCAAAAGCTATTATCCCTTAATGTAAAATAGATCTTATGTTCAATAATGATATATGATGGAACACATTACCTTAAAATGTGTTGGAGAGAGATCAAACACTTTTCTATTGTTCGGAGGGCAACTATTTGCACCATGATACCACCAACAACCCGTTGGAAATACCAGCTAGAGAGACTGGTTATAAATAAGAAGATTTATGATGTAGACCGGTAAAGAAGATCTTGATTCCAAGCTCTATTATATAGGGAACATCTAAAAATATGCCTATGAAGTAGCCTAAACATATTAGCTATTGTCTTGAGGTTGTCTGGAAAAACTGCAGTAAACTTCCTCTGCGTAGGCTCTCCCATTCCTCTAGCTTCATAGCTGTATATGTACAGTGTCAGACAATCTAAGACACTGCTGTCTCTTACTGCTAGTCGCATTAGATTTGGTCATGGTTTTCTTTGCTGGAGAGAAAGCTGCACATGACGATTTGTAGAGTAAAGATCCCCCTGCTGCTCTCACAATATCAGACCTTTGTGGGACTATCCATGAACAGACCAAAGTTGGCAGGATTATGAACCTGCGCAGGGAGACCCTAACGAATTTTGAGTCTATTGCCTTAAGCACACAGGCACAACTAGACAAAGCTTAGCCCCACCTTTGCTACATGGTAAAGGTTAAATGGTTTTGAGAATTAAGGTATCGGGGAGCTTTGTGGCAATTAACTGTGGAGAATTGAAAAAAACAACACATAATAGCAAATGATAAAAGCAGAACGTAGTCGGCAGGATTTGAACCTGCGCGGGGAGACCCCAATGGATTTCTAGTCCATCGCCTTAACCACTCGGCCACGACTACCTTCACCTTGATGCTAGGTGTGCTATTTGCAGGCTTGAGAAGTAGTAGAAAAAAACACCATTAAAGTAAAACTCAGTACAAAGTGAAGATCTAAGCCAGTGGTTCTTAACCTGGGTTCGATCGAACCCCAGGGGTTCGGTGAGTCAGTCTCGCGGGTTCGGCGGAGATCAAAACACACCCCTCCTGACACCCAATAGTATGTCCTCCCAACCCCCCCAGTGTGTGCCCTCCTGATACCCCATGGTATGCCCTCCCAACACCTCCCCCCCAGTGTGTGCCCTCCTGACACCCCATGGTATGCCCTCCCACCCCACCCCCCCAGTCACACTGATTTGCAGTAAATATTCATTATGTTTTTGTTTTTGTGTGAAAATCATGTTTTAATCATGATTTTGTTCTTTACTGGTTTTGTTCATTTTGTGCACCTATGTATAAATATATACCCAAATATATACCTATGTTTTGAATTTGAAAAAATCATATTTTATTTCTCCAATTAAGAAGGGTTCGGTGAATGCACATATGAAACTGGTGGGGTTCAGTACCTCCAACAAGGTTAAGAACCACTGATCTAAGCACACATCTCTTGGTGAAGGTAAGTCCTCCATAAGGTTTGAATAACTAAAGAACAGACCGACAAATACCTACAAAAAGGCATTCAATTAGATATTCAGCTTTTAAAAATATTACTTTTCAGGATATGTGAAAAACATTGTACCATACGTTCTAAACTTTTGGCTTATGGCATGAAAAGCCTCTGGTCTGGAAACCTGAGAAAATGCCTATAGATGCAAGACCATGCCATTAGAAGTTCAGCTACCTGGAGACCGCTAATATCCCTTCATCCTTGCTCTATATACTCCAAAAGAGCTCCAACCTACACGCCCCTGTGTGCTCTGTGTACGTTTTAAGTTCAAAGATGCTTTGTGGCTTATCTGAGACACTTGTTTAGATAAAAGCAGACATTTCAATATTGTAGGCATTCCTAACCTGAAGCAAGAGTATAGATGTTGTCCATGATAATTACACAAGCCACTAGTCGTACAGGAACCATAACTGCTGAAAGTCATATTATCATAAAGCAATCCAGGTACAGACCGTAGTTGGCAGGATTTGAACCTGCGCAGGGAAACCCCAATGGATTTCGAATCCATCGCCTTAACCACTCGGCCACATGCAAATTTCTATGGTGGGGATTACTCACCACTATACTAATGAGAAAAGTGTGTGGGACTTTCTCCTATTCCATCAACATAGCGATCACCTACAGGTTTTTCTCTTTTTCCAGGCTATGGCGCATCTTCTATAATCCTGACCATACCATTGTATGGACTATGTTGTATGTTGAATACTCAAAGGCTGCTGCACTCTCTATTCTTTGTTCAATGATCCTAGCCATCATTTAACTCAGGAGATTGGACACATCTATTAATGGAATGGGATTATTGTGGGGGGACTGGGCTGGAGATTCAGCATGTATTGCAGTCAGGGCTGCTTTTTGTAATCTAGGATCCCATCAGTTGAGGCCCTCAAAAGCTATTATCCCTTAATGTAAAATAGATCTTATGTTCAATAATGATATATGATGGAACACATTACCTTAAAATGTGTTGGAGAGAGATCAAACACTTTTCTATTGTTCGGAGGGCAACTATTTGCACCATGATACCACCAACAACCCATTGGAAATACCAGCTAGAGAGACTGGTTATAAATAAGAAGATTTATGATGTAGACCGGTAAAGAAGATCTTGATTCCAAGCTCTATTATATAGGGAACATCTAAAAATATGCCTAAGAAGTAGCCTAAACATATTAGCTATTGTCTTGAGGTTGTCTGGAAAAACTGCAGTAAACTTCCTCTGCGTAGGCTCTCCCATTCCTCTAGCTTCATAGCTGTATATGTACAGTGTCAGACAATCTAAGACACTGCGGTCTCTTACTGCTAGTCACATTAGATTTGGTCATGGTTTTCTTTGCTGGAGAGAAACCTGCACATGACGATTTGTAGAGTAAAGATCCCCCTGCTGCTCTCACAATATCAGACCTTTGTGGGACTATCCATGAACAGACCAAAGTTGGCAGGATTATGAACCTGCGCAGGGAGACCCTAACGAATTTTGAGTCTATTGCTTTAAGCACACAGGCACAACTAGACAAAGCTTAGCCCCACCTTTGCTACATGGTAAAGGTTAAATGGTTTTGAGAATTAAGGTATCGGGGAGCTTTGTGGCAATTAACTGTGGAGAATTGAAAAAAACAACACATAATAGCAAATGATAAAAGCAGAACGTAGTCGGCAGGATTTGAACCTGAGCGGGGAGACCCCAATGGATTTCTAGTCCATCGTCTTAACCACTCGGCCACGACTACCTTCACCTTGATGGTAGGTGTGCTATTTGCAGGCTTGAGAAGTAGTAGAAAAAAACACCATTAAAGTAAAACTCAGTACAAAGTGAAGATCTAAGCACACATCTCTTGGTGAAGGTAAGTCCTCCATAAGGTTTGAATAACTAAAGAACAGACCGAAAAATACCTACAAAAAGGCATTCAATTAGATATTCAGCTTTTAAAAATATTACTTTTCAGGATATGTGAAAAACATTGTACCATACGTTCTAAACTTTTGGCTTATGGCATGAAAAGCCTCTGGTCTGGAAACCTGAGAAAATGCCTATAGATGCAAGACCATGCCATTAGAAGTTCAGCTACCTGGAGACCGCTAATATCCCTTCATCCTTGCTCTATATACTCCAAAAGAGCTCCAACCTTCACGCCCCTGTGTGCTCTGTGTACGTTTTAAGTTCAAAGATGCTTTGTGGCTTATCCGAGACACTTGTTTAGATAAAAGCAGACATTTCAATATTGTAGGCATTCCTAACCTGAAGCAAGAGTATAGATGTTGTCCATGATAATTACACAAGCCACTAGTCGTACAGGAACCATAACTGCTGAAAGTCATATTATCATAAAGCAATCCAGGTACAGACCGTAGTTGGCAGGATTTGAACCTGCGCAGGGAAACCCCAATGGATTTCGAATCCATCGCCTTAACCACTCGGCCACAACTACATATGGTCTTGAAGAGCCTACCTTTACTAGATTGAAGAGGCTAACTTTGGAGTGCTATTCTTTGCTATTTTTGTTCAGGCCTACCATCCCAATGCCCCAATCGCCCCACTGTCCTGGACCCACAAACCATCTTTTAACAAAATTCTAGCACCCTCTCTATGGACCCTATTCCTCTGCTGGGTGCCTGCCTTAGCACACAGATCTATGCCTGCACTGTCAGGGCAGAGTGATCTCCTGACCAACAGTGAAGGCATATTTCCAGTAGGGAAGAAGGCCATAAAGCTTCTCTTCTTCAGAAGACTATGAGTCCAAGACTTGCAATGCAAGTATCTCCCTGCATCGGCTTTATTCACACTGTTGATCTTCTGCTGATCCTTGAATATATTGCCCCACCGGTAATCAGATCATCAGTCTACAGGGGGCAGCAAGGACATAATTAGGAATAGCCTCTTTAGGGGCCCTTTCACACAGGTGGCTTCCATTCTCATCACCAGGGGATCTGTGAGGTGATTGGAGCAGAGCAGGGCAGATGACAGGTCCGTGTCTGCTCAGTTTTAGCAGAGCAGACAAAGACAGACCCTGCTCTGCTCTATGGGTGGCAGGGGGTAAATGGAATCCGCTGTCTCTTTTCACTTGACTGCCACCGATCCACCTAAAGGGAAAAGGATGCAGTCCTCCTCCATTTTTTAAGCAGGCCTGACCAGACTCGGAGGAGGTATTCAGGTTTAAACGGACACAAGTCCATGTATACTTGCTAGTGCATAGGAATGCATGGACCTTCCCATCAGGTGCACCTAAAATACGACAAATGGACCTGATCTAATCGCCCATGTGAAAGGGCCCTTAGCATGCAAATTTCTATGGTGGGGATTACTCACCACTATACTAATGAGAAAAGTGTGTGGGACTTTATCCTATTCCATCAACATAGCGATCACCATACAGGTTTTTCTCTTTTTCCAGGCTATGGCGCATCTTCTATAATCCTGACCATATCATTGTATGAACTATGTTGTATGTTGAATACTCAAAGGCTGCTGCACTCTCTATTCTTTGTTCAATGATCCCAGCCATCATTTAACTCAGGAGATTGGACACATCTATTAATGGAATGGGATTATTGTGGGGGGACTGGGCTGGAGATTCAGCATGTATTGCAGTCAGGGCTGCTTTTTGTAATCTAGGATCCCATCAGTTGAGGTCCTCAAAAGCTATTATCCCTTAATGTAAAATAGATCTTATGTTCAATAATGATATATGATGGAACACATTACCTTAAAATGTGTTGGAGAGAGATCAAACACTTTTCTATTGTTCGGAGGGCAACTATTTGCACCATGATACCACCAACAACCCGTTGGAAATACCAGCTAGAGAGACTGGTTATAAATAAGAAGATTTATGATGTAGACCGGTAAAGAAGATCTTGATTCCAAGCTCTATTATATAGGGAACATCTAAAAATATGCCTATGAAGTAGCCTAAACATATTAGCTATTGTCTTGAGGTTGTCTGGAAAAACTGCAGTAAACTTCCTCTGCGTAGGCTCTCCCATTCCTCTAGCTTCATAGCTGTATATGTACAGTGTCAGACAATCTAAGACACTGCTGTCTCTTACTGCTAGTCGCATTAGATTTGGTCATGGTTTTCTTTGCTGGAGAGAAAGCTGCACATGACGATTTGTAGAGTAAAGATCCCCCTGCTGCTCTCACAATATCAGACCTTTGTGGGACTATCCATGAACAGACCAAAGTTGGCAGGATTATGAACCTGCGCAGGGAGACCCTAACGAATTTTGAGTCTATTGCCTTAAGCACACAGGCACAACTAGACAAAGCTTAGCCCCACCTTTGCTACATGGTAAAGGTTAAATGGTTTTGAGAATTAAGGTATCGGGGAGCTTTGTGGCAATTAACTGTGGAGAATTGAAAAAAACAACACATAATAGCAAATGATAAAAGCAGAACGTAGTCGGCAGGATTTGAACCTGCGCGGGGAGACCCCAATGGATTTCTAGTCCATCGCCTTAACCACTCGGCCACGACTACCTTCACCTTGATGGTAGGTGTGCTATTTGCAGGCTTGAGAAGTAGTAGAAAAAAACACCATTAAAGTAAAACTCAGTACAAAGTGAAGATCTAAGCCAGTGGTTCTTAACCTGGGTTCGATCGAACCCCAGGGGTTCGGTGAGTCAGTCTCGCGGGTTCGGCGGAGATCAAAACACACCCCTCCTGACACCCAATAGTATGTCCTCCCAACCCCCCCAGTGTGTGCCCTCCTGATACCCCATGGTATGCCCTCCCAACACCTCCCCCCCAGTGTGTGCCCTCCTGACACCCCATGGTATGCCCTCCCACCCCACCCCCCCAGTCACACTGATTTGCAGTAAATATTCATTATGTTTTTGTTTTTGTGTGAAAATCATGTTTTAATCATGGTTTTGTTCTTTACTGGTTTTGTTCATTTTGTGCACCTATGTATAAATATATACCCAAATATATACCTATGTTTTGAATTTGAAAAAATCATATTTTATTTCTCCAATTAAGAAGGGTTCGGTGAATGCACATATGAAACTGGTGGGGTTCAGTACCTCCAACAAGGTTAAGAACCACTGATCTAAGCACACATCTCTTGGTGAAGGTAAGTCCTCCATAAGGTTTGAATAACTAAAGAACAGACCGACAAATACCTACAAAAAGGCATTCAATTAGATATTCAGCTTTTAAAAATATTACTTTTCAGGATATGTGAAAAACATTGTACCATACGTTCTAAACTTTTGGCTTATGGCATGAAAAGCCTCTGGTCTGGAAACCTGAGAAAATGCCTATAGATGCAAGACCATGCCATTAGAAGTTCAGCTACCTGGAGACCGCTAATATCCCTTCATCCTTGCTCTATATACTCCAAAAGAGCTCCAACCTTCACGCCCCTGTGTGCTCTGTGTACGTTTTAAGTTCAAAGATGCTTTGTGGCTTATCCGAGACACTTGTTTAGATAAAAGCAGACATTTCAATATTGTAGGCATTCCTAACCTGAAGCAAGAGTATAGATGTTGTCCATGATAATTACACAAGCCACTAGTCGTACAGGAACCATAACTGCTGAAAGTCATATTATCATAAAGCAATCCAGGTACAGACCGTAGTTGGCAGGATTTGAACCTGCGCAGGGAAACCCCAATGGATTTCGAATCCATCGCCTTAACCACTCGGCCACAACTACATACGGTCTTGAAGGGCCTACCTTTACTAGATTGAAGAGGCTAACTTTGGAGTGCTATTCTTTGCTTTTTTTGTTCAGGCCTACCATCCCAATGCCCCAATCGCCCCACTGTTCTGAACCCACAAACCATCTTTTAACAAAATTCTGGCACCCTCTCTATGGACCCTATTCCTCTGCTGGGTGCCTGCCTTAGCACACAGATCTATGCCTGCACTGTCAGGGCAGAGTGATCTCCTGACCAACAGTGAAGGCATATTTCCAGTAGGGAAGAAGGCCATAAAGCTTCTCTTCTTCAGAAGACTATGAGTCCAAGACTTGCAATGCAAGTATCTCCCTGCATCGGCTTTATTCACACTGTTGATCTTCTGCTGATCCTTGAATATATTGCCCCACCGGTAATCAGATCATCAGTCTACAGGGGGCAGCAAGGACATAATTAGGAATAGCCTCTTTAGGGGCCCTTTCACACAGGTGGCTTCCATTCTCATCACCAGGGGATCTGTGAGGTGATTGGAGCAGAGCAGGGCAGATGACAGGTCTGTGTCTGCTCAGTTTTAGCAGAGCAGACAAAGACAGACCCTGCTCTGCTCTATGGGTGGCAGGGGGTAAATGGAATCCGCTGTCTCTTTTCACTTGACTGCCACCGATCCACCTAAAGGGAAAAGGATGCAGTCCTCCTCCATTTTGTAAGCAGGCCTGACCAGACTCGGAGGAGGTATTCAGGTTTAAACGGACACAAGTCCATGTATACTTGCTAGTGCATAGGAATGCATGGACCTTCCCATCAGGTGCACCTAAAATACGACAAATGGACCTGATCTAATCGCCCATGTGAAAGGGCCCTTAGCATGCAAATTTCTATGGTGGGGATTACTCACCACTATACTAATGAGAAAAGTGTGTGGGACTTTATCCTATTCCATCAACATAGCGATCACCATACAGGTTTTTCTCTTTTTCCAGGCTATGGCGCATCTTCTATAATCCTGACCATATCATTGTATGAACTATGTTGTATGTTGAAAACTCAAAGGCTGCTGCACTCTCTATTCTTTGTTCAATGATCCCAGCCATCATTTAACTCAGGAGATTGGACACATCTATTAATGGAATGGGATTATTGTGGGGGGACTGGGCTGGAGATTCAGCATGTATTGCAGTCAGGGCTGCTTTTTGTAATCTAGGATCCCATCAGTTGAGGTCCTCAAAAGCTATTATCCCTTAATGTAAAATAGATCTTATGTTCAATAATGATATATGATGGAACACATTACCTTAAAATGTGTTGGAGAGAGATCAAACACTTTTCTATTGTTCGGAGGGCAACTATTTGCACCATGATACCACCAACAACCCGTTGGAAATACCAGCTAGAGAGACTGGTTATAAATAAGAAGATTTATGATGTAGACCGGTAAAGAAGATCTTGATTCCAAGCTCTATTATATAGGGAACATCTAAAAATATGCCTATGAAGTAGCCTAAACATATTAGCTATTGTCTTGAGGTTGTCTGGAAAAACTGCAGTAAACTTCCTCTGCGTAGGCTCTCCCATTCCTCTAGCTTCATAGCTGTATATGTACAGTGTCAGACAATCTAAGACACTGCTGTCTCTTACTGCTAGTCGCATTAGATTTGGTCATGGTTTTCTTTGCTGGAGAGAAAGCTGCACATGACGATTTGTAGAGTAAAGATCCCCCTGCTGCTCTCACAATATCAGACCTTTGTGGGACTATCCATGAACAGACCAAAGTTGGCAGGATTATGAACCTGCGCAGGGAGACCCTAACGAATTTTGAGTCTATTGCCTTAAGCACACAGGCACAACTAGACAAAGCTTAGCCCCACCTTTGCTACATGGTAAAGGTTAAATGGTTTTGAGAATTAAGGTATCGGGGAGCTTTGTGGCAATTAACTGTGGAGAATTGAAAAAAACAACACATAATAGCAAATGATAAAAGCAGAACGTAGTCGGCAGGATTTGAACCTGCGCGGGGAGACCCCAATGGATTTCTAGTCCATCGCCTTAACCACTCGGCCACGACTACCTTCACCTTGATGGTAGGTGTGCTATTTGCAGGCTTGAGAAGTAGTAGAAAAAAACACCATTAAAGTAAAACTCAGTACAAAGTGAAGATCTAAGCCAGTGGTTCTTAACCTGGGTTCGATCGAACCCCAGGGGTTCGGTGAGTCAGTCTCGCGGGTTCGGCGGAGATCAAAACACACCCCTCCTGACACCCAATAGTATGTCCTCCCAACCCCCCCAGTGTGTGCCCTCCTGATACCCCATGGTATGCCCTCCCAACACCTCCCCCCCAGTGTGTGCCCTCCTGACACCCCATGGTATGCCCTCCCACCCCACCCCCCCAGTCACACTGATTTGCAGTAAATATTCATTATGTTTTTGTTTTTGTGTGAAAATCATGTTTTAATCATGGTTTTGTTCTTTACTGGTTTTGTTCATTTTGTGCACCTATGTATAAATATATACCCAAATATATACCTATGTTTTGAATTTGAAAAAATCATATTTTATTTTTCCAATTAAGAAGGGTTCGGTGAATGCACATATGAAACTGGTGGGGTTCAGTACCTCCAACAAGGTTAAGAACCACTGATCTAAGCACACATCTCTTGGTGAAGGTAAGTCCTCCATAAGGTTTGAATAACTAAAGAACAGACCGACAAATACCTACAAAAAGGCATTCAATTAGAAATTCAGCGTTTAAAAATATTACTTTTCAGGATATGTGAAAAACATTGTACCATACGTTCTAAACTTTTGGCTTATGGCATGAAAAGCCTCTGGTCTGGAAACCTGAGAAAATGCCTATAGATGCAAGACCATGCCATTAGAAGTTCAGCTACCTGGAGACCGCTAATATCCCTTCATCCTTGCTCTATATACTCCAAAAGAGCTCCAACCTTCACGCCCCTGTGTGCTCTGTGTACGTTTTAAGTTCAAAGATGCTTTGTGGCTTATCCGAGACACTTGTTTAGATAAAAGCAGACATTTCAATATTGTAGGCATTCCTAACCTGAAGCAAGAGTATAGATGTTGTCCATGATAATTACACAAGCCACTAGTCGTACAGGAACCATAACTGCTGAAAGTCATATTATCATAAAGCAATCCAGGTACAGACCGTAGTTGGCAGGATTTGATCCTGCGCAGGGAAACCCCAATGGATTTCGAATCCATCGCCTTAACCACTCGGCCACAACTACATACGGTCTTGAAGGGCCTACCTTTACTAGATTGAAGAGGCTAACTTTGGAGTGCTATTCTTTGCTTTTTTTGTTCAGGCCTACCATCCCAATGCCCCAATCGCCCCACTGTTCTGAACCCACAAACCATCTTTTAACAAAATTCTGGCACCCTCTCTATGGACCCTATTCCTCTGCTGGGTGCCTGCCTTAGCACACAGATCTATGCCTGCACTGTCAGGGCAGAGTGATCTCCTGACCAACAGTGAAGGCATATTTCCAGTAGGGAAGAAGGCCATAAAGCTTCTCTTCTTCAGAAGACTATGAGTCCAAGACTTGCAATGCAAGTATCTCCCTGCATCGGCTTTATTCACACTGTTGATCTTCTGCTGATCCTTGAATATATTGCCCCACCGGTAATCAGATCATCAGTCTACAGGGGGCAGCAAGGACATAATTAGGAATAGCCTCTTTAGGGGCCCTTTCACACAGGTGGCTTCCATTCTCATCACCAGGGGATCTGTGAGGTGATTGGAGCAGAGCAGGGCAGATGACAGGTCTGTGTCTGCTCAGTTTTAGCAGAGCAGACAAAGACAGACCCTGCTCTGCTCTATGGGTGGCAGGGGGTAAATGGAATCCGCTGTCTCTTTTCACTTGACTGCCACCGATCCACCTAAAGGGAAAAGGATGCAGTCCTCCTCCATTTTGTAAGCAGGCCTGACCAGACTCGGAGGAGGTATTCAGGTTTAAACGGACACAAGTCCATGTATACTTGCTAGTGCATAGGAATGCATGGACCTTCCCATCAGGTGCACCTAAAATACGACAAATGGACCTGATCTAATCGCCCATGTGAAAGGGCCCTTAGCATGCAAATTTCTATGGTGGGGATTACTCACCACTATACTAATGAGAAAAGTGTGTGGGACTTTATCCTATTCCATCAACATAGCGATCACCATACAGGTTTTTCTCTTTTTCCAGGCTATGGCGCATCTTCTATAATCCTGACCATATCATTGTATGAACTATGTTGTATGTTGAAAACTCATAGGCTGCTGCACTCTCTATTCTTTGTTCAATGATCCCAGCCATCATTTAACTCAGGAGATTGGACACATCTATTAATGGAATGGGATTATTGTGGGGGGACTGGGCTGGAGATTCAGCATGTATTGCAGTCAGGGCTGCTTTTTGTAATCTAGGATCCCATCAGTTGAGGTCCTCAAAAGCTATTATCCCTTAATGTAAAATAGATCTTATGTTCAATAATGATATATGATGGAACACATTACCTTAAAATGTGTTGGAGAGAGATCAAACACTTTTCTATTGTTCGGAGGGCAACTATTTGCACCATGATACCACCAACAACCCGTTGGAAATACCAGCTAGAGAGACTGGTTATAAATAAGAAGATTTATGATGTAGACCGGTAAAGAAGATCTTGATTCCAAGCTCTATTATATAGGGAACATCTAAAAATATGCCTATGAAGTAGCCTAAACATATTAGCTATTGTCTTGAGGTTGTCTGGAAAAACTGCAGTAAACTTCCTCTGCGTAGGCTCTCCCATTCCTCTAGCTTCATAGCTGTATATGTACAGTGTCAGACAATCTAAGACACTGCTGTCTCTTACTGCTAGTCGCATTAGATTTGGTCATGGTTTTCTTTGCTGGAGAGAAAGCTGCACATGACGATTTGTAGAGTAAAGATCCCCCTGCTGCTCTCACAATATCAGACCTTTGTGGGACTATCCATGAACAGACCAAAGTTGGCAGGATTATGAACCTGCGCAGGGAGACCCTAACGAATTTTGAGTCTATTGCCTTAAGCACACAGGCACAACTAGACAAAGCTTAGCCCCACCTTTGCTACATGGTAAAGGTTAAATGGTTTTGAGAATTAAGGTATCGGGGAGCTTTGTGGCAATTAACTGTGGAGAATTGAAAAAAACAACACATAATAGCAAATGATAAAAGCAGAACGTAGTCGGCAGGATTTGAACCTGCGCGGGGAGACCCCAATGGATTTCTAGTCCATCGCCTTAACCACTCGGCCACGACTACCTTCACCTTGATGGTAGGTGTGCTATTTGCAGGCTTGAGAAGTAGTAGAAAAAAACACCATTAAAGTAAAACTCAGTACAAAGTGAAGATCTAAGCCAGTGGTTCTTAACCTGGGTTCGATCGAACCCCAGGGGTTCGGTGAGTCAGTCTCGCGGGTTCGGCGGAGATCAAAACACACCCCTCCTGACACCCAATAGTATGTCCTCCCAACCCCCCCAGTGTGTGCCCTCCTGATACCCCATGGTATGCCCTCCCAACACCTCCCCCCCAGTGTGTGTCCTCCTGACACCCCATGGTATGCCCTCCCACCCCACCCCCCCAGTCACACTGATTTGCAGTAAATATTCATTATGTTTTTGTTTTTGTGTGAAAATCATGTTTTAATCATGGTTTTGTTCTTTACTGGTTTTGTTCATTTTGTGCACCTATGTATAAATATATACCCAAATATATACCTATGTTTTGAATTTGAAAAAATCATATTTTATTTTTCCAATTAAGAAGGGTTCGGTGAATGCACATATGAAACTGGTGGGGTTCAGTACCTCCAACAAGGTTAAGAACCACTGATCTAAGCACACATCTCTTGGTGAAGGTAAGTCCTCCATAAGGTTTGAATAACTAAAGAACAGACCGACAAATACCTACAAAAAGGCATTCAATTAGAAATTCAGCGTTTAAAAATATTACTTTTCAGGATATGTGAAAAACATTGTACCATACGTTCTAAACTTTTGGCTTATGGCATGAAAAGCCTCTGGTCTGGAAACCTGAGAAAATGCCTATAGATGCAAGACCATGCCATTAGAAGTTCAGCTACCTGGAGACCGCTAATATCCCTTCATCCTTGCTCTATATACTCCAAAAGAGCTCCAACCTTCACGCCCCTGTGTGCTCTGTGTACGTTTTAAGTTCAAAGATGCTTTGTGGCTTATCCGAGACACTTGTTTAGATAAAAGCAGACATTTCAATATTGTAGGCATTCCTAACCTGAAGCAAGAGTATAGATGTTGTCCATGATAATTACACAAGCCACTAGTCGTACAGGAACCATAACTGCTGAAAGTCATATTATCATAAAGCAATCCAGGTACAGACCGTAGTTGGCAGGATTTGAACCTGCGCAGGGAAACCCCAATGGATTTCGAATCCATCGCCTTAACCACTCGGCCACAACTACATACGGTCTTGAAGGGCCTACCTTTACTAGATTGAAGAGGCTAACTTTGGAGTGCTATTCTTTGCTTTTTTTGTTCAGGCCTACCATCCCAATGCCCCAATCGCCCCACTGTTCTGAACCCACAAACCATCTTTTAACAAAATTCTGGCACCCTCTCTATGGACCCTATTCCTCTGCTGGGTGCCTGCCTTAGCACACAGATCTATGCCTGCACTGTCAGGGCAGAGTGATCTCCTGACCAACAGTGAAGGCATATTTCCAGTAGGGAAGAAGGCCATAAAGCTTCTCTTCTTCAGAAGACTATGAGTCCAAGACTTGCAATGCAAGTATCTCCCTGCATCGGCTTTATTCACACTGTTGATCTTCTGCTGATCCTTGAATATATTGCCCCACCGGTAATCAGATCATCAGTCTACAGGGGGCAGCAAGGACATAATTAGGAATAGCCTCTTTAGGGGCCCTTTCACACAGGTGGCTTCCATTCTCATCACCAGGGGATCTGTGAGGTGATTGGAGCAGAGCAGGGCAGATGACAGGTCCATGTCTGCTCAGTTTTAGCAGAGCAGACAAAGACAGACCCTGCTCTGCTCTATGGGTGGCAGGGGGTAAATGGAATCCGCTGTCTCTTTTCACTTGACTGCCACCGATCCACCTAAAGGGAAAAGGATGCAGTCCTCCTCCATTTTGTAAGCAGGCCTGACCAGACTCGGAGGAGGTATTCAGGTTTAAACGGACACAAGTCCATGTATACTTGCTAGTGCATAGGAATGCATGGACCTTCCCATCAGGTGCACCTAAAATACGACAAATGGACCTGATCTAATCGCCCATGTGAAAGGGCCCTTAGCATGCAAATTTCTATGGTGGGGATTACTCACCACTATACTAATGAGAAAAGTGTGTGGGACTTTATCCTATTCCATCAACATAGCGATCACCATACAGGTTTTTCTCTTTTTCCAGGCTATGGCGCATCTTCTATAATCCTGACCATATCATTGTATGAACTATGTTGTATGTTGAATACTCAAAGGCTGCTGCACTCTCTATTCTTTGTTCAATGATCCCAGCCATCATTTAACTCAGGAGATTGGACACATCTATTAATGGAATGGGATTATTGTGGGGGGACTGGGCTGGAGATTCAGCATGTATTGCAGTCAGGGCTGCTTTTTGTAATCTAGGATCCCATCAGTTGAGGTCCTCAAAAGCTATTATCCCTTAATGTAAAATAGATCTTATGTTCAATAATGATATATGATGGAACACATTACCTTAAAATGTGTTGGAGAGAGATCAAACACTTTTCTATTGTTCGGAGGGCAACTATTTGCACCATGATACCACCAACAACCCATTGGAAATACCAGCTAGAGAGACTGGTTATAAATAAGAAGATTTATGATGTAGACCGGTAAAGAAGATCTTGATTCCAAGCTCTATTATATAGGGAACATCTAAAAATATGCCTAAGAAGTAGCCTAAACATATTAGCTATTGTCTTGAGGTTGTCTGGAAAAACTGCAGTAAACTTCCTCTGCGTAGGCTCTCCCATTCCTCTAGCTTCATAGCTGTATATGTACAGTGTCAGACAATCTAAGACACTGCTGTCTCTTACTGCTAGTCGCATTAGATTTGGTCATGGTTTTCTTTGCTGGAGAGAAAGCTGCACATGACGATTTGTAGAGTAAAGATCCCCCTGCTGCTCTCACAATATCAGACCTTTGTGGGACTATCCATGAACAGACCAAAGTTGGCAGGATTATGAACCTGCGCAGGGAGACCCTAACGAATTTTGAGTCTATTGCCTTAAGCACACAGGCAGAACTAGACAAAGCTTAGCCCCACCTTTGCTACATGGTAAAGGTTAAATGGTTTTGAGAATTAAGGTATCGGGGAGCTTTGTGGCAATTAACTGTGGAGAATTGAAAAAAACAACACATAATAGCAAATGATAAAAGCAGAACGTAGTCGGCAGGATTTGAACCTGCGCGGGGAGACCCCAATGGATTTCTAGTCCATCGCCTTAACCACTCGGCCACGACTACCTTCACCTTGATGGTAGGTGTGCTATTTGCAGGCGTGAGAAGTAGTAGAAAAAAACACCATTAAAGTAAAACTCAGTACAAAGTGAAGATCTAAGCCAGTGGTTCTTAACCTGGGTTCGATCGAACCCCAGGGGTTCGGTGAGTCAGTCTCGCGGGTTCGGCGGAGATCAAAACACACCCCTCCTGACACCCAATAGTATGTCCTCCCAACCCCCCCAGTGTGTGCCCTCCTGATACCCCATGGTATGCCCTCCCAACACCTCCCCCCCAGTGTGTGCCCTCCTGACACCCCATGGTATGCCCTCCCACCCCACCCCCCCAGTCACACTGATTTGCAGTAAATATTCATTATGTTTTTGTTTTTGTGTGAAAATCATGTTTTAATCATGGTTTTGTTCTTTACTGGTTTTGTTCATTTTGTGCACCTATGTATAAATATATACCCAAATATATACCTATGTTTTGAATTTGAAAAAATCATATTTTATTTTTCCAATTAAGAAGGGTTCGGTGAATGCACATATGAAACTGGTGGGGTTCAGTACCTCCAACAAGGTTAAGAACCACTGATCTAAGCACACATCTCTTGGTGAAGGTAAGTCCTCCATAAGGTTTGAATAACTAAAGAACAGACCGACAAATACCTACAAAAAGGCATTCAATTAGAAATTCAGCGTTTAAAAATATTACTTTTCAGGATATGTGAAAAACATTGTACCATACGTTCTAAACTTTTGGCTTATGGCATGAAAAGCCTCTGGTCTGGAAACCTGAGAAAATGCCTATAGATGCAAGACCATGCCATTAGAAGTTCAGCTACCTGGAGACCGCTAATATCCCTTCATCCTTGCTCTATATACTCCAAAAGAGCTCCAACCTTCACGCCCCTGTGTGCTCTGTGTACGTTTTAAGTTCAAAGATGCTTTGTGGCTTATCCGAGACACTTGTTTAGATAAAAGCAGACATTTCAATATTGTAGGCATTCCTAACCTGAAGCAAGAGTATAGATGTTGTCCATGATAATTACACAAGCCACTAGTCGTACAGGAACCATAACTGCTGAAAGTCATATTATCATAAAGCAATCCAGGTACAGACCGTAGTTGGCAGGATTTGAACCTGCGCAGGGAAACCCCAATGGATTTCGAATCCATCGCCTTAACCACTCGGCCACAACTACATACGGTCTTGAAGGGCCTACCTTTACTAGATTGAAGAGGCTAACTTTGGAGTGCTATTCTTTGCTTTTTTTGTTCAGGCCTACCATCCCAATGCCCCAATCGCCCCACTGTTCTGAACCCACAAACCATCTTTTAACAAAATTCTGGCACCCTCTCTATGGACCCTATTCCTCTGCTGGGTGCCTGCCTTAGCACACAGATCTATGCCTGCACTGTCAGGGCAGAGTGATCTCCTGACCAACAGTGAAGGCATATTTCCAGTAGGGAAGAAGGCCATAAAGCTTCTCTTCTTCAGAAGACTATGAGTCCAAGACTTGCAATGCAAGTATCTCCCTGCATCGGCTTTATTCACACTGTTGATCTTCTGCTGATCCTTGAATATATTGCCCCACCGGTAATCAGATCATCAGTCTACAGGGGGCAGCAAGGACATAATTAGGAATAGCCTCTTTAGGGGCCCTTTCACACAGGTGGCTTCCATTCTCATCACCAGGGGATCTGTGAGGTGATTGGAGCAGAGCAGGGCAGATGACAGGTCCGTGTCTGCTCAGTTTTAGCAGAGCAGACAAAGACAGACCCTGCTCTGCTCTATGGGTGGCAGGGGGTAAATGGAATCCGCTGTCTCTTTTCACTTGACTGCCACCGATCCACCTAAAGGGAAAAGGATGCAGTCCTCCTCCATTTTGTAAGCAGGCCTGACCAGACTCGGAGGAGGTATTCAGGTTTAAACGGACACAAGTCCATGTATACTTGCTAGTGCATAGGAATGCATGGACCTTCCCATCAGGTGCACCTAAAATGCGACAAATGGACCTGATCTAATCGCCCATGTGAAAGGGCCCTTAGCATGCAAATTTCTATGGTGGGGATTACTCACCACTATACTAATGAGAAAAGTGTGTGGGACTTTATCCTATTCCATCAACATAGCGATCACCATACAGGTTTTTCTCTTTTTCCAGGCTATGGCGCATCTTCTATAATCCTGACCATATCATTGTATGAACTATGTTGTATGTTGAATACTCAAAGGCTGCTGCACTCTCTATTCTTTGTTCAATGATCCCAGCCATCATTTAACTCAGGAGATTGGACACATCTATTAATGGAATGGGATTATTGTGGGGGGACTGGGCTGGAGATTCAGCATGTATTGCAGTCAGGGCTGCTTTTTGTAATCTAGGATCCCATCAGTTGAGGTCCTCAAAAGCTATTATCCCTTAATGTAAAATAGATCTTATGTTCAATAATGATATATGATGGAACACATTACCTTAAAATGTGTTGGAGAGAGATCAAACACTTTTCTATTGTTCGGAGGGCAACTATTTGCACCATGATACCACCAACAACCCATTGGAAATACCAGCTAGAGAGACTGGTTATAAATAAGAAGATTTATGATGTAGACCGGTAAAGAAGATCTTGATTCCAAGCTCTATTATATAGGGAACATCTAAAAATATGCCTAAGAAGTAGCCTAAACATATTAGCTATTGTCTTGAGGTTGTCTGGAAAAACTGCAGTAAACTTCCTCTGCGTAGGCTCTCCCATTCCTCTAGCTTCATAGCTGTATATGTACAGTGTCAGACAATCTAAGACACTGCTGTCTCTTACTGCTAGTCGCATTAGATTTGGTCATGGTTTTCTTTGCTGGAGAGAAAGCTGCACATGACGATTTGTAGAGTAAAGATCCCCCTGCTGCTCTCACAATATCAGACCTTTGTGGGACTATCCATGAACAGACCAAAGTTGGCAGGATTATGAACCTGCGCAGGGAGACCCTAACGAATTTTGAGTCTATTGCCTTAAGCACACAGGCACAACTAGACAAAGCTTAGCCCCACCTTTGCTACATGGTAAAGGTTAAATGGTTTTGAGAATTAAGGTATCGGGGAGCTTTGTGGCAATTAACTGTGGAGAATTGAAAAAAACAACACATAATAGCAAATGATAAAAGCAGAACGTAGTCGGCAGGATTTGAACCTGCGCGGGGAGACCCCAATGGATTTCTAGTCCATCGCCTTAACCACTCGGCCACGACTACCTTCACCTTGATGGTAGGTGTGCTATTTGCAGGCTTGAGAAGTAGTAGAAAAAAACACCATTAAAGTAAAACTCAGTACAAAGTGAAGATCTAAGCACACATCTCTTGGTGAAGGTAAGTCCTCCATAAGGTTTGAATAACTAAAGAACAGACCGAAAAATACCTACAAAAAGGCATTCAATTAGATATTCAGCTTTTAAAAAATATTACTTTTCAGGATATGTGAAAAACATTGTACCATACGTTCTAAACTTTTGGCTTATGGCATGAAAAGCCTCTGGTCTGGAAACCTGAGAAAATGCCTATAGATGCAAGACCATGCCATTAGAAGTTCAGCTACCTGGAGACCGCTAATATCCCTTCATCCTTGCTCTATATACTCCAAAAGAGCTCCAACCTTCACGCCCCTGTGTGCTCTGTGTACGTTTTAAGTTCAAAGATGCTTTGTGGCTTATCCGAGACACTTGTTTAGATAAAAGCAGACATTTCAATATTGTAGGCATTCCTAACCTGAAGCAAGAGTATAGATGTTGTCCATGATAATTACACAAGCCACTAGTCGTACAGGAACCATAACTGCTGAAAGTCATATTATCATAAAGCAATCCAGGTACAGACCGTAGTTGGCAGGATTTGAACCTGCGCAGGGAAACCCCAATGGATTTCGAATCCATCGCCTTAACCACTCGGCCACAACTACATATGGTCTTGAAGAGCCTACCTTTACTAGATTGAAGAGGCTAACTTTGGAGTGCTATTCTTTGCTATTTTTGTTCAGGCCTACCATCCCAATGCCCCAATCGCCCCACTGTCCTGGACCCACAAACCATCTTTTAACAAAATTCTAGCACCCTCTCTATGGACCCTATTCCTCTGCTGGGTGCCTGCCTTAGCACACAGATCTATGCCTGCACTGTCAGGGCAGAGTGATCTCCTGACCAACAGTGAAGGCATATTTCCAGTAGGGAAGAAGGCCATAAAGCTTCTCTTCTTCAGAAGACTATGAGTCCAAGACTTGCAATGCAAGTATCTCCCTGCATCGGCTTTATTCACACTGTTGATCTTCTGCTGATCCTTGAATATATTGCCCCACCGGTAATCAGATCATCAGTCTACAGGGGGCAGCAAGGACATAATTAGGAATAGCCTCTTTAGGGGCCCTTTCACACAGGTGGCTTCCATTCTCATCACCAGGGGATCTGTGAGGTGATTGGAGCAGAGCAGGGCAGATGACAGGTCCGTGTCTGCTCAGTTTTAGCAGAGCAGACAAAGACAGACCCTGCTCTGCTCTATGGGTGGCAGGGGGTAAATGGAATCCGCTGTCTCTTTTCACTTGACTGCCACCGATCCACCTAAAGGGAAAAGGATGCAGTCCTCCTCCATTTTTTAAGCAGGCCTGACCAGACTCGGAGGAGGTATTCAGGTTTAAACGGACACAAGTCCATGTATACTTGCTAGTGCATAGGAATGCATGGACCTTCCCATCAGGTGCACCTAAAATACGACAAATGGACCTGATCTAATCGCCCATGTGAAAGGGCCCTTAGCATGCAAATTTCTATGGTGGGGATTACTCACCACTATACTAATGAGAAAAGTGTGTGGGACTTTATCCTATTCCATCAACATAGCGATCACCATACAGGTTTTTCTCTTTTTCCAGGCTATGGCGCATCTTCTATAATCCTGACCATATCATTGTATGAACTATGTTGTATGTTGAATACTCAAAGGCTGCTGCACTCTCTATTCTTTGTTCAATGATCCCAGCCATCATTTAACTCAGGAGATTGGACACATCTATTAATGGAATGGGATTATTGTGGGGGGACTGGGCTGGAGATTCAGCATGTATTGCAGTCAGGGCTGCTTTTTGTAATCTAGGATCCCATCAGTTGAGGTCCTCAAAAGCTATTATCCCTTAATGTAAAATAGATCTTATGTTCAATAATGATATATGATGGAACACATTACCTTAAAATGTGTTGGAGAGAGATCAAACACTTTTCTATTGTTCGGAGGGCAACTATTTGCACCATGATACCACCAACAACCCGTTGGAAATACCAGCTAGAGAGACTGGTTATAAATAAGAAGATTTATGATGTTGTAAGAATATTTAATAATAAATATCTTGCGCTCGTACTTATGTCAGAATATTTATACTGCTCTGAATATAGCAGTGTATTTATTTATGGTTAATAAGCAAAGATCTGTGAAAAAGGAGAGTCTTCACCTATTGCCATAAATCAATGTCATGAATTCTTTTTAATTGATTAATTTCTTTTTAAAAGCATATACCAATCTTAGTGAGTACAGTCTACAGCGTGGAATATATATAAAAATATTTATTCTCAAGACATGCAAACACGATATATGATCAAACAAGAAGTGACACAAAACGATAACTCTGCATAAAAATACCAACTTCAAATAATCAATGCAATGTGATGTTTAGCTCAATAATGAAAGTGAAAGTAAAACAAAGTGAAACTAAAACAAAGTGAAATAAAACAAAGTGAAAGCAAAACTAAAGCAAGATTACCATTTCTTCCCAGGTATAGTGTAAGCCATAAATTAATGTTCTATATAAACAGACTACAATGGTCTGCGAATCACAGGGCCCAAAGTCATTCCACTGCAGAAGGAATGAGAATAAGCCATGCAAAACGGAAGACTTAAAATTGCAAATAATGCACTTGATCTGATATTAATAAAAATGTATAAAAACAAAAATCAGCTTTTTAGAGAAAAATCTACCATGGTTTATACGGCTGGGATTGTAATCTCATTACCCTTAAATATGCAATATAAAACATATAAGGAAGGAATAAACAATTGTTGAATAAAATCAAATAATATAGCAAGGCATATTTACCACACTTATGGCTGCTAGCTTCAAATCGTTACCAGAGTCCTAAGATGGATGCCTTTCTTAAGATGGTGGATTCCCTTCAAGTTTCAGATGAATGATGGGGATCAAGATAGAGTATGTCTGAATGAGTCTATCGAGTAATGTATTAGCGTGTGTGATGTAAGTGTGAGGTGTGTTGTCAGTAGTGTAAAGAGTGATGTGTCCCCCTCTCATCTGGGTTGGTCTTTTATATGGTAAGAACAAAGAGCTATAAAAATTACCATAAGTAAAACCCAGAGGGATGAAACATTATCCCTATTGGTTGGGATATTCTATACCTAAACTAGTGAGGTCAGAGACACACCCCTTTTGATAATTAACCCCATACTTGGATAATAAAATTAAGGATGATTCCTCTATATGTAAGATTAATCATATAACACAACATAAAACTTTGTCTAGACTCCCAGCACATACATAAATGTCCACCTGTATCTCCATAATTCACCTGGGCAAGTAATGCCATTCCAATAATTATATTATTTAACACAATATCATATTTTTATATGGAAATCTGAAATTATCTCAAGACTGCACCTGGTATTTCGTCTCCAGAGGGCAGTATCGTACCGTTCATTAGATTTTGTATGCAACATAATTAAAACAATTTGTTATCTGATGACCTATTGACCTGTCGGCTAGTGAAAAGCAATTACTTATTTGACCATGCCAAAGGGCTGTCAGATATAGTCTAGGTTTGGGAATATTTACGACACCTTGAGCACTAAACCAGTCCAAAGTGATTCTTATATAAACACTCCTACCACATGCCTTAACATGAAGTAATTTGTTTTTAAGACGCACAAGTCCTTACACATCATAGAAAAGTATACTTATATATATATATATATTATATATCTAATATTATATAAGTATCAAGTTCACACTTCTATATTAATAAGAATACAATGTATTATCGTTAATATACATCTTACATATGATGATGTTTTCTATAAAAACTTATGTGGTTCATCTTAAATGTCTGCTAGAATATACTGGGGTATTGTCAATTGTTATATACTTATAGACAGACTGAGATATCCCCCCTTAACATAGCGTCAGACTGACTAAGTTTTATCTGATCGAGATGTCAAAAGAAATCTTATTTATGACAAAAGAAAATAGAAATGTCTGCTGAAAGTATAGGACCCTATTGTTGAAATTCTATGCTCTCTTGTAAGCTTGTACGAGACATTTTGTTTAACAAATATATATGAACTTTGTTTCACCTTAAAAACAAGATGGACGCCATCCTGTTCAGAATCTCTTATATGCATAATATGAAATATACATGGCTTTTAAAATCATTTTTCTTTTTACCTATTATTATTTTAATAACCCCCAACAGGCCCGACATATCCCCCCCCTTTCTTCCCAGTAGACAAGTGAGCAACTTAGGCCTATCTGGAAAGAAAGCTTTTTAAGGAGTAGTGGAAAAAAAAAATGTCTTGTTCTCTTTTTGTAAGAGAATAGTTCATATTGGGAATTGTTCATAACTTTTAAGTAAATCGGTAAAATAAAAAAAAAAATGAGAAGAGAAAAAAAAAACAATCAGTTCAAAATGTCAGTTCGTAGCGACTTTGCAATGTTAGCTATGTCACCAACTGTTCCTTGTTAGTCTCTTTGACTTCTGATCTCCTAGTAAAGAAACTCAAATGTTCCTTGAAATCTGCATCTCCAGCTTGCAAAGTGTTAATGGAGACAGAAATTAACTGCTGCGATGGCATTGGCAATTACCATTCAAAGCGCAGTAAAACAACGTTGGCAATCAGGAATCCGAGAAATCTGTTTGGACGTTCAACCTTGGATGTTGGTTGGATAATGAATGGTTTCAGCATGGTCTAGAGTGTCATACACCTAGACTGAGGTTTGCTCACATAAGCAATGCATTATTCTCACATCTCCTTCAACTGAAAACAGGAGATAGTGTGATTTCTCTCAATGGATTTCCTTGGATCAAATGCACAAAGATCTGTTGAAACAAATCTTCCTCTCCGTCAACAAGAATCTGTGGCGTCTCGCAGCTTGATTCCTGAAGAGGGACCTGATGCAATGAGGGGTTCCGTCCTGAGCTGTGCTCTAAGGAGAGATGACCCATCCGATCGCTGTGTCTTTTGGCAAACATCATCGTCTGTACCAATCAACGACCTGGCATGGAAGGTTAATCTCTTCCTATTGGATGAAACATATAGTATGAATATACATTCTTATCAATTGACATTTCAATGCGATGTTGGTACCCTAAGCTTTCTCAGAGTTCTCCTTTAACTCACTGTGTGATCAGTCCTTTTATGACACCAGGGAAGGTGAGACTATATATGCGACCTTTCCTAGGACGACTGACTTCTGGGGCTTATTAACATGGGGATGTATTTATCGCCATGGATACCACGCATCGAACAATAATATAATGATACAATATGTTGTTTAAAATTTACCTACTACTTAGGAGAAAAAAATATAATATCTCCCCCTTTGGGGCATCAATGCAATTTATTGGAGGCAATAAAACTACCTGGCATTGAGGATTCCTTCTTGGTTACCGTATACAACCTTTAACCTCTTGACTGCATTACGTCATTAGGGTTTGATCCTCCTTGGTATCACCGTCATTGGCGATTTTTCAAAATGTGCCCGCTTTAAGCGACCTGTTTGAGTCAGAGGGATGAAGTGACCACTGAAAAATAGGAGGGTAGTTAGTATATAACAACCAAGATTCCCTGGCAGGAATTCAGGATCCTCAATGCTGTTACCTGGGGATAAAATGGTGTTAGAACCTCTGTATCCTATGCCTTTATTCAGTGTATCCCTTCTGATTCCTTACCACTTGGGCATTTAAGGATTTTATGGCCTTTGGCTGGCTACAGGATTTGTTCCTAGAGATGGATTTTATTTTAGTTCTGGCTGCAGTGCCCTGAGTGAACCAATTGATCAGCTGTTCCAACTTGGCTTCTATTCTGCTGAAAACTTTACAGAGTTAAATTATTGGCTCCGCCTCCTGCGGTGCCTATGTCTCTCGGGTTCAGACATATGGGACAGATCCCCATCAGAACCAGTTACGCGGTTCTGGCGTGAGGTCTGGGCCTTAATGTCACTTAATTTTCCCAAGGATTTTGGGGAACCCTAGGATGGGGCAAATCACTATTTATTTGTGGGTGTCCCCCCCCCCCTTGTTAATGGGATGTCCGGTGTCCTCCTTAAGGTATCCGGTGTCCCCTTGGGGCCTAGGTGGCATATCTTGCTCCTTTGTCAAACTTATTATTATTATGTACATGGGCAATGCCTCAAAGCACAGGGATTTAAATCCCAAATGGTTATACTCAGCTCCTTCATAGAAGGGTGGTAAGCACTTTTGAGTACAGTAAACAAAATTCAGTGGGGCTTTGGTGCTGTGTACATTTTAAATTGTAGATAACAGCTCTAGCAGCAGTTAGGTTTTTGTATGGGCTTAATTTTAAATGACATCCTTGAGGCACAACACAGAAAGTTGTTTTCATAGGCCTCAAGATGATCAATAATGTCTAAGGACCCTTTATTAACAAAAATCAGGACAGTACTCTTTTTAAAACTTTTTAAATTTCTAGAGGTGTATGGTGTCTTTTTAGGGGTGCTAGTCTTTTTGCAGTGACCTGATATGACTCATACCTATTTATGCATGGCTGCCCAATTTCTGCCCTCCTATATTAGGAATATGGCTGGGGTAGGATATGGACTCTTTGCCTGACTCCCCCTCCTATGTCTGGGTCATGACCATCAGACTGGGAATCATATCTGGGTCTATGAATAATTATTTAATATTTAAAAAGCAGGACTAATTAAGCATTACCCTTTTGCATGGACACCATGACCTTATGGAACTCTCTTACGTATTTACTGATGAGTTCCTGTCATGAATTTGAACTGTTACATTTTTTTTTTTTTTTTTTCCACTGCTGGTTACTCAGCAACTTTTGCTAGAAAAACATCTTTCCTTGCTCAAAGCTTCCTAATTATTGCATTAATCATTTACATTTCACTTTCAAATGGTTACTTCCATTACAGCTTACTTGATAAGACTTTTGCCACAGTTCTACTTTATTTTGCAGTTTCACGCTACATTCTCTTAACTTATGTGACCCAATAGAGTTAACTTTCACCTGCTCAAGGAGGTTCCTAATCTCATACTCTCATTTATTTGGAGTGGAGATTGAAACTTTACTAAACTCCTTTTTGCTGAGCCTTCTGGTGCAGTTCCTCATAAAGATACAGTAAGATTGGCCATGACTCAAAAAGTATGTGATCACACTTCCTGACGTCTTTTGGTGTTAGATAAGCTTATTGGTGAGTTCATACATACAGGTTGTCCTCTACCCATGTCAGATGCCCTTTATTGGCCCGACTTTCTGAGGATTTTGATATATGACTCTAACCAGCATTTACATATTCCACCATTTCAGACTCCGAGAGGTGTTTCCACACATTTATGATCTGTGCCAAATCTACTGGGGTTGTGGCATTACCACTAGGGACTCACACCTTGCCAGAGTTGGCAGCGTGAACATTACCTGCTGTAGACATTTTTAATTAAGGCATTTCTATCACATTCACAATTAATAAAAAAAAAATTCCAAAAAAAAATTTTTTTTTTAAGTTATTGATTATGTCACCTGATCAATATTTATGATTGGCATATGTAAGAAATCAATAATTATCTCGCTGGGGCCTCCATTATATGTAAGAATATTTAATAATAAATATCTTGCGCTCGTACTTATGTCAGAATATTTATACTGCTCTGAATATAGCAGTGTATTTATTTATGGTTAATAAGCAAAGATCTGTGAAAAAGGAGAGTCTTCACCTATTGCCATAAATCAATGTCATGAATTCTTTTTAATTGATTAATTTCTTTTTAAAAGCATATACCAATCTTAGTGAGTACAGTCTACAGCGTGGAATATATATAAAAATATTTATTCTCAAGACATGCAAACACGATATATGATCAAACAAGAAGTGACACAAAACAATAACTCTGCATAAAAATACCAACTTCAAATAATCAATGCAATGTGATGTTTAGCTCAATAATGAAAGTGAAAGTAAAACAAAGTGAAACTAAAACAAAGTGAAATAAAACAAAGTGAAAGCAAAACTAAAGCAAGATTACCATTTCTTCCCAGGTATAGTGTAAGCCATAAATTAATGTTCTATATAAACAGACTACAATGGTCTGCGAATCACAGGGCCCAAAGTCATTCCACTGCAGAAGGAATGAGAATAAGCCATGCAAAACGGAAGACTTAAAATTGCAAATAATGCACTTGATCTGATATTAATAAAAATGTATAAAAACAAAAATCAGCTTTTTAGAGAAAAATCTACCATGGTTTATACGGCTGGGATTGTAATCTCATTACCCTTAAATATGCAATATAAAACATATAAGGAAGGAATAAACAATTGTTGAATAAAATCAAATAATATAGCAAGGCATATTTACCACACTTATGGCTGCTAGCTTCAAATCGTTACCAGAGTCCTAAGATGGATGCCTTTCTTAAGATGGTGGATTCCCTTCAAGTTTCAGATGAATGATGGGGATCAAGATAGAGTATGTCTGAATGAGTCTATCGAGTAATGTATTAGCGTGTGTGATGTAAGTGTGAGGTGTGTTGTCAGTAGTGTAAAGAGTGATGTGTCCCCCTCTCATCTGGGTTGGTCTTTTATATGGTAAGAACAAAGAGCTATAAAAATTACCATAAGTAAAACCCAGAGGGATGAAACATTATCCCTATTGGTTGGGATATTCTATACCTAAACTAGTGAGGTCAGAGACACACCCCTTTTGATAATTAACCCCATACTTGGATAATAAAATTAAGGATGATTCCTCTATATGTAAGATTAATCATATAACACAACATAAAACTTTGTCTAGACTCCCAGCACATACATAAATGTCCACCTGTATCTCCATAATTCACCTGGGCAAGTAATGCCATTCCAATAATTATATTATTTAACACAATATCATATTTTTATATGGAAATCTGAAATTATCTCAAGACTGCACCTGGTATTTCGTCTCCAGAGGGCAGTATCGTACCGTTCATTAGATTTTGTATGCAACATAATTAAAACAATTTGTTATCTGATGACCTATTGACCTGTCGGCTAGTGAAAAGCAATTACTTATTTGACCATGCCAAAGGGCTGTCAGATATAGTCTAGGTTTGGGAATATTTACGACACCTTGAGCACTAAACCAGTCCAAAGTGATTCTTATATAAACACTCCTACCACATGCCTTAACATGAAGTAATTTGTTTTTAAGACGCACAAGTCCTTACACATCATAGAAAAGTATACTTATATATATATATATATATTATATATCTAATATTATATAAGTATCAAGTTCACACTTCTATATTAATAAGAATACAATGTATTATCGTTAATATACATCTTACATATGATGATGTTTTCTATAAAAACTTATGTGGTTCATCTTAAATGTCTGCTAGAATATACTGGGGTATTGTCAATTGTTATATACTTATAGACAGACTGAGATATCCCCCCTTAACATAGCGTCAGACTGACTAAGTTTTATCTGATCGAGATGTCAAAAGAAATCTTATTTATGACAAAAGAAAATAGAAATGTCTGCTGAAAGTATAGGACCCTATTGTTGAAATTCTATGCTCTCTTGTAAGCTTGTACGAGACATTTTGTTTAACAAATATATATGAACTTTGTTTCACCTTAAAAACAAGATGGACGCCATCCTGTTCAGAATCTCTTATATGCATAATATGAAATATACATGGCTTTTAAAATCATTTTTCTTTTTACCTATTATTATTTTAATAACCCCCAACAGGCCCGACAATGTAGACCGGTAAAGAAGATCTTGATTCCAAGCTCTATTATATAGGGAACATCTAAAAATATGCCTATGAAGTAGCCTAAACATATTAGCTATTGTCTTGAGGTTGTCTGGAAAAACTGCAGTAAACTTCCTCTGCGTAGGCTCTCCCATTCCTCTAGCTTCATAGCTGTATATGTACAGTGTCAGACAATCTAAGACACTGCTGTCTCTTACTGCTAGTCGCATTAGATTTGGTCATGGTTTTCTTTGCTGGAGAGAAAGCTGCACATGACGATTTGTAGAGTAAAGATCCCCCTGCTGCTCTCACAATATCAGACCTTTGTGGGACTATCCATGAACAGACCAAAGTTGGCAGGATTATGAACCTGCGCAGGGAGACCCTAACGAATTTTGAGTCTATTGCCTTAAGCACACAGGCACAACTAGACAAAGCTTAGCCCCACCTTTGCTACATGGTAAAGGTTAAATGGTTTTGAGAATTAAGGTATCGGGGAGCTTTGTGGCAATTAACTGTGGAGAATTGAAAAAAACAACACATAATAGCAAATGATAAAAGCAGAACGTAGTCGGCAGGATTTGAACCTGCGCGGGGAGACCCCAATGGATTTCTAGTCCATCGCCTTAACCACTCGGCCACGACTACCTTCACCTTGATGGTAGGTGTGCTATTTGCAGGCTTGAGAAGTAGTAGAAAAAAACACCATTAAAGTAAAACTCAGTACAAAGTGAAGATCTAAGCCAGTGGTTCTTAACCTGGGTTCGATCGAACCCCAGGGGTTCGGTGAGTCAGTCTCGCGGGTTCGGCGGAGATCAAAACACACCCCTCCTGACACCCAATAGTATGTCCCCCCAACCCCCCCAGTGTGTGCCCTCCTGATACCCCATGGTATGCCCTCCCAACACCTCCCCCCCAGTGTGTGCCCTCCTGACACCCCATGGTATGCCCTCCCACCCCACCCCCCCAGTCACACTGATTTGCAGTAAATATTCATTATGTTTTTGTTTTTGTGTGAAAATCATGTTTTAATCATGGTTTTGTTCTTTACTGGTTTTGTTCATTTTGTGCACCTATGTATAAATATATACCCAAATATATACCTATGTTTTGAATTTGAAAAAATCATATTTTATTTCTCCAATTAAGAAGGGTTCGGTGAATGCACATATGAAACTGGTGGGGTTCAGTACCTCCAACAAGGTTAAGAACCACTGATCTAAGCACACATCTCTTGGTGAAGGTAAGTCCTCCATAAGGTTTGAATAACTAAAGAACAGACCGACAAATACCTACAAAAAGGCATTCAATTAGATATTCAGCTTTTAAAAATATTACTTTTCAGGATATGTGAAAAACATTGTACCATACGTTCTAAACTTTTGGCTTATGGCATGAAAAGCCTCTGGTCTGGAAACCTGAGAAAATGCCTATAGATGCAAGACCATGCCATTAGAAGTTCAGCTACCTGGAGACCGCTAATATCCCTTCATCCTTGCTCTATATACTCCAAAAGAGCTCCAACCTTCACGCCCCTGTGTGCTCTGTGTACGTTTTAAGTTCAAAGATGCTTTGTGGCTTATCCGAGACACTTGTTTAGATAAAAGCAGACATTTCAATATTGTAGGCATTCCTAACCTGAAGCAAGAGTATAGATGTTGTCCATGATAATTACACAAGCCACTAGTCGTACAGGAACCATAACTGCTGAAAGTCATATTATCATAAAGCAATCCAGGTACAGACCGTAGTTGGCAGGATTTGAACCTGCGCAGGGAAACCCCAATGGATTTCGAATCCATCGCCTTAACCACTCGGCCACAACTACATACGGTCTTGAAGGGCCTACCTTTACTAGATTGAAGAGGCTAACTTTGGAGTGCTATTCTTTGCTTTTTTTGTTCAGGCCTACCATCCCAATGCCCCAATCGCCCCACTGTTCTGAACCCACAAACCATCTTTTAACAAAATTCTGGCACCCTCTCTATGGACCCTATTCCTCTGCTGGGTGCCTGCCTTAGCACACAGATCTATGCCTGCACTGTCAGGGCAGAGTGATCTCCTGACCAACAGTGAAGGCATATTTCCAGTAGGGAAGAAGGCCATAAAGCTTCTCTTCTTCAGAAGACTATGAGTCCAAGACTTGCAATGCAAGTATCTCCCTGCATCGGCTTTATTCACACTGTTGATCTTCTGCTGATCCTTGAATATATTGCCCCACCGGTAATCAGATCATCAGTCTACAGGGGGCAGCAAGGACATAATTAGGAATAGCCTCTTTAGGGGCCCTTTCACACAGGTGGCTTCCATTCTCATCACCAGGGGATCTGTGAGGTGATTGGAGCAGAGCAGGGCAGATGACAGGTCCGTGTCTGCTCAGTTTTAGCAGAGCAGACAAAGACAGACCCTGCTCTGCTCTATGGGTGGCAGGGGGTAAATGGAATCCGCTGTCTCTTTTCACTTGACTGCCACCGATCCACCTAAAGGGAAAAGGATGCAGTCCTCCTCCATTTTGTAAGCAGGCCTGACCAGACTCGGAGGAGGTATTCAGGTTTAAACGGACACAAGTCCATGTATACTTGCTAGTGCATAGAAATGCATGGACCTTCCCATCAGGTGCACCTAAAATACGACAAATGGACCTGATCTAATCGCCCATGTGAAAGGGCCCTTAGCATGCAAATTTCTATGGTGGGGATTACTCACCACTATACTAATGAGAAAAGTGTGTGGGACTTTATCCTATTCCATCAACATAGCGATCACCATACAGGTTTTTCTCTTTTTCCAGGCTATGGCGCATCTTCTATAATCCTGACCATATCATTGTATGAACTATGTTGTATGTTGAATACTCAAAGGCTGCTGCACTCTCTATTCTTTGTTCAATGATCCCAGCCATCATTTAACTCAGGAGATTGGACACATCTATTAATGGAATGGGATTATTGTGGGGGGACTGGGCTGGAGATTCAGCATGTATTGCAGTCAGGGCTGCTTTTTGTAATCTAGGATCCCATCAGTTGAGGTCCTCAAAAGCTATTATCCCTTAATGTAAAATAGATCTTATGTTCAATAATGATATATGATGGAACACATTACCTTAAAATGTGTTGGAGAGAGATCAAACACTTTTCTATTGTTCGGAGGGCAACTATTTGCACCATGATACCACCAACAACCCATTGGAAATACCAGCTAGAGAGACTGGTTATAAATAAGAAGATTTATGATGTAGACCGGTAAAGAAGATCTTGATTCCAAGCTCTATTATATAGGGAACATCTAAAAATATGCCTAAGAAGTAGCCTAAACATATTAGCTATTGTCTTGAGGTTGTCTGGAAAAACTGCAGTAAACTTCCTCTGCGTAGGCTCTCCCATTCCTCTAGCTTCATAGCTGTATATGTACAGTGTCAGACAATCTAAGACACTGCTGTCTCTTACTGCTAGTCGCATTAGATTTGGTCATGGTTTTCTTTGCTGGAGAGAAAGCTGCACATGACGATTTGTAGAGTAAAGATCCCCCTGCTGCTCTCACAATATCAGACCTTTGTGGGACTATCCATGAACAGACCAAAGTTGGCAGGATTATGAACCTGCGCAGGGAGACCCTAACGAATTTTGAGTCTATTGCCTTAAGCACACAGGCACAACTAGACAAAGCTTAGCCCCACCTTTGCTACATGGTAAAGGTTAAATGGTTTTGAGAATTAAGGTATCGGGGAGCTTTGTGGCAATTAACTGTGGAGAATTGAAAAAAACAACACATAATAGCAAATGATAAAAGCAGAACGTAGTCGGCAGGATTTGAACCTGCGCGGGGAGACCCCAATGGATTTCTAGTCCATCGCCTTAACCACTCGGCCACGACTACCTTCACCTTGATGGTAGGTGTGCTATTTGCAGGCTTGAGAAGTAGTAGAAAAAAACACCATTAAAGTAAAACTCAGTACAAAGTGAAGATCTAAGCCAGTGGTTCTTAACCTGGGTTCGATCGAACCCCAGGGGTTCGGTGAGTCAGTCTCGCGGGTTCGGCGGAGATCAAAACACACCCCTCCTGACACCCAATAGTATGTCCCCCCAACCCCCCCAGTGTGTGCCCTCCTGATACCCCATGGTATGCCCTCCCAACACCTCCCCCCCAGTGTGTGCCCTCCTGACACCCCATGGTATGCCCTCCCACCCCACCCCCCCAGTCACACTGATTTGCAGTAAATATTCATTATGTTTTTGTTTTTGTGTGAAAATCATGTTTTAATCATGGTTTTGTTCTTTACTGGTTTTGTTCATTTTGTGCACCTATGTATAAATATATACCCAAATATATACCTATGTTTTGAATTTGAAAAAATCATATTTTATTTCTCCAATTAAGAAGGGTTCGGTGAATGCACATATGAAACTGGTGGGGTTCAGTACCTCCAACAAGGTTAAGAACCACTGATCTAAGCACACATCTCTTGGTGAAGGTAAGTCCTCCATAAGGTTTGAATAACTAAAGAACAGACCGACAAATACCTACAAAAAGGCATTCAATTAGATATTCAGCTTTTAAAAATATTACTTTTCAGGATATGTGAAAAACATTGTACCATACGTTCTAAACTTTTGGCTTATGGCATGAAAAGCCTCTGGTCTGGAAACCTGAGAAAATGCCTATAGATGCAAGACCATGCCATTAGAAGTTCAGCTACCTGGAGACCGCTAATATCCCTTCATCCTTGCTCTATATACTCCAAAAGAGCTCCAACCTTCACGCCCCTGTGTGCTCTGTGTACGTTTTAAGTTCAAAGATGCTTTGTGGCTTATCCGAGACACTTGTTTAGATAAAAGCAGACATTTCAATATTGTAGGCATTCCTAACCTGAAGCAAGAGTATAGATGTTGTCCATGATAATTACACAAGCCACTAGTCGTACAGGAACCATAACTGCTGAAAGTCATATTATCATAAAGCAATCCAGGTACAGACCGTAGTTGGCAGGATTTGAACTTGCGCAGGGAAACCCCAATGGATTTCGAATCCATCGCCTTAACCACTCGGCCACAACTACATACGGTCTTGAAGGGCCTACCTTTACTAGATTGAAGAGGCTAACTTTGGAGTGCTATTCTTTGCTTTTTTTGTTCAGGCCTACCATCCCAATGCCCCAATCGCCCCACTGTTCTGAACCCACAAACCATCTTTTAACAAAATTCTGGCACCCTCTCTATGGACCCTATTCCTCTGCTGGGTGCCTGCCTTAGCACACAGATCTATGCCTGCACTGTCAGGGCAGAGTGATCTCCTGACCAACAGTGAAGGCATATTTCCAGTAGGGAAGAAGGCCATAAAGCTTCTCTTCTTCAGAAGACTATGAGTCCAAGACTTGCAATGCAAGTATCTCCCTGCATCGGCTTTATTCACACTGTTGATCTTCTGCTGATCCTTGAATATATTGCCCCACCGGTAATCAGATCATCAGTCTACAGGGGGCAGCAAGGACATAATTAGGAATAGCCTCTTTAGGGGCCCTTTCACACAGGTGGCTTCCATTCTCATCACCAGGGGATCTGTGAGGTGATTGGAGCAGAGCAGGGCAGATGACAGGTCCGTGTCTGCTCAGTTTTAGCAGAGCAGACAAAGACAGACCCTGCTCTGCTCTATGGGTGGCAGGGGGTAAATGGAATCCGCTGTCTCTTTTCACTTGACTGCCACCGATCCACCTAAAGGGAAAAGGATGCAGTCCTCCTCCATTTTGTAAGCAGGCCTGACCAGACTCGGAGGAGGTATTCAGGTTTAAACGGACACAAGTCCATGTATACTTGCTAGTGCATAGGAATGCATGGACCTTCCCATCAGGTGCACCTAAAATACGACAAATGGACCTGATCTAATCGCCCATGTGAAAGGGCCCTTAGCATGCAAATTTCTATGGTGGGGATTACTCACCACTATACTAATGAGAAAAGTGTGTGGGACTTTATCCTATTCCATCAACATAGCGATCACCATACAGGTTTTTCTCTTTTTCCAGGCTATGGCGCATCTTCTATAATCCTGACCATATCATTGTATGAACTATGTTGTATGTTGAATACTCAAAGGCTGCTGCACTCTCTATTCTTTGTTCAATGATCCCAGCCATCATTTAACTCAGGAGATTGGACACATCTATTAATGGAATGGGATTATTGTGGGGGGACTGGGCTGGAGATTCAGCATGTATTGCAGTCAGGGCTGCTTTTTGTAATCTAGGATCCCATCAGTTGAGGTCCTCAAAAGCTATTATCCCTTAATGTAAAATAGATCTTATGTTCAATAATGATATATGATGGAACACATTACCTTAAAATGTGTTGGAGAGAGATCAAACACTTTTCTATTGTTCGGAGGGCAACTATTTGCACCATGATACCACCAACAACCCATTGGAAATACCAGCTAGAGAGACTGGTTATAAATAAGAAGATTTACGATGTAGACCGGTAAAGAAGATCTTGATTCCAAGCTCTATTATATAGGGAACATCTAAAAATATGCCTAAGAAGTAGCCTAAACATATTAGCTATTGTCTTGAGGTTGTCTGGAAAAACTGCAGTAAACTTCCTCTGCGTAGGCTCTCCCATTCCTCTAGCTTCATAGCTGTATATGTACAGTGTCAGACAATCTAAGACACTGCTGTCTCTTACTGCTAGTCGCATTAGATTTGGTCATGGTTTTCTTTGCTGGAGAGAAAGCTGCACATGACGATTTGTAGAGTAAAGATCCCCCTGCTGCTCTCACAATATCAGACCTTTGTGGGACTATCCATGAACAGACCAAAGTTGGCAGGATTATGAACCTGCGCAGGGAGACCCTAACGAATTTTGAGTCTATTGCCTTAAGCACACAGGCACAACTAGACAAAGCTTAGCCCCACCTTTGCTACATGGTAAAGGTTAAATGGTTTTGAGAATTAAGGTATCGGGGAGCTTTGTGGCAATTAACTGTGGAGAATTGAAAAAAACAACACATAATAGCAAATGATAAAAGCAGAACGTAGTCGGCAGGATTTGAACCTGCGCGGGGAGACCCCAATGGATTTCTAGTCCATCGCCTTAACCACTCGGCCACGACTACCTTCACCTTGATGGTAGGTGTGCTATTTGCAGGCTTGAGAAGTAGTAGAAAAAAACACCATTAAAGTAAAACTCAGTACAAAGTGAAGATCTAAGCCAGTGGTTCTTAACCTGGGTTCGATCGAACCCCAGGGGTTCGGTGAGTCAGTCTCGCGGGTTCGGCGGAGATCAAAACACACCCCTCCTGACACCCAATAGTATGTCCCCCCAACCCCCCCAGTGTGTGCCCTCCTGATACCCCATGGTATGCCCTCCCAACACCTCCCCCCCAGTGTGTGCCCTCCTGACACCCCATGGTATGCCCTCCCACCCCACCCCCCCAGTCACACTGATTTGCAGTAAATATTCATTATGTTTTTGTTTTTGTGTGAAAATCATGTTTTAATCATGGTTTTGTTCTTTACTGGTTTTGTTCATTTTGTGCACCTATGTATAAATATATACCCAAATATATACCTATGTTTTGAATTTGAAAAAATCATATTTTATTTCTCCAATTAAGAAGGGTTCGGTGAATGCACATATGAAACTGGTGGGGTTCAGTACCTCCAACAAGGTTAAGAACCACTGATCTAAGCACACATCTCTTGGTGAAGGTAAGTCCTCCATAAGGTTTGAATAACTAAAGAACAGACCGACAAATACCTACAAAAAGGCATTCAATTAGATATTCAGCTTTTAAAAATATTACTTTTCAGGATATGTGAAAAACATTGTACCATACGTTCTAAACTTTTGGCTTATGGCATGAAAAGCCTCTGGTCTGGAAACCTGAGAAAATGCCTATAGATGCAAGACCATGCCATTAGAAGTTCAGCTACCTGGAGACCGCTAATATCCCTTCATCCTTGCTCTATATACTCCAAAAGAGCTCCAACCTTCACGCCCCTGTGTGCTCTGTGTACGTTTTAAGTTCAAAGATGCTTTGTGGCTTATCCGAGACACTTGTTTAGATAAAAGCAGACATTTCAATATTGTAGGCATTCCTAACCTGAAGCAAGAGTATAGATGTTGTCCATGATAATTACACAAGCCACTAGTCGTACAGGAACCATAACTGCTGAAAGTCATATTATCATAAAGCAATCCAGGTACAGACCGTAGTTGGCAGGATTTGAACCTGCGCAGGGAAACCCCAATGGATTTCGAATCCATCGCCTTAACCACTCGGCCACAACTACATACGGTCTTGAAGGGCCTACCTTTACTAGATTGAAGAGGCTAACTTTGGAGTGCTATTCTTTGCTTTTTTTGTTCAGGCCTACCATCCCAATGCCCCAATCGCCCCACTGTTCTGAACCCACAAACCATCTTTTAACAAAATTCTGGCACCCTCTCTATGGACCCTATTCCTCTGCTGGGTGCCTGCCTTAGCACACAGATCTATGCCTGCACTGTCAGGGCAGAGTGATCTCCTGACCAACAGTGAAGGCATATTTCCAGTAGGGAAGAAGGCCATAAAGCTTCTCTTCTTCAGAAGACTATGAGTCCAAGACTTGCAATGCAAGTATCTCCCTGCATCGGCTTTATTCACACTGTTGATCTTCTGCTGATCCTTGAATATATTGCCCCACCGGTAATCAGATCATCAGTCTACAGGGGGCAGCAAGGACATAATTAGGAATAGCCTCTTTAGGGGCCCTTTCACACAGGTGGCTTCCATTCTCATCACCAGGGGATCTGTGAGGTGATTGGAGCAGAGCAGGGCAGATGACAGGTCCGTGTCTGCTCAGTTTTAGCAGAGCAGACAAAGACAGACCCTGCTCTGCTCTATGGGTGGCAGGGGGTAAATGGAATCCGCTGTCTCTTTTCACTTGACTGCCACCGATCCACCTAAAGGGAAAAGGATGCAGTCCTCCTCCATTTTGTAAGCAGGCCTGACCAGACTCGGAGGAGGTATTCAGGTTTAAACGGACACAAGTCCATGTATACTTGCTAGTGCATAGAAATGCATGGACCTTCCCATCAGGTGCACCTAAAATACGACAAATGGACCTGATCTAATCGCCCATGTGAAAGGGCCCTTAGCATGCAAATTTCTATGGTGGGGATTACTCACCACTATACTAATGAGAAAAGTGTGTGGGACTTTATCCTATTCCATCAACATAGCGATCACCATACAGGTTTTTCTCTTTTTCCAGGCTATGGCGCATCTTCTATAATCCTGACCATATCATTGTATGAACTATGTTGTATGTTGAATACTCAAAGGCTGCTGCACTCTCTATTCTTTGTTCAATGATCCCAGCCATCATTTAACTCAGGAGATTGGACACATCTATTAATGGAATGGGATTATTGTGGGGGGACTGGGCTGGAGATTCAGCATGTATTGCAGTCAGGGCTGCTTTTTGTAATCTAGGATCCCATCAGTTGAGGTCCTCAAAAGCTATTATCCCTTAATGTAAAATAGATCTTATGTTCAATAATGATATATGATGGAACACATTACCTTAAAATGTGTTGGAGAGAGATCAAACACTTTTCTATTGTTCGGAGGGCAACTATTTGCACCATGATACCACCAACAACCCATTGGAAATACCAGCTAGAGAGACTGGTTATAAATAAGAAGATTTATGATGTAGACCGGTAAAGAAGATCTTGATTCCAAGCTCTATTATATAGGGAACATCTAAAAATATGCCTAAGAAGTAGCCTAAACATATTAGCTATTGTCTTGAGGTTGTCTGGAAAAACTGCAGTAAACTTCCTCTGCGTAGGCTCTCCCATTCCTCTAGCTTCATAGCTGTATATGTACAGTGTCAGACAATCTAAGACACTGCTGTCTCTTACTGCTAGTCGCATTAGATTTGGTCATGGTTTTCTTTGCTGGAGAGAAAGCTGCACATGACGATTTGTAGAGTAAAGATCCCCCTGCTGCTCTCACAATATCAGACCTTTGTGGGACTATCCATGAACAGACCAAAGTTGGCAGGATTATGAACCTGCGCAGGGAGACCCTAACGAATTTTGAGTCTATTGCCTTAAGCACACAGGCACAACTAGACAAAGCTTAGCCCCACCTTTGCTACATGGTAAAGGTTAAATGGTTTTGAGAATTAAGGTATCGGGGAGCTTTGTGGCAATTAACTGTGGAGAATTGAAAAAAACAACACATAATAGCAAATGATAAAAGCAGAACGTAGTCGGCAGGATTTGAACCTGCGCGGGGAGACCCCAATGGATTTCTAGTCCATCGCCTTAACCACTCGGCCACGACTACCTTCACCTTGATGGTAGGTGTGCTATTTGCAGGCTTGAGAAGTAGTAGAAAAAAACACCATTAAAGTAAAACTCAGTACAAAGTGAAGATCTAAGCCAGTGGTTCTTAACCTGGGTTCGATCGAACCCCAGGGGTTCGGTGAGTCAGTCTCGCGGGTTCGGCGGAGATCAAAACACACCCCTCCTGACACCCAATAGTATGTCCCCCCAACCCCCCCAGTGTGTGCCCTCCTGATACCCCATGGTATGCCCTCCCAACACCTCCCCCCCAGTGTGTGCCCTCCTGACACCCCATGGTATGCCCTCCCACCCCACCCCCCCAGTCACACTGATTTGCAGTAAATATTCATTATGTTTTTGTTTTTGTGTGAAAATCATGTTTTAATCATGGTTTTGTTCTTTACTGGTTTTGTTCATTTTGTGCACCTATGTATAAATATATACCCAAATATATACCTATGTTTTGAATTTGAAAAAATCATATTTTATTTCTCCAATTAAGAAGGGTTCGGTGAATGCACATATGAAACTGGTGGGGTTCAGTACCTCCAACAAGGTTAAGAACCACTGATCTAAGCACACATCTCTTGGTGAAGGTAAGTCCTCCATAAGGTTTGAATAACTAAAGAACAGACCGACAAATACCTACAAAAAGGCATTCAATTAGATATTCAGCTTTTAAAAATATTACTTTTCAGGATATGTGAAAAACATTGTACCATACGTTCTAAACTTTTGGCTTATGGCATGAAAAGCCTCTGGTCTGGAAACCTGAGAAAATGCCTATAGATGCAAGACCATGCCATTAGAAGTTCAGCTACCTGGAGACCGCTAATATCCCTTCATCCTTGCTCTATATACTCCAAAAGAGCTCCAACCTTCACGCCCCTGTGTGCTCTGTGTACGTTTTAAGTTCAAAGATGCTTTGTGGCTTATCCGAGACACTTGTTTAGATAAAAGCAGACATTTCAATATTGTAGGCATTCCTAACCTGAAGCAAGAGTATAGATGTTGTCCATGATAATTACACAAGCCACTAGTCGTACAGGAACCATAACTGCTGAAAGTCATATTATCATAAAGCAATCCAGGTACAGACCGTAGTTGGCAGGATTTGAACTTGCGCAGGGAAACCCCAATGGATTTCGAATCCATCGCCTTAACCACTCGGCCACAACTACATACGGTCTTGAAGGGCCTACCTTTACTAGATTGAAGAGGCTAACTTTGGAGTGCTATTCTTTGCTTTTTTTGTTCAGGCCTACCATCCCAATGCCCCAATCGCCCCACTGTTCTGAACCCACAAACCATCTTTTAACAAAATTCTGGCACCCTCTCTATGGACCCTATTCCTCTGCTGGGTGCCTGCCTTAGCACACAGATCTATGCCTGCACTGTCAGGGCAGAGTGATCTCCTGACCAACAGTGAAGGCATATTTCCAGTAGGGAAGAAGGCCATAAAGCTTCTCTTCTTCAGAAGACTATGAGTCCAAGACTTGCAATGCAAGTATCTCCCTGCATCGGCTTTATTCACACTGTTGATCTTCTGCTGATCCTTGAATATATTGCCCCACCGGTAATCAGATCATCAGTCTACAGGGGGCAGCAAGGACATAATTAGGAATAGCCTCTTTAGGGGCCCTTTCACACAGGTGGCTTCCATTCTCATCACCAGGGGATCTGTGAGGTGATTGGAGCAGAGCAGGGCAGATGACAGGTCCGTGTCTGCTCAGTTTTAGCAGAGCAGACAAAGACAGACCCTGCTCTGCTCTATGGGTGGCAGGGGGTAAATGGAATCCGCTGTCTCTTTTCACTTGACTGCCACCGATCCACCTAAAGGGAAAAGGATGCAGTCCTCCTCCATTTTGTAAGCAGGCCTGACCAGACTCGGAGGAGGTATTCAGGTTTAAACGGACACAAGTCCATGTATACTTGCTAGTGCATAGGAATGCATGGACCTTCCCATCAGGTGCACCTAAAATACGACAAATGGACCTGATCTAATCGCCCATGTGAAAGGGCCCTTAGCATGCAAATTTCTATGGTGGGGATTACTCACCACTATACTAATGAGAAAAGTGTGTGGGACTTTATCCTATTCCATCAACATAGCGATCACCATACAGGTTTTTCTCTTTTTCCAGGCTATGGCGCATCTTCTATAATCCTGACCATATCATTGTATGAACTATGTTGTATGTTGAATACTCAAAGGCTGCTGCACTCTCTATTCTTTGTTCAATGATCCCAGCCATCATTTAACTCAGGAGATTGGACACATCTATTAATGGAATGGGATTATTGTGGGGGGACTGGGCTGGAGATTCAGCATGTATTGCAGTCAGGGCTGCTTTTTGTAATCTAGGATCCCATCAGTTGAGGTCCTCAAAAGCTATTATCCCTTAATGTAAAATAGATCTTATGTTCAATAATGATATATGATGGAACACATTACCTTAAAATGTGTTGGAGAGAGATCAAACACTTTTCTATTGTTCGGAGGGCAACTATTTGCACCATGATACCACCAACAACCCATTGGAAATACCAGCTAGAGAGACTGGTTATAAATAAGAAGATTTACGATGTAGACCGGTAAAGAAGATCTTGATTCCAAGCTCTATTATATAGGGAACATCTAAAAATATGCCTAAGAAGTAGCCTAAACATATTAGCTATTGTCTTGAGGTTGTCTGGAAAAACTGCAGTAAACTTCCTCTGCGTAGGCTCTCCCATTCCTCTAGCTTCATAGCTGTATATGTACAGTGTCAGACAATCTAAGACACTGCTGTCTCTTACTGCTAGTCGCATTAGATTTGGTCATGGTTTTCTTTGCTGGAGAGAAAGCTGCACATGACGATTTGTAGAGTAAAGATCCCCCTGCTGCTCTCACAATATCAGACCTTTGTGGGACTATCCATGAACAGACCAAAGTTGGCAGGATTATGAACCTGCGCAGGGAGACCCTAACGAATTTTGAGTCTATTGCCTTAAGCACACAGGCACAACTAGACAAAGCTTAGCCCCACCTTTGCTACATGGTAAAGGTTAAATGGTTTTGAGAATTAAGGTATCGGGGAGCTTTGTGGCAATTAACTGTGGAGAATTGAAAAAAACAACACATAATAGCAAATGATAAAAGCAGAACGTAGTCGGCAGGATTTGAACCTGCGCGGGGAGACCCCAATGGATTTCTAGTCCATCGCCTTAACCACTCGGCCACGACTACCTTCACCTTGATGGTAGGTGTGCTATTTGCAGGCTTGAGAAGTAGTAGAAAAAAACACCATTAAAGTAAAACTCAGTACAAAGTGAAGATCTAAGCCAGTGGTTCTTAACCTGGGTTCGATCGAACCCCAGGGGTTCGGTGAGTCAGTCTCGCGGGTTCGGCGGAGATCAAAACACACCCCTCCTGACACCCAATAGTATGTCCCCCCAACCCCCCCAGTGTGTGCCCTCCTGATACCCCATGGTATGCCCTCCCAACACCTCCCCCCCAGTGTGTGCCCTCCTGACACCCCATGGTATGCCCTCCCACCCCACCCCCCCAGTCACACTGATTTGCAGTAAATATTCATTATGTTTTTGTTTTTGTGTGAAAATCATGTTTTAATCATGGTTTTGTTCTTTACTGGTTTTGTTCATTTTGTGCACCTATGTATAAATATATACCCAAATATATACCTATGTTTTGAATTTGAAAAAATCATATTTTATTTCTCCAATTAAGAAGGGTTCGGTGAATGCACATATGAAACTGGTGGGGTTCAGTACCTCCAACAAGGTTAAGAACCACTGATCTAAGCACACATCTCTTGGTGAAGGTAAGTCCTCCATAAGGTTTGAATAACTAAAGAACAGACCGACAAATACCTACAAAAAGGCATTCAATTAGATATTCAGCTTTTAAAAATATTACTTTTCAGGATATGTGAAAAACATTGTACCATACGTTCTAAACTTTTGGCTTATGGCATGAAAAGCCTCTGGTCTGTAAACCTGAGAAAATGCCTATAGATGCAAGACCATGCCATTAGAAGTTCAGCTACCTGGAGACCGCTAATATCCCTTCATCCTTGCTCTATATACTCCAAAAGTGCTCCAACCTTCACGCCCCTGGGTGCTCTGTGTACGTTTTAAGTTCAAAGATGCTTTGTGGCTTATCCGAGACACTTGTTTAGATAAAAGCAGACATTTCAATATTGTAGGCATTCCTAACCTGAAGCAAGAGTATAGATGTTGTCCATGATAATTACACAAGCCACTAGTCGTACAGAAACCAATTACTGCTGAAAGTCATATTATCATAAAGCAATCAAGGTACTGACCGTAGTTGGCAGGATTTGAACCTGCGCAGGGAAACCCCAATGGATGTCGAATCCATCGCCTTAACCACTCGGCCACAACTACATACGGTCTTGAAGGGCCTACCTTTACTAGATTGAAGAGGCTAACTTTGGAGTGCTATTCTTTACTTTTTTTGTTCAGGCCTACCATCCCAATGCCCCAATCGCCCCACTGTTCTGGACCCACAAACCATCTTTTAACAAAATTCTGGCACCCTCTCTATGGACCCTATTCCTCTGCTGGGTGCCTGCCTTAGCACACAGATCTATGCCTGCACTGTCAGGGCAGAGTGATCTCCTGACCAACAGTGAAGGCATATTTCCAGTAGGGAAGAAGGCCATAAAGCTTCTCTTCTTCAGGAGACTATGAGTCCAAGACTTGCAATGCAAGTATCTCCCTGCATCGGCTTTATTCACACTGTTGATCTTCTGCTGATCCTTGAATATATTGCCCCACCGGTAATCAGATCATCAGTCTACAGGGGGCAGCAAGGACATAATTAGGAATAGCCTCTTTAGGGGCCCTTTCACACAGGTGGCTTCCATTCTCATCACCAGGGGATCTGTGAGGTGATTGGAGCAGAGCAGGGCAGATGACAGGTCCGTGTCTGCTCAGTTTTAGCAGAGCAGACAAAGACAGACCCTGCTCTGCTCTATGGGTGGCAGGGGGTAAATGGAATCCGCTGTCTCTTTTCACTTGACTGCCACCGATCCACCTAAAGGGAAAAGGATGCAGTCCTCCTCCATTTTTTAAGCAGGCCTGACCAGACTCGGAGGAGGTATTCAGGTTTAAACGGACACAAGTCCATGTATACTTGCTAGTGCATAGGAATGCATGGACCTTCCCATCAGGTGCACCTAAAATACGACAAATGGACCTAATCTAATCGCCCATGTGAAAGGGCCCTTAGCATGCAAATTTCTATGGTGGGGATTACTCACCACTATACTAATGAGAAAAGTGTGTGGGACTTTCTCCTATTCCTTCAACATAGCGATCACCATACAGGTTTTTCTCTTTTTCCAGGCTATGGCGCATCTTCTATAATCCTGACCATACCATTGTATGAACTATGTTGTATGTTGAATACTCAAAGGCTGCTGCACTCTCTATTCTTTGTTCAATGATCCCAGCCATCATTTAACTCAGGAGATTGGACACATCTATTAATGGAATGGGATTATTGTGGGGGGACTGGGCTGGAGATTCAGCATGTATTGCAGTCAGGGCTGCTTTTTGTAATCTAGGATCCCATCAGTTGAGGTCCTCAAAAGCTATTATCCCTTAATGTAAAATAGATCTTATGTTCAATAATGATATATGATGGAACACATTACCTTAAAATGTGTTGGGGAGAGATCAAACACTTTTCTATTGTTCGGAGGGCAACTATTTGCACCATGATACCACCAACAACCCATTGGAAATACCAGCTAGAGAGACTGGTTATAAATAAGAAGATTTATGATGTAGACCGGTAAAGAAGATCTTGATTCCAAGCTCTATTATATAGGGAACATCTAAAAATATGCCTAAGAAGTAGCCTAAACATATTAGCTATTGTCTTGAGGTTGTCTGGAAAAACTGCAGTAAACTTCCTCTGCGTAGGCTCTCCCATTCCTCTAGCTTCATAGCTTTATATGTACAGTGTCAGACAATCTAAGACACTGCTGTCTCTTACTGCTAGTCGCATTAGATTTGGTCATAGTTTTCTTTTCTGGAGAGAAAGCTGCACATGACGATTTGTAGAGTAAAGATCCCCCTGCTGCTCTCACAATATCAGACCTTCGTGGGACTATCCATGAACAGACCAAAGTTGGCAGGATTATGAACCTGCGCAGGGAGACCCTAACGAATTTTGAGTCTATTGCCTTAAGCACACAGGCAGAACTAGACAAAGCTTAGCCCCACCTTTGCTACATGGTAAAGGTTAAATGGTTTTGAGAATTAAGGTATCGGGGAGCTTTGTGGCAATTAACTGTGGAGAATTGAAAAAAACAACACATAATAGCAAATGATAAAAGCAGAACATAGTCAGCAGGATTTAAACCTGCGCGGGGAGACCCCAATGGATTTCTAGTCCATCGCCTTAACCACTCGGCCACGACTACCTTCACCTTGATGGTAGGAGTGGTATTTGCAGGCTTGAGAAGTAGTAGAAAAAAACACCATTAAAGTAAAACTCAGTACAAAGTGAAGATCTAAGCACACATCTCTTGGTGAAGGTAAGTCCTCCATAAGGTTTGAATAACTAAAGAACAGACCGAAAAATACCTACAAAAAGGCATTCAAATAGATATTCAGCTTTTAAAAATATTACTTTTCAGGATATGTGAAAAACATTGTACCATACGTTCTAAACTTTTGACTTATGGCATGAAAAGTCTCTGGTCTGGAAACCTGAGAAAATGCCTATAGATGCAAGACCATGCCATTAGAAGTTCAGCTACCTGGAGACCGCTAATATCCCTTCATCCTTGCTCTATATACTCCAAAAGAGCTCCAACCTTCACGCCCCTGTGTGCTCTGTGTACGTTTTAAGTTCAAAGATGCTTTGTGGCTTATCCGAGACACTTGTTTAGATAAAAGCAGACATTTCAATATTGTAGGCATTCCTAACCTGAAGCAAGAGTATAGATGTTGTCCATGATAATTACACAAGCCACTAGTCGTACAGGAACCATAACAGCTGAAAGTCATATTATCATAAAGCAATCCAGGTACAGACCATAGTTGGCAGGATTTGAACATGCGCAGAGAAACCCCAATGGATTTCGAATCCATCGCCTTAACCACTCGGCCAAAACTACATACGGTCTTGAAGGGCCTACCTTTACTAAATTGAAGAGGCTAACTTTGGAGTGCTATTCTTTGCTTTTTTAGTTCAGGCATAACATCCCAATGCCCCAATTGCCCCACTGTTCTGGACCCACAAACCATCTTTTAACAAAATTCTGGCACCCTCTCTATGGACCCTATTCCTCTGCTGGGTGCCTGCCATAGCACACAGATCTATGCCTGCACTGTCAGGGCAGAGTGATCTCCTGACCAACAGTGAAGGCATATTTCCAGTTGGGAAGAAGGCCATAAAGCTTCTCTTCTTCAGAAGACTATGAGTCCAAGACTTGCAATGCAAGTATCTCCCTGCATCGGCTTTATTCACACTGTTGATCTTCTGCTGATCCTTGAATATATTGCCCCACCGGTAATCAGATCATTAGTCTACAGGGGGCAGCAAGGACATAATTAGGAATAGCCTCTTTAGGGGCCCTTTTACACAGGTGGCCTCCATTCTCATCACCAGGGGATCTGTGAGGTGATTGGAGCAGAGCAGGGCAGATGACAGGTCCGTGTCTGCTCAGTTTTAGCAGAGCAGACAAAGACAGACCCTGCTCTGCTCTATGGGTGGCAGGGGGTAAATGGACTCCGCTGTCTCTTTTCACTTGACTGCCACCGATCCACCTAAAGGGAAAAGGATGCAGTCCTCCTCCATTTTTTAAGCAGGGCTGACCAGACTCGGAGGAGGTATTCAGGTTTAAACGGACACAAGTCCATGTACACTTGCTAGTGCATAGGAATGCATGGACCTTCCCATCAGGTGCACCTAAAATATGACAAATGGACCTGATCTAATCGCCCATGTGAAAGGGCCCTTAGCATGCAAATTTCTATGGTGGGGATTACTCACCACTATACTAATGAGAAAAGTGTGTGGGACTTTCTCCTATTCCATCAACATAGCGATCACCTACAGGTTTTTCTCTTTTTCCAGGCTATGGCGCATCTTCTATAATCCTGACCATACCATTGTATGAACTATGTTGTATGTTGAATACTCAAAGGCTGCTGCACTCTCTATTCTTTGTTCAATGATCCTAGCAATCATTTAACTCAGGAGATTGGACACATCTATTAATGGAATGGGATTATTGTGGGGGGACTGGGCTGGAGATTCAGCATGTATTGCAGTCAGGGCTGCTTTTTGTAATCTAGGATCCCATCAGTTGAGGCCCTCAAAAGCTATTATCCCTTAATGTAAAATAGATCTTATGTTCAATAATGATATATGATGGAACGCATTACCTTAAAATGTGTTGGAGAGAGATCAAACACTTTTCTATTGTTCGGAGGGCAACTATTTGCACCATGATACCACCAACAACCCATTGGAAATACCAGCTAGAGAGACTGGTTATAAATAAGAAGATTTATGATGTAGACCGGTAAAGAAGATCTTGATTCCAAGCTCTATTATATAGGGAACATCTAAAAATATGCCTAAGAAGTAGCCTAAACATATTAGCTATTGTCTTGAGGTTGTCTGGAAAAACTGCAGTAAACTTCCTCTGCGTAGGCTCTCCCATTCCTCTAGCTTCATAGCTGTATATGTACAGTGTCAGACAATCTAAGACACTGCTGTCTCTTACTGCTAGTCGCATTAGATTTGGTCATGGTTTTCTTTGCTGGAGAGAAAGCTGCACATGACGATTTGTAGAGTAAAGATCCCCCTGCTGCTCTCACAATATCAGACCTTTGTGGGACTATCCATGAACAGTCCAAAGTTGGCAGGATTATGAACCTGCGCAGGGAGACCCTAACGAATTTTGAGTCTATTGCCTTAAGCACACAGGCACAACTAGACAAAGCTTAGCCCCACCTTTGCTACATGGTAAAGGTTAAATGGTTTTGAGAATTAAGGTATCGGGGAGCTTTGTGGCAATTAACTGTGGAGAATTGAAAAAAACAACACATAATAGCAAATGATAAAAGCAGAACGTAGTAAGCAGGATTTGAACCTGCGCTGGGAGACCCCAATGGATTTCTAGTCCATCGCCTTAACCACTCGGCCACGACTACCTTCACCTCGATGGTAGGTGTGCTATTTGCAGGCTTGAGAAGTAGTAGAAAAAAACACCATTAAAGTAAAACTCAGTACAAAGTGAAGATCTAAGCCAGTGGTTCTTAACCTGGGTTCGATCGAACCCCAGGGGTTCGGTGAGTCAGTCTCGCGGGTTCGGCGGAGATCAAAACACACCCCTCCTGACACCCAATAGTATGTCCTCCCAACCCCCCCAGTGTGTGCCCTCCTGATACCCCATGGTATGCCCTCCCAACACCTCCCCCCCAGTGTGTGCCCTCCTGACACCCCATGGTATGCCCTCCCACCCCCACCCCCAGTCACACTGATTTGCAGTAAATATTCATTATGTTTTTGTTTTTGTGTGAAAATCATGTTTTAATCATGGTTTTGTTCTTTACTGGTTTTGTTCATTTTGTGCACCTATGTATAAATATATACCCAAATATATACCTATGTTTTGAATTTGAAAAAATCATATTTTATTTTTCCAATTAAGAAGGGTTCGGTGAATGCACATATGAAACTGGTGGGGTTCAGTACCTCCAACAAGGTTAAGAACCACTGATCTAAGCACACATCTCTTGGTGAAGGTAAGTCCTCCATAAGGTTTGAATAACTAAAGAACAGACCGACAAATACCTACAAAAAGGCATTCAATTAGATATTCAGCTTTTAAAAATATTACTTTTCAGGATATGTGAAAAACATTGTACCATACGTTCTAAACTTTTGGCTTATGGCATGAAAAGCCTCTGGTCTGTAAACCTGAGAAAATGCCTATAGATGCAAGACCATGCCATTAGAAGTTCAGCTACCTGGAGACCGCTAATATCCCTTCATCCTTGCTCTATATACTCCAAAAGAGCTCCAACCTTCACGCCCCTGTGTGCTCTGTGTACGTTTTAAGTTCAAAGATGCTTTGTGGCTTATCCGAGACACTTGTTTAGATAAAAGCAGACATTTCAATATTGTAGGCATTCCTAACCTGAAGCAAGAGTATAGATGTTGTCCATGATAATTACACAAGCCACTAGTCGTACAGAAACCAATTACTGCTGAAAGTCATATTATCATAAAGCAATCAAGGTACAGACCGTAGTTAACAGGATTTGAACCAGCGCAGGGAAACCCCAATGGATTTCGAATCCATCGCCTTAACCACTCGGCCACAACTACATACGGTTTTGAAGGGCCTACCTTTACTAGATTGAAGAGGCTAACTTTGGAGTGCTATTCTTTGCTTTTTTTGTTCAGGCCTACCATCCCAATGCCCCAATCGACCCACTGTTCTGGACCCACAAACCATCTTTTAACAAAATTCTGGCACCCTCTCTATGGACCCTATTCCTCTGCTGGGTGCCTGCCTTAGCACACAGATCTATGCCTGCACTGTCAGGGCAGAGTGATCTCCTGACCAACAGTGAAGGCATATTTCCAGTAGGGAAGAAGGCCATAAAGCTTCTCTTCTTCAGAAGACTATGAGTCCAAGACTTGCAATGCAAGTATCTCCCTGCATCGGCTTTATTCACACTGTTGATCTTCTGCTGATCCTTGAATATATTGCCCCACCGGTAATCAGATCATCAGTCTACAGGGGGCAGCAAGGACATAATTAGGAATAGCCTCTTTAGGGGCCCTTTCACACAGGTGGCTTCCATTCTCATCACCAGGGGATCTGTGAGGTGATTGGAGCAGAGCAGGGCAGATGACAGGTCTGTGTCTGCTCAGTTTTAGCAGAGCAGACAAAGACAGACCCTGCTCTGCTCTATGGGTGACAGGGGGTAAATGGAATCCGCTGTCTCTTTTCACTTGACTGCCACCGATCCACCTAAAGGGAAAAGGATGCAGTCCTCCTCCATTTTTTAAGCAGGCCTGACCAGACTCGGAGGAGGTATTCAGGTTTAAACGGACACAAGTCCATGTATACTTGCTAGTGCATAGGAATGCATGGACCTTCCCATCAGGTGCACCTAAAATACGACAAATGGACCTAATCTAATCGCCCATGTGAAAGGGCCCTTAGCATGCAAATTTCTATGGTGGGGATTACTCACCACTATACTAATGAGAAAAGTGTGTGGGACTTTCTCCTATTCCATCAACATAGCGATCACCATACAGGTTTTTCTCTTTTTCCAGGCTATGGCGCATCTTCTATAATCCTGACCATACCATTGTATGAACTATGTTGTATGTTGAATACTCAAAGGCTGCTGCACTCTCTATTCTTTGTTCAATGATCCCAGCCATCATTTAACTCAGGAGATTGGACACATCTATTAATGGAATGGGATTATTGTGGGGGGACTGGGCTGGAGATTCAGCATGTATTGCAGTCAGGGCTGCTTTTTGTAATTTAGGATCCCATCAGTTGAGGTCCTCAAAAGCTATTATCCCTTAATGTAAAATAGATCTTATGTTCAATAATGATATATGATGGAACACATTACCTTAAAATGTGTTGGAGAGAGATCAAACACTTTTCTATTGTTCGGAGGGCAACTATTTGCACCGTGATACCACCAACAACCCATTGGAAATACCAGCTAGAGAGACTGGTTATAAATAAGAAGATTTATGATGTAGACCGGTAAAGAAGATCTTGATTCCAAGCTCCATTATATAGGGAACATCTAAAAATATGCCTAAGAAGTAGCCTAAACATATTAGCTATTGTCTTGAGGTTGTCTGGAAAAACTGCAGTAAACTTCCTCTGCGTAGGCTCTCCCATTCCTCTAGCTTCATAGCTGTATATGTACAGTGTCAGACAATCTAAGACACTGCTGTCTCTTACTGCTAGTCGCATTAGATTTGGTCATGGTTTTCTTTGCTGGAGAGAAAGCTGCACATGACGATTTGTAGAGTAAAGATCCCCCTGCTGCTCTCACAATATCAGACCTTTGTGGGACTATCCATGAACAGACCAAAGTTGGCAGGATTATGAACCTGCGCAGGGAGACCCTAACGAATTTTGAGTCTATTGCCTTAAGCACACAGGCACAACTAGACAAAGCTTAGCCCCACCTTTGCTACATGGTAAAGGTTAAATGGTTTTGAGAATTAAGGTATCGGGGAGCTTTGTGGCAATTAACTGTGGAGAATTGAAAAAAACAACACATAATAGCAAATGATAAAAGCAGAACGTAGTCGGCAGGATTTAAACCTGCGCGGGGAGACCCCAATGGATTTCTAGTCCATCGCCTTAACCACTCGGCCACGACTACCTTCACCTTGATGGTAGGTGTGCTATTTGCAGGCTTGAGAAGTAGTAGAAAAAAACACCATTAAAGTAAAACTCAGTACAAAGTGAAGATCTAAGCACACATCTCTTGGTGAAGGTAAGTCCTCCATAAGGTTTGAATAACTAAAGAACAGACCGAAAAATACCTACAAAAAGGCATTCAATTAGATATTCAACTTTTAAAAATATTACTTTTCAGGATATGTGAAAAACATTGTACCATACGTTCTAAACTTTTGGCTTATGGCATGAAAAGCCTCTGGTCTGGAAACCTGAGAAAATGCCTATAGATGCAAGACCATGCCATTAGAAGTTCAGCTACCTGGAGACCGCTAATATCCCTTCATCCTTGCTCTATATACTCCAAAAGTGCTCCAACCTTCACGCCCCTGTGTGCTCTGTGTACGTTTTAAGTTCAAAGATGCTTTGTGGCTTATCCGAGACACTTGTTTAGATAAAAGCAGACATTTCAATATTGTAGGCATTCCTAACCTGAAGCAAGAGTATAGATGTTGTCCATGATAATTACACAAGCCACTAGTCGTACAGAAACCAATTACTGCTGAAAGTCATATTATCATAAAGCAATCAAGGTACAGACCGTAGTTAACAGGATTTGAACCAGCGCAGGGAAACCCCAATGGATTTCGAATCCATCGCCTTAACCACTCGGCCACAACTACATACGGTTTTGAAGGGCCTACCTTTACTAGATTGAAGAGGCTAACTTTGGAGTGCTATTCTTTGCTTTTTTTGTTCAGGCCTACCATCCCAATGCCCCAATCGACCCACTGTTCTGGACCCACAAACCATCTTTTAACAAAATTCTGGCACCCTCTCTATGGACCCTATTCCTCTGCTGGGTGCCTGCCTTAGCACACAGATCTATGCCTGCACTGTCAGGGCAGAGTGATCTCCTGACCAACAGTGAAGGCATATTTCCAGTAGGGAAGAAGGCCATAAAGCTTCTCTTCTTCAGAAGACTATGAGTCCAAGACTTGCAATGCAAGTATCTCCCTGCATCGGCTTTATTCACACTGTTGATCTTCTGCTGATCCTTGAATATATTGCCCCATCGGTAATCAGATCATCAGTCTACAGGGGGCAGCAAGGACATAATTAGGAATAGCCTCTTTAGGGGCCCTTTCACACAGGTGGCTTCCATTCTCATCACCAGGGGATCTGTGAGGTGATTGGAGCAGAGCAGGGCAGATGACAGGTCCGTGTCTGCTCAGTTTTAGCTGAGCAGACAAAGACAGACCCTGCTCTGCTCTATGGGTGGCAGGGGGTAAATGGAATCCGCTGTCTCTTTTCACTTGACTGCCACCGATCCACCTAAAGGGAAAAGGATGCAGTCCTCCTCCATTTTTTAAGCAGGCCTGACCAGACTCGGAGGAGGTATTTAGGTTTAAACGGACACAAGTCCATGTATACTTGCTAGTGCATAGGAATGCATGGACCTTCCCATCAGGTGCACCTAAAATACGACAAATGGACCTAATCTAATCGCCCATGTGAAAGGGCCCTTAGCATGCAAATTTCTATGGTGGGGATTACTCACCACTATACTAATGAGAAAAGTGTGTGGGACTTTCTCCTATTCCATCAACATAGCGATCACCATACAGGTTTTTCTCTTTTTCCAGGCTATGGCGCATCTTCTATAATCCTGACCATACCATTGTATGAACTATGTTGTATGTTGAATACTCAAAGGCTGCTGCACTCTCTATTCTTTGTTCAATGATCCCAGCCATCATTTAACTCAGGAGATTGGACACATCTATTAATGGAATGGGATTATTGTGGGGGGACTGGGCTGGAGATTCAGCATGTATTGCAGTCAGGGCTGCTTTTTGTAATCTAGGATCCCATCAGTTGAGGTCCTCAAAAGCTATTATCCCTTAATGTAAAATAGATCTTATGTTCAATAATGATATATGATGGAACACATTACCTTAAAATGTGTTGGGGAGAGATCAAACATTTTTCTATTGTTCGGAGGGCAACTATTTGCACCATGATACCACCAACAACCCATTGGAAATACCAGCTAGAGAGACTGGTTATAAATAAGAAGATTTATGATGTAGACCGGTAAAGAAGATCTTGATTCCAAGCTCTATTATATAGGGAACATCTAAAAATATGCCTAAGAAGTAGCCTAAACATATTAGCTATTGTCTTGAGGTTGTCTGGAAAAACTGCAGTAAACTTCCTCTGCGTAGGCTCTCCCATTCCTCTAGCTTTATAGCTGTATATGTACAGTGTCAGACAATCTAAGACACTGCTGTCTCTTACTGCTAGTCGCATTAGATTTGGTCATGGTTTTCTTTGCTGGAGAGAAAGCTGCACATGACGATTTGTAGAGTAAAGATCCCCCTGCTGCTCTCACAATATCAGACCTTTGTGGGACTATCCATGAACAGACCAAAGTTGGCAGGATTATGAACCTGCGCAGGGAGACCCTAACGAATTTTGAGTCTATTGCCTTAAGCACACAGGCAGAACTAGACAAAGCTTAGCCCCACCTTTGCTACATGGTAAAGGTTAAATGGTTTTGAGAATTAAGGTATCGGGGAGCTTTGTGGCAATTAACTGTGGAGAATTGAAAAAAACAACACATAATAGCAAATGATAAAAGCAGAACGTAGTCGGCAGGATTTGAACCTGCGCGGGGAGACCCCAATGGATTTCTAGTCCATCGCCTTAACCACTCGGCCACGACTACCTTCACCTTGATGGTAGGTGTGCTATTTGCAGGCTTGAGAAGTAGTAGAAAAAAACACCATTAAAGTAAAACTCAGTACAAAGTGAAGATCTAAGCACACATCTCTTGGTGAAGGTAAGTCCTCCATAAGGTTTGAATAACTAAAGAACAGACCGAAAAATACCTACAAAAAGGCATTCAATTAGATATTCAGCTTTTAAAAATATTACTTTTCAGGATATGTGAAAAACATTGTACCATACGTTCTAAACTTTTGGCTTATGGCATGAAAAGCCTCTGGTCTGGAAACCTGAGAAAATGCCTATAGATGCAAGACCATGCCATTAGAAGTTCAGCTACCTGGAGACCGCTAATATCCCTTCATCCTTGCTCTATATACTCCAAAAGTGCTCCAACCTTCACGCCCCTGTGTGCTCTGTGTACGTTTTAAGTTCAAAGATGCTTTGTGGCTTATCCGAGACACTTGTTTAGATAAAAGCAGACATTTCAATATTGTAGGCATTCCTAACCTGAAGCAAGAGTATAGATGTTGTCCATGATAATTACACAAGCCACTAGTCGTACAGAAACCAATTACTGCTGAAAGTCATATTATCATAAAGCAATCAAGGTACAGACCGTAGTTGGCAGGATTTGAACATGCGCAGGGAAACCCCAATGGATTTCGAATCCATCGCCTTAACCACTCGGCCACAACTACATACGGTCTTGAAGGGCCTACCTTTACTAGATTGAAGAGGCTAACTTTGGAGTGCTATTCTTTGCTTTTTTTGTTCAGGCCTACCATCCCAATGCCCCAATCGCCCCACTGTTCTGGACCCACAAACCATCTTTTAACAAAATTCTGGCACCCTCTCTATGGACCCTATTCCTCTGCTGGGTGCCTGCCTTAGCACACAGATCTATGCCTGCACTGTCAGGGCAGAGTGATCTCCTGACCAACAGTGAAGGCATATTTCCAGTAGGGAAGAAGGCCATAAAGCTTCTCTTCTTCAGAAGACTATGAGTCCAAGACTTGCAATGCAAGTATCTCCCTACATCGGCTTTATTCACACTGTTGATCTTCTGCTGATCCTTGAATATATTGCCCCACCGGTAATCAGATCATCAGTCTACAGGGGGCAGCAAGGACATAATTAGGAATAGCCTCTTTAGGGGCCCTTTCACACAGGTGGCTTCCATTCTCATCACCAGGGGATCTGTGAGGTGATTGGAGCAGAGCAGGGCAGATGACAGGTCCATGTCTGCTCAGTTTTAGCAGAGCAGACAAAGACAGACCCTGCTCTGCTCTATGGGTGGCAGGGGGTAAATGGAATCCGCTGTCTCTTTTCACTTGACTGCCACCGATCCACCTAAAGGGAAAAGGATGCAGTCCTCCTCCATTTTTTAAGCAGGCCTGACCAGACTCGGAGGAGGTATTCAGGTTTAAACGGACACAAGTCCATGTATACTTGCTAGTGCATAGGAATGCATGGACCTTCCCATCAGGTGCACCTAAAATACGACAAATGGACCTAATCTAATCGCCCATGTGAAAGGGCCCTTAGCATGCAAATTTCTATGGTGGGGATTACTCACCACTATACTAATGAGAAAAGTGTGTGGGACTTTCTCCTATTCCATCAACATAGCGATCACCATACAGGTTTTTCTCTTTTTCCAGGCTATGGCGCATCTTCTATAATCCTGACCATACCATTGTATGAACTATGTTGTATGTTGAATACTCAAAGGCTGCTGCACTCTCTATTCTTTGTTCAATGATCCCAGCCATCATTTAACTCAGGAGATTGGACACATCTATTAATGGAATGGGATTATTGTGGGGGGACTGGGCTGGAGATTCAGCATGTATTGCAGTCAGGGCTGCTTTTTGTAATCTAGGATCCCATCAGTTGAGGTCCTCAAAAGCTATTATCCCTTAATGTAAAATAGATCTTATGTTCAATAATGATATATGATGGAACACATTACCTTAAAATGTGTTGGGGAGAGATCAAACACTTTTCTATTGTTCGGAGGGCAACTATTTGCACCGTGATACCACCAACAACCCATTGGAAATACCAGCTAGAGAGACTGGTTATAAATAAGAAGATTTATGATGTAGACCGGTAAAGAAGATCTTGATTCCAAGCTCTATTATATAGGGAACATCTAAAAATATGCCTAAGAAGTAGCCTAAACATATTAGCTATTGTCTTGAGGTTGTCTGGAAAAACTGCAGTAAACTTCCTCTGCGTAGGCTCTCCCATTCCTCTAGCTTTATAGCTGTATATGTACAGTGTCAGACAATCTAAGACACTGCTGTCTCTTACTGCTAGTCGCATTAGATTTGGTCATGGTTTTCTTTGCTGGAGAGAAAGCTGCACATGACGATTTGTAGAGTAAAGATCCCCCTGCTGCTCTCACAATATCAGACCTTTGTGGGACTATCCATGAACAGACCAAAGTTGGCAGGATTATGAACCTGCGCAGGGAGACCCTAACGAATTTTGAGTCTATTGCCTTAAGCACACAGGCACAACTAGACAAAGCTTAGCCCCACCTTTGCTACATGGTAAAGGTTAAATGGTTTTGAGAATTAAGGTATCGGGGAGCTTTGTGGCAATTAACTGTGGAGAATTGAAAAAAACAACACATAATAGCAAATGATAAAAGCAGAACGTAGTCGGCAGGATTTGAACCTGCGCGGGGAGACCCCAATGGATTTCTAGTCCATCGCCTTAACCACTCGGCCACGACTACCTTCACCTAGATGGCAGGTGTGCTATTTGCAGGCTTGAGAAGTAGTAGAAAAAAACACCATTAAAGTAAAACTCAGTACAAAGTGAAGATCTAAGCACACATCTCTTGGTGAAGGTAAGTCCTCCATAAGGTTTGAATAACTAAAGAACAGACCGAAAAATACCTACAAAAAGGCATTCAATTAGATATTCAGCTTTTAAAAATATTACTTTTCAGGATATGTGAAAAACATTGTACCATACGTTCTAAACTTTTGGCTTATGGCATGAAAAGCCTCTGGTCTGGAAACCTGAGAAAATGCCTATAGATGCAAGACCATGCCATTAGAAGTTAAGCTACCTGGAGACCGCTAATATCCCTTCATCCTTGCTCTATATACTCCAAAAGTGCTCCAACCTTCACGCCCCTGTGTGCTCTGTGTACGTTTTAAGTTCAAAGATGCTTTGTGGCTTATCCGAGACACTTGTTTAGATAAAAGCAGACATTTCAATATTGTAGGCATTCCTAACCTGAAGCAAGAGTATAGATGTTGTCCATGATAATTACACAAGCCACTAGTCGTACAGAAACCAATTACTGCTGAAAGTCATATTATCATAAAGCAATCAAGGTACAGACCGTAGTTGGCAGGATTTGAACCTGCGCAGGGAAACCCCAATGGATTTCGAATCCATCGCCTTAACCACTCGGCCACAACTACATACGGTCTTGAAGGGCCTACCTTTACTAGATTGAAGAGGCTAACTTTGGAGTGCTATTCTTTGCTTTTTTTGTTCAGGCCTACCATCCCAATGCCCAAATCGCCCCACTGTTCTGGACCCACAAACCATCTTTTAACAAAATTCTGGCACCCTCTCTATGGACCCTATTCCTCTGCTGGGTGCCTGCCTTAGCACACAGATCTATGCCTGCACTGTCAGGGCAGAGTGATCTCCTGACCAACAGTGAAGGCATATTTCCAGTAGGGAAGAAGGCCATAAAGCTTCTCTTCTTCAGAAGACTATGAGTCCAAGACTTGCAATGCAAGTATCTCCCTGCATCGGCTTTATTCACACTGTTGATCTTCTGCTGATCCTTGAATATATTGCCCCACCGGTAATCAGATCATCAGTCTACAGGGGGCAGCAAGGACATAATTAGGAATAGCCTCTTTAGGGGCCCTTTCACACAGGTGGCTTCCATTCTCATCACCAGGGGATCTGTGAGGTGATTGGAGCAGAGCAGGGCAGATGACAGGTCCGTGTCTGCTCAGTTTTAGCAGAGCAGACAAAGACAGACCCTGCTCTGCTCTATGGGTGGCAGGGGGTAAATGGAATCCGCTGTCTCTTTTCACTTGACTGCCACCGATCCACCTAAAGGGAAAAGGATGCAGTCCTCCTCCATTTTTTAAGCAGGCCTGACCAGACTCGGAGGAGGTATTCAGGTTTAAACGGACACAAGTCCATGTATACTTGCTAGTGCATAGGAATGCATGGACCTTCCCATCAGGTGCACCTAAAATACGACAAATGGACCTAATCTAATCGCCCATGTGAAAGGGCCCTTAGCATGCAAATTTCTATGGTGGGGATTACTCACCACTATACTAATGAGAAAAGTGTGTGGGACTTTCTCCTATTCCATCAACATAGCGATCACCATACAGGTTTTTCTCTTTTTCCAGGCTATGGCGCATCTTCTATAATCCTGACCATACCATTGTATGAACTATGTTGTATGTTGAATACTCAAAGGCTGCTGCACTCTCTATTCTTTGTTCAATGATCCCAGCCATCATTTAACTCAGGAGATTGGACACATCTATTAATGGAATGGGATTATTGTGGGGGGACTGGGCTGGAGATTCAGCATGTATTGCAGTCAGGGCTGCTTTTTGTAATCTAGGATCCCATCAGTTGAGGTCCTCAAAAGCTATTATCCCTTAATGTAAAATAGATCTTATGTTCAATAATGATATATGATGGAACACATTACCTTAAAATGTGTTGGGGAGAGATCAAACACTTTTCTATTGTTCGGAGGGCAACTATTTGCACCATGATACCACCAACAACCCATTGGAAATACCAGCTAGAGAGACTGGTTATAAATAAGAAGATTTATGATGTAGACCGGTAAAGAAGATCTTGATTCCAAGCTCTATTATATAGGGAACATCTAAAAATATGCCTAAGAAGTAGCCTAAACATATTAGCTATTGTCTTGAGGTTGTCTGGAAAAACTGCAGTAAACTTCCTCTGCGTAGGCTCTCCCATTCCTCTAGCTTTATAGCTGTATATGTACAGTGTCAGACAATCTAAGACACTGCTGTCTCTTACTGCTAGTCGCATTAGATTTGGTCATGGTTTTCTTTGCTGGAGAGAAAGCTGCACATGACGATTTGTAGAGTAAAGATCCCCCTGCTGCTCTCACAATATCAGACCTTTGTGGGACTATCCATGAACAGACCAAAGTTGGCAGGATTATGAACCTGCGCAGGGAGACCCTAACGAATTTTGAGTCTATTGCCTTAAGCACACAGGCACAACTAGACAAAGCTTAGCCCCACCTTTGCTACATGGTAAAGGTTAAATGGTTTTGAGAATTAAGGTATCGGGGAGCTTTGTGGCAATTAACTGTGGAGAATTGAAAAAAACAACACATAATAGCAAATGATAAAAGCAGAACGTAGTCGGCAGGATTTGAACCTGCGCAGGGAGACCCCAATGGATTTCTAGTCCATCGCCTTAACCACTCGGCCACGACTACCTTCACCTAGATGGCAGGTGTGCTATTTGCAGGCTTGAGAAGTAGTAGAAAAAAACACCATTAAAGTAAAACTCAGTACAAAGTGAAGATCTAAGCACACATCTCTTGGTGAAGGTAAGTCCTCCATAAGGTTTGAATAACTAAAGAACAGACCGAAAAATACCTACAAAAAGGCATTCAATTAGATATTCAGCTTTTAAAAATATTACTTTTCAGGATATGTGAAAAACATTGTACCATACGTTCTAAACTTTTGGCTTATGGCATGAAAAGCCTCTGGTCTGGAAACCTGAGAAAATGCCTATAGATGCAAGACCATGCCATTAGAAGTTAAGCTACCTGGAGACCGCTAATATCCCTTCATCCTTGCTCTATATACTCCAAAAGTGCTCCAACCTTCACGCCCCTGTGTGCTCTGTGTACGTTTTAAGTTCAAAGATGCTTTGTGGCTTATCCGAGACACTTGTTTAGATAAAAGCAGACATTTCAATATTGTAGGCATTCCTAACCTGAAGCAAGAGTATAGATGTTGTCCATGATAATTACACAAGCCACTAGTCGTACAGAAACCAATTACTGCTGAAAGTCATATTATCATAAAGCAATCAAGGTACAGACCGTAGTTGGCAGGATTTGAACCTGCGCAGGGAAACCCCAATGGATTTCGAATCCATCGCCTTAACCACTCGGCCAAAACTACATACGGTCTTGAAGGGCCTACCTTTACTAGATTGAAGAGGCTAACTTTGGAGTGCTATTCTTTGCTTTTTTTGTTCAGGCCTACCATCCCAATGCCCAAATCGCCCCACTGTTCTGGACCCACAAACCATCTTTTAACAAAATTCTGGCACCCTCTCTATGGACCCTATTCCTCTGCTGGGTGCCTGCCTTAGCACACAGATCTATGCCTGCACTGTCAGGGCAGAGTGATCTCCTGACCAACAGTGAAGGCATATTTCCAGTAGGGAAGAAGGCCATAAAGCTTCTCTTCTTCAGAAGACTATGAGTCCAAGACTTGCAATGCAAGTATCTCCCTGCATCGGCTTTATTCACACTGTTGATCTTCTGCTGATCCTTGAATATATTGCCCCACCGGTAATCAGATCATCAGTCTACAGGGGGCAGCAAGGACATAATTAGGAATAGCCTCTTTAGGGGCCCTTTCACACAGGTGGCTTCCATTCTCATCACCAGGGGATCTGTGAGGTGATTGGAGCAGAGCAGGGCAGATGACAGGTCCGTGTCTGCTCAGTTTTAGCAGAGCAGACAAAGACAGACCCTGCTCTGCTCTATGGGTGGCAGGGGGTAAATGGAATCCGCTGTCTCTTTTCACTTGACTGCCACCGATCCACCTAAAGGGAAAAGGATGCAGTCCTCCTCCATTTTTTAAGCAGGCCTGACCAGACTCGGAGGAGGTATTCAGGTTTAAACGGACACAAGTCCATGTATACTTGCTAGTGCATAGGAATGCATGGACCTTCCCATCAGGTGCACCTAAAATACGACAAATGGACCTAATCTAATCGCCCATGTGAAAGGGCCCTTAGCATGCAAATTTCTATGGTGGGGATTACTCACCACTATACTAATGAGAAAAGTGTGTGGGACTTTCTCCTATTCCATCAACATAGCGATCACCATACAGGTTTTTCTCTTTTTCCAGGCTATGGCGCATCTTCTATAATCCTGACCATACCATTGTATGAACTATGTTGTATGTTGAATACTCAAAGGCTGCTGCACTCTCTATTCTTTGTTCAATGATCCCAGCCATCATTTAACTCAGGAGATTGGACACATCTATTAATGGAATGGGATTATTGTGGGGGGACTGGGCTGGAGATTCAGCATGTATTGCAGTCAGGGCTGCTTTTTGTAATCTAGGATCCCATCAGTTGAGGTCCTCAAAAGCTATTATCCCTTAATGTAAAATAGATCTTATGTTCAATAATGATATATGATGGAACACATTACCTTAAAATGTGTGGGGGAGAGATCAAACACTTTTCTATTGTTCGGAGGGCAACTATTTGCACCATGATACCACCAACAACCCATTGGAAATACCAGCTAGAGAGACTGGTTATAAATAAGAAGATTTATGATGTAGACCGGTAAAGAAGATCTTGATTCCAAGCTCTATTATATAGGGAACATCTAAAAATATGCCTAAGAAGTAGCCTAAACATATTAGCTATTGTCTTGAGGTTGTCTGGAAAAACTGCAGTAAACTTCCTCTGCGTAGGCTCTCCCATTCCTCTAGCTTTATAGCTGTATATGTACAGTGTCAGACAATCTAAGACACTGCTGTCTCTTACTGCTAGACGCATTAGATTTGGTCATGGTTTTCTTTGCTGGAGAGAAAGCTGCACATGACGATTTGTAGAGTAAAGATCCCCCTGCTGCTCTCACAATATCAGACCTTTGTGGGACTATCCATGAACAGACCAAAGTTGGCAGGATTATGAACCTGCGCAGGGAGACCCTAACGAATTTTGAGTCTATTGCCTTAAGCACACAGGCACAACTAGACAAAGCTTAGCCCCACCTTTGCTACATGGTAAAGGTTAAATGGTTTTGAGAATTAAGGTATCGGGGAGCTTTGTGGCAATTAACTGTGGAGAATTGAAAAAAACAACACATAATAGCAAATGATAAAAGCAGAACGTAGTCGGCAGGATTTGAACCTGCGCGGGGAGACCCCAATGGATTTCTAGTCCATCGCCTTAACCACTCGGCCACGACTACCTTCACCTACATGGCAGGTGTGCTATTTGCAGGCTTGAGAAGTAGTAGAAAAAAACACCATTAAAGTAAAACTCAGTACAAAGTGAAGATCTAAGCACACATCTCTTGGTGAAGGTAAGTCCTCCATAAGGTTTGAATAACTAAAGAACAGACCGAAAAATACCTACAAAAAGGCATTCAATTAGATATTCAGCTTTTAAAAATATTACTTTTCAGGATATGTGAAAAACATTGTACCATACGTTCTAAACTTTTGGCTTATGGCATGAAAAGCCTCTGGTCTGGAAACCTGAGAAAATGCCTATAGATGCAAGACCATGCCATTAGAAGTTAAGCTACCTGGAGACCGCTAATATCCCTTCATCCTTGCTCTATATACTCCAAAAGTGCTCCAACCTTCACGCCCCTGTGTGCTCTGTGTACGTTTTAAGTTCAAAGATGCTTTGTGGCTTATCCGAGACACTTGTTTAGATAAAAGCAGACATTTCAATATTGTAGGCATTCCTAACCTGAAGCAAGAGTATAGATGTTGTCCATGATAATTACACAAGCCACTAGTCGTACAGAAACCAATTACTGCTGAAAGTCATATTATCATAAAGCAATCAAGGTACAGACCGTAGTTGGCAGGATTTGAACCTGCGCAGGGAAACCCCAATGGATTTCGAATCCATCGCCTTAACCACTCGGCCACAACTACATACGGTCTTGAAGGGCCTACCTTTACTAGATTGAAGAGGCTAACTTTGGAGTGCTATTCTTTGCTTTTTTTGTTCAGGCCTACCATCCCAATGCCCAAATCGCCCCACTGTTCTGGACCCACAAACCATCTTTTAACAAAATTCTGGCACCCTCTCTATGGACCCTATTCCTCTGCTGGGTGCCTGCCTTAGCACACAGATCTATGCCTGCACTGTCAGGGCAGAGTGATCTCCTGACCAACAGTGAAGGCATATTTCCAGTAGGGAAGAAGGCCATAAAGCTTCTCTTCTTCAGAAGACTATGAGTCCAAGACTTGCAATGCAAGTATCTCCCTGCATCGGCTTTATTCACACTGTTGATCTTCTGCTGATCCTTGAATATATTGCCCCACCGGTAATCAGATCATCAGTCTACAGGGGGCAGCAAGGACATAATTAGGAATAGCCTCTTTAGGGGCCCTTTCACACAGGTGGCTTCCATTCTCATCACCAGGGGATCTGTGAGGTGATTGGAGCAGAGCAGGGCAGATGACAGGTCCGTGTCTGCTCAGTTTTAGCAGAGCAGACAAAGACAGACCCTGCTCTGCTCTATGGGTGGCAGGGGGTAAATGGAATCCGCTGTCTCTTTTCACTTGACTGCCACCGATCCACCTAAAGGGAAAAGGATGCAGTCCTCCTCCATTTTTTAAGCAGGCCTGACCAGACTCGGAGGAGGTATTCAGGTTTAAACGGACACAAGTCCATGTATACTTGCTAGTGCATAGGAATGCATGGACCTTCCCATCAGGTGCACCTAAAATACGACAAATGGACCTAATCTAATCGCCCATGTGAAAGGGCCCTTAGCATGCAAATTTCTATGGTGGGGATTACTCACCACTATACTAATGAGAAAAGTGTGTGGGACTTTCTCCTATTCCATCAACATAGCGATCACCATACAGGTTTTTCTCTTTTTCCAGGCTATGGCGCATCTTCTATAATCCTGACCATACCATTGTATGAACTATGTTGTATGTTGAATACTCAAAGGCTGCTGCACTCTCTATTCTTTGTTCAATGATCCCAGCCATCATTTAACTCAGGAGATTGGACACATCTATTAATGGAATGGGATTATTGTGGGGGGACTGGGCTGGAGATTCAGCATGTATTGCAGTCAGGGCTGCTTTTTGTAATCTAGGATCCCATCAGTTGAGGTCCTCAAAAGCTATTATCCCTTAATGTAAAATAGATCTTATGTTCAATAATGATATATGATGGAACACATTACCTTAAAATGTGTTGGGGAGAGATCAAACACTTTTCTATTGTTCGGAGGGCAACTATTTGCACCATGATACCACCAACAACCCATTGGAAATACCAGCTAGAGAGACTGGTTATAAATAAGAAGATTTATGATGTAGACCGGTAAAGAAGATCTTGATTCCAAGCTCTATTATATAGGGAACATCTAAAAATATGCCTAAGAAGTAGCCTAAACATATTAGCTATTGTCTTGAGGTTGTCTGGAAAAACTGCAGTAAACTTCCTCTGCGTAGGCTCTCCCATTCCTCTAGCTTCATAGCTGTATATGTACAGTGTCAGACAATCTAAGACACTGCTGTCTCTTACTGCTAGTCGCATTAGATTTGGTCATGGTTTTCTTTGCTGGAGAGAAAGCTGCACATGACGATTTGTAGAGTAAAGATCCCCCTGCTGCTCTCACAATATCAGACCTTTGTGGGACTATCCATGAACAGACCAAAGTTGGTAGGATTATGAACCTGCGCAGGGAGACCCTAACGAATTTTGAGTCTATTGCCTTAAGCACACAGGCACAACTAGACAAAGCTTAGCCCCACCTTTGCTACATGGTAAAGGTTAAATGGTTTTGAGAATTAAGGTATCGGGGAGCTTTGTGGCAATTAACTGTGGAGAATTGAAAAAAACAACACATAATAGCAAATGATAAAAGCAGAACGTAGTCGGCAGGATTTACACCTGCGCGGGGAGACCCCAATGGATTTCTAGTCCATCGCCTTAACCACTCGGCCACGACTACCTTCACCTTGATGGTAGGTGTGCTATTTGCAGGCTTGAGAAGTAGTAGAAAAAAAAAACATTAAAGTAAAACTCAGTACAAAGTGAAGATCTAAGCACACATCTCTTGGTGAAGGTAAGTCCTCCATAAGGTTTGAATAACTAAAGAAAAGACCGAAAAATACCTACAAAAAGGCATTCAATTAGATATTCAGCTTTTAAAAATATTACTTTTCAGGATATGTGAAAAACATTGTACCATACGTTCTAAACTTTTGGCTTATGGCATGAAAAGCCTCTGGTCTGTAAACCTGAGAAAATGCCTATAGATGCAAGACCATGCCATTAGAAGTTCAGCTACCTGGAGACCGCTAATATCCCTTCATCCTTGCTCTATATACTCCAAAAGTGCTCCAACCTTCACGCCCCTGTGTGCTCTGTGTACGTTTTAAGTTCAAAGATGCTTTGTGGCTTATCCGAGACACTTGTTTAGATAAAAGCAGACATTTCAGTATTGTAGGCATTCCTAACCTGAAGCAAGAGTATAGATGTTGTCCATGATAATTACACAAGCCACTAGTCGTACAGAAACCAATTACTGCTGAAAGTCATATTATCATAAAGCAATCAAGGTACAGACCGTAGTTGGCAGGATTTGAACATGCGCAGGGAAACCCCAATGGATTTCGAATCCATCGCCTTAACCACTCGGCCACAACTACATACGGTCTTGAAGGGCCTACCTTTACTAGATTGAAGAGGCTAACTTTGGAGTGCTATTCTTTGCTTTTTTTGTTCAGGCCTACCATCCCAATGCCCCAATCGCCCCACTGTTCTGGACCCACAAACCATCTTTTAACAAAATTCTGGCACCCTCTCTATGGACCCTATTCCTCTGCTGGGTGCCTGCCTTAGCACACAGATCTATGCCTGCACTGTCAGGGCAGAGTGATCTCCTGACCAACAGTGAAGGCATATTTCCAGTAGGGAAGAAGGCCATAAAGCTTCTCTTCTTCAGAAGACTATGAGTCCAAGACTTGCAATGCAAGTATCTCCCTACATCGGCTTTATTCACACTGTTGATCTTCTGCTGATCCTTGAATATATTGCCCCACCGGTAATCAGATCATCAGTCTACAGGGGGCAGCAAGGACATAATTAGGAATAGCCTCTTTAGGGGCCCTTTCACACAGGTGGCTTCCATTCTCATCACCAGGGGATCTGTGAGGTGATTGGAGCAGAGCAGGGCAGATGACAGGTCCATGTCTGCTCAGTTTTAGCAGAGCAGACAAAGACAGACCCTGCTCTGCTCTATGGGTGGCAGGGGGTAAATGGAATCCGCTGTCTCTTTTCACTTGACTGCCACCGATCCACCTAAAGGGAAAAGGATGCAGTCCTCCTCCATTTTTTAAGCAGGCCTGACCAGACTCGGAGGAGGTATTCAGGTTTAAACGGACACAAGTCCATGTATACTTGCTAGTGCATAGGAATGCATGGACCTTCCCATCAGGTGCACCTAAAATACGACAAATGGACCTAATCTAATCGCCCATGTGAAAGGGCCCTTAGCATGCAAATTTCTATGGTGGGGATTACTCACCACTATACTAATGAGAAAAGTGTGTGGGACTTTCTCCTATTCCATCAACATAGCGATCACCATACAGGTTTTCTCTTTTTCCAGGCTATGGCGCATCTTCTATAATCCTGACCATACCATTGTATGAACTATGTTGTATGTTGAATACTCAAAGGCTGCTGCACTCTCTATTCTTTGTTCAATGATCCCAGCCATCATTTAACTCAGGAGATTGGACACATCTATTAATGGAATGGGATTATTGTGGGGGGACTGGGCTGGAGATTCAGCATGTATTGCAGTCAGGGCTGCTTTTTGTAATCTAGGATCCCATCAGTTGAGGTCCTCAAAAGCTATTATCCCTTAATGTAAAATAGATCTTATGTTCAATAATGATATATGATGGAACACATTACCTTAAAATGTGTTGGGGAGAGATCAAACACTTTTCTATTGTTCGGAGGGCAACTATTTGCACCATGATACCACCAACAACCCATTGGAAATACCAGCTAGAGAGACTGGTTATAAATAAGAAGATTTATGATGTAGACCGGTAAAGAAGATCTTGATTCCAAGCTCTATTATATAGGGAACATCTAAAAATATGCCTAAGAAGTAGCCTAAACATATTAGCTATTGTCTTGAGGTTGTCTGGAAAAACTGCAGTAAACTTCCTCTGCGTAGGCTCTCCCATTCCTCTAGCTTTATAGCTGTATATGTACAGTGTCAGACAATCTAAGACACTGCTGTCTCTTACTGCTAGTCGCATTAGATTTGGTCATGGTTTTCTTTGCTGGAGAGAAAGCTGCACATGACGATTTGTAGAGTAAAGATCCCCCTGCTGCTCTCACAATATCAGACCTTTGTGGGACTATCCATGAACAGACCAAAGTTGGCAGGATTATGAACCTGCGCAGGGAGACCCTAACGAATTTTGAGTCTATTGCCTTAAGCACACAGGCACAACTAGACAAAGCTTAGCCCCACCTTTGCTACATGGTAAAGGTTAAATGGTTTTGAGAATTAAGGTATCGGGGAGCTTTGTGGCAATTAACTGTGGAAAAAAACAACACATAATAGCAAATGATAAAAGCAGAACGTAGTCGGCAGGATTTGAACCTGCGCGGGGAGACCCCAATGGATTTCTAGTCCATCGCCTTAACCACTCGGCCACGACTACCTTCACCTACATGGCAGGTGTGCTATTTGCAGGCTTAAGAAGTAGTAGAAAAAAACACCATTAAAGTAAAACTCAGTACAAAGTGAAGATCTAAGCACACATCTCTTGGTGAAGGTAAGTCCTCCATAAGGTTTGAATAACTAAAGAACAGACCGAAAAATACCTACAAAAAGGCATTCAATTAGATATTCAGCTTTTAAAAATATTACTTTTCAGGATATGTGAAAAACATTGTACCATACGTTCTAAACTTTTGGCTTATGGCATGAAAAGCCTCTGGTCTGGAAACCTGAGAAAATGCCTATAGATGCAAGACCATGCCATTAGAAGTTAAGCTACCTGGAGACCGCTAATATCCCTTCATCCTTGCTCTATATACTCCAAAAGTGCTCCAACCTTCACGCCCCTGTGTGCTCTGTGTACGTTTTAAGTTCAAAGATGCTTTGTGGCTTATCCGAGACACTTGTTTAGATAAAAGCAGACATTTCAATATTGTAGGCATTCCTAACCTGAAGCAAGAGTATAGATGTTGTCCATGATAATTACACAAGCCACTAGTCGTACAGAAACCAATTACTGCTGAAAGTCATATTATCATAAAGCAATCAAGGTACAGACCGTAGTTGGCAGGATTTGAACCTGCGCAGGGAAACCCCAATGGATTTCGAATCCATCGCCTTAACCACTCGGCCACAACTACATACGGTCTTGAAGGGCCTACCTTTACTAGATTGAAGAGGCTAACTTTGGAGTGCTATTCTTTGCTTTTTTTGTTCAGGCCTACCATCCCAATGCCCAAATCGCCCCACTGTTCTGGACCCACAAACCATCTTTTAACAAAATTCTGGCACCCTCTCTATGGACCCTATTCCTCTGCTGGGTGCCTGCCTTAGCACACAGATCTATGCCTGCACTGTCAGGGCAGAGTGATCTCCTGACCAACAGTGAAGGCATATTTCCAGAAGGAAAGAAGGCCATAAAGCTTCTCTTCTTCAGAAGACTATGAGTCCAAGACTTGCAATGCAAGTATCTCCCTGCATCGGCTTTATTCACACTGTTGATCTTCTGCTGATCCTTGAATATATTGCCCCACCGGTAATCAGATCATCAGTCTACAGGGGGCAGCAAGGACATAATTAGGAATAGCCTCTTTAGGGGCCCTTTCACACAGGTTGCTTGCATTCTCATCACCAGGGGATCTGTGAGGTGATTGGAGCAGAGCAGGCCAGATGACAGGTCCGTGTCTGCTCAGTTTTAGCAGAGCAGACAAAGACAGACCCTGCTCTGCTCTATGGGTGGCAGGGGGTAAATGGAATCCGCTGTCTCTTTTCACTTGACTGCCACCGATCCACCTAAAGGGAAAAGGATGCAGTCCTCCTCCATTTTTTAAGCAGGCCTGACCAGACTCGGAGGAGGTATTCAGGTTTAAACGGACACAAGTCCATGTATACTTGCTAGTGCATAGGAATGCATGGACCTTCCCATCAGGTGCACCTAAAATACGACAAATGGACCTAATCTAATCGCCCATGTGAAAGGGCCCTTAGCATGCAAATTTCTATGGTGGGGATTACTCACCACTATACTAATGAGAAAAGTGTGTGGGACTTTCTCCTATTCCATCAACATAGCGATCACCATACAGGTTTTCTCTTTTTCCAGGCTATGGCGCATCTTCTATAATCCTGACCATACCATTGTATGAACTATGTTGTATGTTGAATACTCAAAGGCTGCTGCACTCTCTATTCTTTGTTCAATGATCCCAGCCATCATTTAACTCAGGAGATTGGACACATCTATTAATGGAATGGGATTATTGTGGGGGGACTGGGCTGGAGATTCAGCATGTATTGCAGTCAGGGCTGCTTTTTGTAATCTAGGATCCCATCAGTTGAGGTCCTCAAAAGCTATTATCCCTTAATGTAAAATAGATCTTATGTTCAATAATGATATATGATGGAACACATTACCTTAAAATGTGTTGGGGAGAGATCAAACACTTTTCTATTGTTCGGAGGGCAACTATTTGCACCATGATACCACCAACAACCCATTGGAAATACCAGCTAGAGAGACTGGTTATAAATAAGAAGATTTATGATGTAGACCGGTAAAGAAGATCTTGATTCCAAGCTCTATTATATAGGGAACATCTAAAAATATGCCTAAGAAGTAGCCTAAACATATTAGCTATTGTCTTGAGGTTGTCTGGAAAAACTGCAGTAAACTTCCTCTGCGTAGGCTCTCCCATTCCTCTAGCTTTATAGCTGTATATGTACAGTGTCAGACAATCTAAGACACTGCTGTCTCTTACTGCTAGTCGCATTAGATTTGGTCATGGTTTTCTTTGCTGGAGAGAAAGCTGCACATGACGATTTGTAGAGTAAAGATCCCCCTGCTGCTCTCACAATATCAGACCTTTGTGGGACTATCCATGAACAGACCAAAGTTGGCAGGATTATGAACCTGCGCAGGGAGACCCTAACGAATTTTGAGTCTATTGCCTTAAGCACACAGGCACAACTAGACAAAGCTTAGCCCCACCTTTGCTACATGGTAAAGGTTAAATGGTTTTGAGAATTAAGGTATCGGGGAGCTTTGTGGCAATTAACTGTGGAGAATTGAAAAAAACAACACATAATAGCAAATGATAAAAGCAGAACGTAGTCGGCAGGATTTGAACCTGCGCGGGGAGACCCCAATGGATTTCTAGTCCATCGCCTTAACCACTCGGCCACGACTACCTTCACCTATATGGCAGGTGTGCTATTTGCAGGCTTGAGAAGTAGTAGAAAAAAACACCATTAAAGTAAAACTCAGTACAAAGTGAAGATCTAAGCACACATCACTTGGTGAAGGTAAGTCCTCCATAAGGTTTGAATAACTAAAGAACAGACCGAAAAATACCTACAAAAAGGCATTCAATTAGATATTCAGCTTTTAAAAATATTACTTTTCAGGATATGTGAAAAACATTGTACCATACGTTCTAAACTTTTGGCTTATGGCATGAAAAGCCTCTGGTCTGGAAACCTGAGAAAATGCCTATAGATGCAAGACCATGCCATTAGAAGTTAAGCTACCTGGAGACCGCTAATATCCCTTCATCCTTGCTCTATATACTCCAAAAGTGCTCCAACCTTCACGCCCCTGTGTGCTCTGTGTACGTTTTAAGTTCAAAGATGCTTTGTGGCTTATCCGAGACACTTGTTTAGATAAAAGCAGACATTTCAATATTGTAGGCATTCCTAACCTGAAGCAAGAGTATAGATGTTGTCCATGATAATTACACAAGCCACTAGTCGTACAGAAACCAATTACTGCTGAAAGTCATATTATCATAAAGCAATCAAGGTACAGACCGTAGTTGGCAGGATTTGAACCTGCGCAGGGAAACCCCAATGGATTTCGAATCCATCGCCTTAACCACTCGGCCACAACTACATACGGTCTTGAAGGGCCTACCTTTACTAGATTGAAGAGGCTAACTTTGGAGTGCTATTCTTTGCTTTTTTTGTTCAGGCCTACCATCCCAATGCCCAAATCGCCCCACTGTTCTGGACCCACAAACCATCTTTTAACAAAATTCTGGCACCCTCTCTATGGACCCTATTCCTCTGCTGGGTGCCTGCCTTAGCACACAGATCTATGCCTGCACTGTCAGGGCAGAGTGATCTCCTGACCAACAGTGAAGGCATATTTCCAGTAGGAAAGAAGGCCATAAAGCTTCTCTTCTTCAGAAGACTATGAGTCCAAGACTTGCAATGCAAGTATCTCCCTGCATCGGCTTTATTCACACTGTTGATCTTCTGCTGATCCTTGAATATATTGCCCCACCGGTAATCAGATCATCAGTCTACAGGGGGCAGCAAGGACATAATTAGGAATAGCCTCTTTAGGGGCCCTTTCACACAGGTGGCTTGCATTCTCATCACCAGGGGATCTGTGAGGTGATTGGAGCAGAGCAGGGCAGATGACAGGTCCGTGTCTGCTCAGTTTTAGCAGAGCAGACAAAGACAGACCCTGCTCTGCTCTATGGGTGGCAGGGGGTAAATGGAATCCGCTGTCTCTTTTCACTTGACTGCCACCGATCCACCTAAAGGGAAAAGGATGCAGTCCTCCTCCATTTTTTAAGCAGGCCTGACCAGACTCGGAGGAGGTATTCAGGTTTAAACGGACACAAGTCCATGTATACTTGCTAGTGCATAGGAATGCATGGACCTTCCCATCAGGTGCACCTAAAATACGACAAATGGACCTAATCTAATCGCCCATGTGAAAGGGCCCTTAGCATGCAAATTTCTATGGTGGGGATTACTCACCACTATACTAATGAGAAAAGTGTGTGGGACTTTCTCCTATTCCATCAACATAGCGATCACCATACAGGTTTTTCTCTTTTTCCAGGCTATGGCGCATCTTCTATAATCCTGACCATACCATTGTATGAACTATGTTGTATGTTGAATACTCAAAGGCTGCTGCACTCTCTATTCTTTGTTCAATGATCCCAGCCATCATTTAACTCAGGAGATTGGACACATCTATTAATGGAATGGGATTATTGTGGGGGGACTGGGCTGGAGATTCAGCATGTATTGCAGTCAGGGCTGCTTTTTGTAATCTAGGATCCCATCAGTTGAGGTCCTCAAAAGCTATTATCCCTTAATGTAAAATAGATCTTATGTTCAATAATGATATATGATGGAACACATTACCTTAAAATGTGTGGGGGAGAGATCAAACACTTTTCTATTGTTCGGAGGGCAACTATTTGCACCATGATACCACCAACAACCCATTGGAAATACCAGCTAGAGAGACTGGTTATAAATAAGAAGATTTATGATGTAGACCGGTAAAGAAGATCTTGATTCCAAGCTCTATTATATAGGGAACATCTAAAAATATGCCTAAGAAGTAGCCTAAACATATTAGCTATTGTCTTGAGGTTGTCTGGAAAAACTGCAGTAAACTTCCTCTGCGTAGGCTCTCCCATTCCTCTAGCTTCATAGCTTTATATGTACAGTGTCAGACAATCTAAGACACTGCTGTCTCTTACTGCTAGTCGCATTAGATTTGGTCATGGTTTTCTTTGCTGGAGAGAAAGCTGCACATGACGATTTGTAGAGTAAAGATCCCCCTGCTGCTCTCACAATATGAGACCTTCGTGGGACTATCCATGAACAGACCAAAGTTGGCAGGATTATGAACCTGCGCAGGGAGACCCTAACGAATTTTGAGTCTATTGCCTTAAGCACACAGGCAGAACTAGACAAAGCTTAGCCCCACCTTTGCTACATGGTAAAGGTTAAATGGTTTTGAGAATTAAGGTATCGGGGAGCTTTGTGGCAATTAACTGTGGAGAATTGAAAAAAACAACACATAATAGCAAATGATAAAAGCAGAACGTAGTCGGCAGGATTTGAACCTGCGCAGGGAGACCCCAATGGATTTCTAGTCCATCGCCTTAACCACTCGGCCACGACTACCTTCACCTTGATGGTAGGAGTGCTATTTGCAGGCTTGAGAAGTAGTAGAAAAAAACACCATTAAAGTAAAACTCAGTACAAAGTGAAGATCTAAGCACACATCTCTTGGTGAAGGTAAGTCCTCCATAAGGTTTGAATAACTAAAGAACAGACCGAAAAATACCTACAAAAAGGCATTCAAATAGATATTCAGCTTTTAAAAATATTACTTTTCAGGATATGTGAAAAACATTGTACCATACGTTCTAAACTTTTGGCTTATGGCATGAAAAGCCTCTGGTCTGGAAACCTGAGAAAATGCCTATAGATGCAAGACCATGCCATTAGAAGTTCAGCTACCTGGAGACCGCTAATATCCCTTCATCCTTGCTCTATATACTCCAAAAGAGCTCCAACCTTCACGCCCCTGTGTGCTCTGTGTACGTTTTAAGTTCAAAGATGCTTTGTGGCTTATCCGAGACACTTGTTTAGATAAAAGCAGACATTTCAATATTGTAGGCATTCCTAACCTGAAGCAAGAGTATAGATGTTGTCCATGATAATTACACAAGCCACTAGTCGTACAGGAACCATAACTGCTGAAAGTCATATTATCATAAAGCAATCCAGGTACAGACCGTAGTTGGCAGGATTTGAACATGCGCAGAGAAACCCCAATGGATTTCGAATCCATCGCCTTAACCACTCGGCCAAAACTACATACGGTCTTGAAGGGCCTACCTTTACTAAATTGAAGAGGCTAACTTTGGAGTGCTATTCTTTGCTTTTTTAGTTCAGGCATAACATCCCAATGCCCCAATTGCCCCACTGTTCTGGACCCACAAACCATCTTTTAACAAAATTCTGGCACCCTCTCTATGGACCCTATTCCTCTGCTGGGTGCCTGCCATAGCACACAGATCTATGCCTGCACTGTCAGGGCAGAGTGATCTCCTGACCAACAGTGAAGGCATATTTCCAGTAGGGAAGAAGGCCATAAAGCTTCTCTTCTTCAGAAGACTATGAGTCCAAGACTTGCAATGCAAGTATCTCCCTGCATCGGCTTTATTCACACTGTTGATCTTCTGCTGATCCTTGAATATATTGCCCCACCGGTAATCAGATCATTAGTCTACAGGGGGCAGCAAGGACATAATTAGGAATAGCCTCTTTAGGGGCCCTTTCACACAGGTGGCCTCCATTCTCATCACCAGGGGATCTGTGAGGTGATTGGAGCAGAGCAGGGCAGATGACAGGTCCGTGTCTACTCAGTTTTAGCAGAGCAGACAAAGACAGACCCTGCTCTGCTCTATAGGTGGCAGGGGGTAAATGGACTCCGCTGTCTCTTTCTACTTGACTGCCACCGTTCCACCTAAAGGGAAAAGGATGCAGTCCTCCTCCATTTTTTAAGCAGGCCTGACCAGACTCGGAGGAGGTATTCAGGTTTAAACGGACACAAGTCCATGTACACTTGCTAGTGCATAGGAATGCATGGACCTTCCCATCAGGTGCACCTAAAATATGACAAATGGACCTGATCTAATCGCCCATGTGAAAGGGCCCTTAGCATGCAAATTTCTATGGTGGGGATTACTCACCACTATACTAATGAGAAAAGTGTGTGGGACTTTCTCCTATTCCATCAACATAGCGATCACCATACAGGTTTTTCTCTTTTTCCAGGCTATGGCGCATCTTCTATAATCCTGACCATACCATTGTATGAACTATGTTGTATGTTGAATACTCAAAGGCTGCTGCACTCTCTATTCTTTGTTCAATGATCCCAGCCATCATTTAACTCAGGAGATTGGACACATCTATTAATGGAATGGGATTATTGTGGGGGGACTGGGCTGGAGATTCAGCATGTATTGCAGTCAGGGCTGCTTTTTGTAATCTAGGATCCCATCAGTTGAGGTCCTCAAAAGCTATTATCCCTTAATGTAAAATAGATCTTATGTTCAATAATGATATATGATGGAACACATTACCTTAAAATGTGTTGGGGAGAGATCAAACACTTTTCTATTGTTCGGAGGGCAACTATTTGCACCATGATACCACCAACAACCCATTGGAAATACCAGCTAGAGAGACTGGTTATAAATAAGAAGATTTATGATGTAGACCGGTAAAGAAGATCTTGATTCCAAGCTCTATTATATAGGGAACATCTAAAAATATGCCTAAGAAGTAGCCTAAACATATTAGCTATTGTCTTGAGGTTGTCTGGAAAAACTGCAGTAAACTTCCTCTGCGTAGGCTCTCCCATTCCTCTAGCTTCATAGCTGTATATGTACAGTGTCAGACAATCTAAGACACTGCTGTCTCTTACTGCTAGTCGCATTAGATTTGGTCATGGTTTTCTTTGCTGGAGAGAAAGCTGCACATGACGATTTGTAGAGTAAAGATCCCCCTGCTGCTCTCACAATATCAGACCTTTGTGGGACTATCCATGAACAGACCAAAGTTGGCAGGATTATGAACCTGCGCAGGGAGACCCTAACGAATTTTGAGTCTATTGCCTTAAGCACACAGGCAGAACTAGACAAAGCTTAGCCCCACCTTTGCTACATGGTAAAGGTTAAATGGTTTTGAGAATTAAGGTATCGGGGAGCTTTGTGGCAATTAACTGTGGAGAATTGAAAAAAACAACACATAATAGCAAATGATAAAAGCAGAACGTAGTCGGCAGGATTTGAACCTGCGCGGGGAGACCCCAATGGATTTCTAGTCCATCGCCTTAACCACTCGGCCACGACTACCTTCACCTTGATGGTAGGTGTGCTATTTGCAGGCTTGAGAAGTAGTAGAAAAAAACACCAATAAAGTAAAACTCAGTACAAAGTGAAGATCTAAGCACACATCTCTTGGTGAAGGTAAGTCCTCCATAAGGTTTGAATAACTAAAGAACAGACCGAAAAATACCTACAAAAAGGCATTCAATTAGATATTCAGCTTTTAAAAATATTACTTTTCAGGATATGTGAAAAACATTGTACCATACGTTCTAAACTTTTGGCTTATGGCATGAAAAGCCTCTGGTCTGGAAACCTGAGAAAATGCCTACAGATGCAAAACCATGCCATTAGAAGTTCAGCTACCTGGAGACCGCTAATATCCCTTCATCCTTGCTCTATATACTCCAAAAGTGCTCCAACCTTCACGCCCCTGTGTGCTCTGTGTACGTTTTAAGTTCAAAGATGCTTTGTGGCTTATCCGAGACACTTGTTTAGATAAAAGCAGACATTTCAATATTGTAGGCATTCCTAACCTGAAGCAAGAGTATAGATGTTGTCCATGATAATTACACAAGCCACTAGTCGTACAGAAACCAATTACTGCTGAAAGTCATATTATCATAAAGCAATCAAGGTACTGACCGTAGTTGGCAGGATTTGAACCTGCGCAGGGAAACCCCAATGGATTTCGAATCCATCGCCTTAACCACTCGGCCACAACTACATACGGTCTTGAAGGGCCTACCTTTACTAGATTGAAGAGGCTAACTTTGGAGTGCTATTCTTTGCTTTTTTTGTTCAGGCCTACCATCCCAATGCCCCAATCGCCCCACTGTTCTGGACCCACAAACCATCTTTTAACAAAATTCTGGCACCCTCTCTATGGACCCTATTCCTCTGCTGGGTGCCTGCCTTAGCACACAGATCTATGCCTGCACTGTCAGGGCAGAGTGATCTCCTGACCAACAGTGAAGGCATATTTCCAGTAGGGAAGAAGGCCATAAAGCTTCTCTTCTTCAGAAGACTATGAGTCCAAGACTTGCAATGCAAGTATCTCCCTACATCGGCTTTATTCACACTGTTGATCTTCTGCTGATCCTTGAATATATTGCCCCACCGGTAATCAGATCATCAGTCTACAGGGGGCAGCAAGGACATAATTAGGAATAGCCTCTTTAGGGGCCCTTTCACACAGGTGGCTTCCATTCTCATCACCAGGGGATCTGTGAGGTGATTGGAGCAGAGCAGGGCAGATGACAGGTCCGTGTCTGCTCAGTTTTAGCAGAGCAGACAAAGACAGACCCTGCTCTGCTCTATGGGTGGCAGGGGGTAAATGGAATCCGCTGTCTCTTTTCACTTGACTGCCACCGATCCACCTAAAGGGAAAAGGATGCAGTCCTCCTCCATTTTTTAACCACTTTACTACCAGTCACGTAACCTCTACGTCGGCTGACTTTGAGTGGTTATACCGGGATGATGCCTCTAGCTAGAGGCATCATCCCGGTACCGTTGTTTGAAGCCGACGGTCGGCTTTCCGTCGGTAATGATCGATGCGGCTCGGGAGCCGCTCGATCGTTACCCGGGGGGGCGGGAGGGGACGTCCCCCCCCTCCCGCCGCCTTCCGCGGCTTTGCTCGGGGCTACCGTCCCACCGGGAGCCCCGAGCACCCAGCCGGCACGTCCGCCGGCTGGATGGAGTCCCGATGAATGCCGGAAACGGCATCGATCGGGTCTCCGATGACGTAACCCGGAGGCGGCGTCCATGACGTCACGTCCGGGTTACTGTGCTGCAAAAGGCGGCAGATTTGAAAAACGGCTGTATGCAAAAATGCCGTTTTCGGCGTTTTGCATACAGGGAAGTGTAGTGGAGGGGTCTAGGGTCTTTTAGACCCTCGATCCCTCCATAAAGTGTACCTGTCACGACATATTGCTGTCACCAGGGATGTTTACATTGCTTGTGACAGCAATAAAAGTGATCAGATTTTTTTTTTTTTTAAAAACCTGTAATAAAGTTTAAAAAAAAAGAAAAAATAAATAGGAAAAAAAAAAAAAAAAAAATTTAGCCATCTCCGTCACCGTTAGCTCGCGCACAAAAAAAAACGTATACGCAAGTCGAGCCGCAAATGAAATCGCTGTTCAAACCACACATGTGAGGTATCGCCGCGATCGCCAGAGCGTGGGCAATAATTAAAAAAAAAGAGCTACACTCTAACTCTAAACTGGTAACCGTTAAATAAATTTAAAGCGTCGCAGATTGAGATCTCTATTGACCGTAGTTTGTCGCCATCCCACGGGGGGGCGCAATTTTAAACCGTAACATGTTTGGTATCTATTTACTCGGCGTGACATCATCTTTCACAATATACAAAAAAAATGGGCTAACTTTACTGTTTAGTATTTTTTAAATGCAGTGAAATGTGATTTTTCAAATTTTTTCCAAAAAAATGGCGTTTTAAAGACCGCTGCGCAAATACCGCGTGACAAAAAATTTTGCAATGACCGACATTTTATTCTCCAGAGTCTTTGCTAAAAAAATATATATAATGTTTGGGGGTTCTAAGTAGTTTTCTAGGAAAAAATACTGGTTTTAACTTGTGAACAAAAAGTGTCCGAAATAGGGCTGGGGCTAAAGTGGTTAAGCAGGCCTGACCAGACTCGGAGGAGGTATTCAGGTTTAAACGGACACAAGTCCATGTATACTTGCTAGTGCATAGGAATGCATGGACCTTCCCATCAGGTGCACCTAAAATACGACAAATGGACCTAATCTAATCGCCCATGTGAAAGGGCCCTTAGCATGCAAATTTCTATGGTGGGGATTACTCACCACTATACTAATGAGAAAAGTGTGTGGGACTTTCTCCTATTCCTTCAACATAGCGATCACCATACAGGTTTTTCTCTTTTTCCAGGCTATGGCGCATCTTCTATAATCCTGACCATACCATTGTATGAACTATGTTGTATGTTGAATACTCAAAGGCTGCTGCACTCTCTATTCTTTGTTCAATGATCCCAGCCATCATTTAACTCAGGAGATTGGACACATCTGTAAGAATATTTAATAATAAATATCTCGCGCTCGTACTTATGTCAGAATATTTATACTGCTCTGAATATAGCAGTGTATTTATTTATGGTTAATAAGCAAAGATCTGTGAAAAAGGAGAGTCTTCACCTATTGCCATAAATCAATGTCGTGAATTCTTTTTAATTGATTAATTTCTTTTTAAAAGCATATACCAATCTTAGTGAGTACAGTCTACAGCGTGGAATATATATAAAAATATTTATTCGCCAGACATGCAAACACGATATATGATCAAACAAGAAGTGACACAAAACGATAACTCTGCATAAAAATACTAACTTCAAATAATCAATGCAATGTGATGTTTAGCTCAATAATGAAAGTGAAACTAAAACAAAGTGAAATAAAACAAAGTGAAAGTAAAACTAAAGCAAGATTACCATTTCTTCCCAGGTATAGTATAAGCCATAAATTAATGTTCTATATAAACAGACTACAATGGTCTGCGAATCACACGGCCCAAAGTCATTCCACTGCAGAAGGAATGAGAATAAGCCATGCAAAACGGAAGACTTAAAATTGCAAATAATGCACTGAATCTGATATTAATAAAAATGTATAAAAACAAAAATCAGCTTTTTAGAGAAAAATATACCATGGCTTATACGGCTGGGATTGTAATCTCATTACCCTTAAATATGCAATATAAAACATATAAGGAAAGAATAAACAATTGTTGAATAAAATCAAATAATACAGCAAGGCATAATTACCACACTTAAGATGGTGTTACCAGAGTCCTAAGATGGATGCCAGTGAGGGAGGAGTTTCCTCCAAGTTTCAGATGAATGATGTGGATCAGGGAGTATGTCTGCATGAGTCTATTGAAAAATGTAATAGCGTGTGTGGTGTAAGTGTGAGGTGTGTTGTCAGTAGTGTAAAGTGTTGTGTCCTCTCTCTCATCTGGGTTGGTCTTTTATATGGTAAGAACAAAGAGCTATAAAAATTACCATAAGTAAAACCCAGAGGGATGAAACATTATCCCAATTGGTTGGGATATTCTATACCTAAACTGGTGAGATCATAGACACCTCTTTTGATAATTAACCCCATACTTGGATAATAAAGTTAAATGATTTCTCTATATGTGAGATTAATCATATAACACAACATAAAACTTTATCTAGACTCCCAGTACATACATAAATGTCCACCTGTATCTCCATAATTCACCTGTGCAAGTAATGCCATTCCAATAATTATATTATTTAACACAATATAATATTTTTATATTGGAATATCTAAAATTATCTCAAGACTGCACCTGGTATTTCGCCTCCAGAGGGCAGTATCGTACCGTTCATTAGATTTTGTATTTAACATTTTTACCACCATGTCCTTATCTGATGACCTCTCTGACCTCTGGCTAGTGAATAGCCATTACTTCTTTGGCCATGTCTTACACTGTCAATTAAGATGTCTGGCCTGTAGGATTTACAACACCTTGAGCACTTAGACTAGACTTCTCTGAAATGAGGCAACTAGTGACGAGATACATATGTCCTTACACTTATTAGAAAAAGAATTCTAAGTAAGATTATTACTATGAAAATATAAACCCAAAATGTGATATAATGTTCCTAAATATATATATGTATATGCCTTACATAATATAATGACATAATTATGGCTAATATCTTTTCAAATATAATAATGTACCTTTAACATTTATATTTTATATGTCTGATGAAAAACACTGAGCCATTGTCTATTGTTAAATACTTATAGACAGACTGACACTACCATCCCCTTAACATCTGTTATCTGATAGAGATGTCAATGTATAAGCTTATTTATGACAAAAGAAAATAGAAATGTCTGCTGAAAGTATAGGACCCTATTGTAAGCCTGTAAGAGACATTTTGTTTAACAAGTATATATATGAACTTTGTTTCACCTTAAAAACAAGATGGACGCCATCCTGTTCAGAATCTCTTATGCATAATATGAATACATGGCTTTTAAAATCACTTTTCTTTTTACCTATTATTATTTTAATCAACCCCCAATAACCCCGACATATCCCCCCCCCTTTCTTCCTAGTAGACAAGTGAGCAACTTAGGCCTATCTGGAAAGAAAGCTTTTTAAGGAGTAGCAAAAGAAAAAAAAATGTCTTGTTCTCTTTTTTTTTAAGAGAATAGTTCATATTGGGAATTGTTCATAACTCTTAAGTACAGCGGTAAAAAAAAAAATTTGAGAAAAAAAAAATCAGTTCAAAATGTCAGTTCGTAACGACTTTGCAATGTTAGCTATGTCACCAACTGTTCCTTATTAGTCTCTTTGAATTCTGATCTTCTGGTAAAGAAACTCAAATGTTCCTTGAAATCTGCATCTCCAGTTTGCAAAGTTTTGATGGAGACAGAAATTAACTGCTGCAATGGCATTAGCAACTACCATTCAAAGCGCAGTAAAACAATGTTGGCAATCAGGAATCCGAGAAATCTGTTTGGATGTTCAACCTTGGATATTGGTTGGATAATGAATGGTTTCAGCATGGTCTAGAGTGTCATACACCTAGACTGAGGTTTTGCTCACATGTGCAATGCACCATTCTCACATCTCCTTCAATTGAAAACAGAAGGTAGTGCGATTTCTCTCAATGGATTTCCTCGGATCAAATGCACAAAGATCTGTTGAAACAAATCTTCCTCTCCGTCAACAAGAATCTGTGGCGTCTCGCAGCTTGATTCCTGAAGAGGGATCCGATTCAATGAGGGGTTCCGTCTTGAGCTGGACTCTAAGGAGAGATGACCCATCCAATCGCTGTGTCTTTGGCAAACATCATCGTCTGTACCAATCAACGACCTGGCATGGAAAGTTAATCTCTTCCTATTGGATGAAACATATAGTATGAATATACATTCTTATCAATTGACATTTCAATGCGATGTTGGTACCCTAAGCTTCCTCAGAGTTCTCCTTTAACTCACTGTGTGATCAGTCCTTTTATGACACCAGGGAAGGTGAGACTATATATGCGACCTTTCCTAGAGGCGACTGACTTCTGGGGCTTATTAACATGGGGATGTATTTATCACCATGGATACTATACATTGGACAATAATACAATGATCTAATATTTTGTTTAAAATTTACCTACTACTTAGGAGAAAAAAAAAAAATATCTCCCCCTTTGGGGCATCAATGCAATTTATTGGAGGCAACAAAACTACCTGGCATTGAGGATTCCTTCTTGGTTACCGTATACAACCTTTAACCTCTTGACTGCATTACGTCATTAGGGTTTGATCTTCCTTGGTATCACCGTCATTGGCGATTTTTCAAAATGTGCCCGCTTTGAGCGACCTGTTTGAGTCAGAGGGATGAAGTGACCACTGAAAAATAGGAGGGTAGTTAGTATATAACAACCAAGATCCCCCCCTGACAGGGATTTCAGGATCCTCAATGCTGTGACCTGGGATAAAATGGTGTTAGAACCTCTGTATCCTATACCTCTATTCAGTGTATCCCTACTGATTCCTTATCACTTGGGCATTTAAGGATTTTGTGGCCTTTGGCTGGCCACAGGATTTGTTCCTAAAGATGGCTTATTTTAGTTCTGGGCTGCAGTGCCCTAAGTGAACCAAGTGATCAGCTGATCCATTTTGGCCTCTACTCTGCTGAAAACTTTTACAGAATTGAATTATTGGCTCCGCCTCCTGCGGTGCCTATGTCTCTTGGGTTCAGACATATGGGACAGATCCCCATCAGAACCAGTTACGCGGTTCTGGCGTGAGGTCTGGGCCTTAATGTCACTTGATTTTCCCAAGGATTTTGGGGATCCCTAAGATGGGGCAAATCCCTATTTATTTGTGGGTGTCCCCCCCCCCCTTGTTAATGGGATGTCCGGTGTCCTCCTTAAGGTATCCGGTGTTCCCCTTGGGGCCTAGGTGGCATAACTTGCTCCTTTGCCAAACATATTATTATTATGTACATGGGCAATGCATCAAAGCACAGGGATTTAAATTTCAGATGGTTGTACTCAGACCTTCATTGAAGGGTGTTAGGCACTTTTGAGTACAGTAATAAAAAAAAAAAATTCAATGGGGCTTTGGTGCTGTGTACATTTTAAATTGTATATAACAGCTCTAGCAGCAGTAAGGTTTTATATGGGCTGATTTTTAAATTACATCCTGCAGGCACAACACAGACAGTTGTTTTCATAGGCCTCAGGGTAATCAATGTCTAAGGACCCTTTATTAACAAAAATCAGGACAGTACTCTTTTTAAAACCTTTTAAATTCTGGAGGTGCATGGTATCTTTTTTTTTTTTTTTAGGGGTGCTAGTCTTTTTGCAGTGACCTTGATATGACTCATACCTATTTATGCATGGCTGCCCAATTTCTGCCCTCCTATATTTGGAAGATGGCTGGGGTAGGACATGGACTCTTTGCCTGATTCCCCCCCTTGTCTGGGTCATAACCAACAGACTGGGAATCATATCTGGGTCTATGAATAATTATTTCATATTTAAAATGCAGGACTAATTAAGCATTTCCCTTATGCATTTACACCATGACCTTATGGAACTCTGCTATGTATTTACTGATGAGTTCCTGTCATGACATGAACAGTTACATTTTTATTTATTTATTTATTTTTTTTTTCCACTGCTGGTTACTCGGCAACTTTTGCTAGAAAAACATTTTTCCTTGCTCAAAACTTCCTAATTATTGCATTAATCATTAACATTTCTCTTTCACATGATTACTTTCATTACAGCTTGCTTGATAAAACTTCTGCCACAATTCTACTTTATTTTGCAGTTTCACGCTACATTCTCTTAACTTATGTGTCCCATTAGAGGTCACTTTCACCTGCTCAAGGAGGTTCCTAATCTCATTCTCTCATTTATTTGGAGTTGAGATTGAAACTTTACTAATCCCTTTATGCTGAGCCTTCTGGTGCAGTTCCTCACACAAATACAGTAAGATTGGCCATGACTCAAAAAGTATGTGATCACACTTCCTGACGTCTTTTGGTGTTAGATAAGCTATTGGTGAGTTCATACATACAGGTTGTCCTCTACCCATGTCAGATGCCCTTTATTGGCCCGACGTTTGAGGATTTTGATATATGACTCTAACCAGCATTTACATATTCCACCATTTCAGACTCAGAGAGGTGTTTCCACACATTTATGATCTGTGCCAAATCTACTGGAGTTGTGTCATTACCACTAGGGACTCACACCTTGCCAGAGTTGGCAGCGTGAACATTACCTGCTGTAGACATTTTTAAGGCATTTCTATCACATTCAAAATTAATAAAAAAAATTCCAAAAAAAAACATTTTTTTTTTTTTTTTTTTTTCAAAGTTATTGATTATGTCACCTGATCAATATTTATGATTGGCATATGTAAGAAATCAATAATTATCTCGCTGGGGCCTCCATTATATGTAAGAATATTTAATAATAAATATCTCGCGCTCGTACTTATGTCAGAATATTTATACTGCTCTGAATATAGCAGTGTATTTATTTATGGTTAATAAGCAAAGATCTGTGAAAAAGGAGAGTGTTCTGTCTCAGCATCGATTGTACCTGTGACCCTCTTGTAGATACCCAGTCTGTAAGTGTGTGCAGCAGGTTGAATGATGGCTTTAACAGATAGTTTACTCAATGAATAAAGACTCCAGAGGTGTTCTCCAATGCTTCTTTATGCTTCAAGTTAGCAAAGGCATAAACATAGAGGCTTTTCCATAGGTAAATTTACAATGAAGTTACACAGCTTCCACACTCTGCAGTCTCCTCAAAACAACTAAACAAAATGGCAGTTACAGCAGGAAAATGGAGATGGGAGAAACCATCTAGCCAGAAACAGCAGGGGTGCTAGGAAGATACCAATAACATAGCATAACATAACATGTAATAACAACTGCTAGACAGTTAAAGCTGCGTGGCAGCACACTCCCCGCCTGGTATCGTGAGATACCACTACACAATTATTTTCCATAAACATACAATTAACATTGCATACAGTAGAATGCTATGTAGCCCTCTCCTCTAAGCTAACTATGCTAGAGATCTAAGTGACTCCTTCACATAACACTGAATCAGAATTTTTGGAAGCAGGCATAATTAGGACTGTCTCAGTGACTGGTCTCAGGAAGGTTTTTGGGCTCCTGTCCTTTACAATCCTGACTTCCACACTTCGGACCTTTCCATCATCACTAGCAATGGCCTTTGAAATAACTCCAACTGGCCACTGGATCCGACTGGTTTGCTTTTCTTTTAGAAGAACCAGGTCCCCTTCCTTTAAGTTAGGCTTCTGGGTTTGCCACTTTTTACGTCCTTGAAGAAGTGTGAGGTATTCCCTCCTCCATCTGTCCCAGAAACAATCTGCAAGGTATTGAGCATATCTCCATTGACGTTTATATATGTCCTTTTCATCAAAGATGCTCTTTGGTGCTGGGATCTGTCCAATTTTCCGGCTCAATAATGCAGCTGGAGTTAAAACAGTTGGACATTCTGGGTCTGTGGATACAGCTGTCAGCGGTCTTGAGTTGATTATTGCTGCGACCTCAGCAAGGAATTTAGTAAGTACTTCATGGGTAAGACGTGAAGAACTCACATCAAGCAACATAGAATCCAGTATGCGCCTTGCCATCCCAATCATACGTTCCCATGCTCCGCCCATGTGTGAAGCGTGTGGTGGGTTGAATTTCCACTGGTTTGCAGTGGCGGAGAAGGTGGCCCTTGGAGGTGGCTCTGTCTGAGAAGCTCGCTCCCGCAAGGGTTTGTTAATGCTCTGGGACGCTCTCTCGCTATAATTGAACTGGTTGGTCAGTTTTCTCTCCTTCTTGTTCCTGGATGGTATTTCCTCACCTTCTGTCCATTCTTCACTAGCCTGAGCGTCAGACTTCCCATCTGTATCTTTGTCTCCCGGCTCTGTGGAGTCGTTGGTCTGAGTTTCTTCAATGACTCCCAACTTCGCCATCTGTCGCCGCGCTTCATCAGAGTCTTCGCGTGACATGTTTCCATCCAGGGAGAAGCGTACGGCCAACTGGTCCACGATGCTAATGGGTTTGTAGGCCCCTTCCTTAAAACTGTACCTCACAGTGTTCTGGGGGGCATGAGGGTTGTTTGCAGTCAGGATACGAGTGAATTCCTCCTTAAGTTCAGCCTCGCTGAGTTCCAGCTGGTCCGGAGGCTTAACCAGAGTCTTGGCCTGCATCCATTCATCAGCTCCATCCCCCATAACTGTGGAGTCATCTTCATCCTCCAAATTTCTTCTTGAGCAGATGTTGGAACTCAATGCTACAACTTCAGGCCGGATTTCCGGATCAGTATCTGGATCCTCCAGGTAGAAATCGATATCTTCTTCTGAGTTTGTAGAAGACTGGTCCATTAAAAACTTGGGTTCTGAAAACCAAATGGTTTGTGTGAGGACAACTGCTGGCACTAAAATCTTCTGCATGAATGCTAGAAAGTGCTCTCGCTTCTCAGGTTTGTTACGGAGAGTTTTCTTCAGTGCAGCAAATCTGGTTAAAGCTTGTTCTCGATTGTTAGGGAGAGTAAGCCTTGGTACTCGGAAGGGTACTGGAGCTACCCAATTGTTGGAATTGTCCTTGAAGAACTCTTCATCCATAATCTTGATGAACTCCTTGTCTTCGACTGAAGGGGCAATTTTGTTGTCATCACAAGCAGTCTGGTACACTGAATCACCAAAGTCCTTTTGAGAAGTGAGCTTGCAGTTAATGATTTGGAGTGCTTGATCTGGAACTTCGTTCTTAAAATCAAGTCTTTCCTTCACATAATAGTGCGATGGACATTTCATCAATTGACAGGTAACATTAGTTTTGTAGGAAGCTACATCCAAGAGCTTGTGAGATTGGTCTAAACAGACTTCTCCTATTATCACCCATCCAAGATCAAGTTTCTGGGCCTGAGGAGCATCATCTGGACCGTTACATAACTCTCTTATTTTATGAACTCTAGGAATGTCTCTCCCTAGTAGAATCAAAATCTTAACATCCTTGTTAAGTGGTGGAATGTAGTTAGCAATGTGGCTCAAATGAGGGTGATGACGTGCAACCTCTGGTGTGGGGATTTCTTCTCTGTTGTTCGGTAGCTGATCACATTCGATTAGAGTTGGAAGAGGAAACTCTGTGTCCTCATATTCTGATGCAACTACGAAGCCATGGGCTCTTCTTCCAGAAGTATTGATCTTTCCTGCACATGTCTGCAAGGTATAAGACCAGGTCTCTCCTTGAATGTTGAATAGGTCAAAGAATTCTGTACTGGCCAATGAGCGATTGCTCTGATCATCGAGTATGGCATACATTTTTATGGATTTTTGTGGACATCCTTCAGGAAACACTCTTACAAGACATATCTTGCTACAAGACTTGCTATGAAGCCCTTCTCCACATACCTCTGTACACCTTGTGGTTACGGGGTCGGCATATTGCTCAGTTCTCTCCCCGCCATCATCTGATGTAGTCTTGGGGTTGCTGCCGGGTGAAGGTTTCTTTTTGAACAGGTCTGAATGAAGAGCGTCAACATGTTTGGCACTGTTGCAGAGAGAACATCTGATGGCAATCTTACAGTCTCTAGCTAAATGATCGGAGGATGCACAACACTTAAAACAGATATTATGCTCTTTGAGAAATGACTTGCGTTCTTCAATAGGCTTGTCCTTAAATGCACGACATTTGGAGAGAGAGTGTGGCGCATTATGAATAGGACACTGTTGATTAAGATTGCTTGCTTTGATGTCTGTGGCTAAGACGTTGGATGCTATGGTGGTCTTCCTCACGGCAATAGGATGCCTTAAATCCTTGAATTTACTGTTGGTGGCAATACCCCTTGAAGTACTTAAAGGAATGGTGGTTGTATCTGGATAGAAGAAGCTTGGGTCATTCTTGGATCTTGCAACCTTCCGCACGAACTCTGAAAAATAAGAAAAGGGAGGGAAGGAAACACGATGCTCATACTTATACTTTGATCCTACACTAGTCCACTTTCCCTGAAGATAACTAGGCAACTTTGCTACAATAGGATTTACGCCCTGAGCAGTGTCTAAATAGCTAAGACCTGGTAAACTAGGATCTAACTTAGCAATTTCAAGTTCTTGAAGGAGGTCACCTAACTCTCTAAGCTTATGATTGTCCTTAACAGAGATTTTAGGAAAGTCGTTAAGTCTCTGGAATAAGGCAGATTCAATGACTTCGGGGCTCCCATAGTCTTGTTCTAGACGTTCCCAGGCAGCATCAAGGCCTGCTTTAAAGTTATAAATGTAGACAGATTTAAGTCTCTTTACTTGTTCTGAAGATTGACGCCCCAACCACTTTATTAGTAAGTCAAGTTCTGCTTGAGGATCAATGTCCAAGTTCTTGGTTACCGCCTTAAATGTAGATCTCCAACTCCTGTAGTTCTCTGGGCGGTCATCAAATCCAGACAGTCCAGTTGTAATCAACTCTCGTCGAATCATATACTTGCTGAACTCTGCAATGTCAGTGCTTTCAGTTTTTATAGCCACAGGGTCTACTGATGGTGCGCCGTCTTGGACCATGGTTGGTATCTGATGTTGGCTGGTAGGTAGAGAGAAAGGTGTTGCAGATGGGTTTAATTTAGGTAAGGGTCTGTCGTCTGAAGGTCTCTGAGCATTTGAAGTCAAAGAGAGCTGTATCAAAGGGGGTATAGAGTTCATTCTGTAGTCTTCTACTGTGCCCTTGTAATCTCTATGCACATAGGGTTGTGGTGGCACATGAGCTGCGTAGGTTGATTCACTTGATTTTGTGATGCGCGGTAGTTGTGGAGGGTCTCTGTTAGTAGGTGCGTCTAGTTGACCAGCTTGCTTTGGCGACACATTGCCTTCTGATCCACTTGCTTGATGATTATGAGAAGAATCTCCAACTGTAGGTGGGACTGTATTGTCGTGGTTCTGAGTTAAGACAAACTGTAGGGTCCTTTCCACAGGGTCTTGAAAAGCAGCCAAGCTGGTACAAGCTGCTCCTTCTTCTTCCAATAGGGCTTGTTCCAAGACAGATAACTCTGCTAAAGCTACTTCCTTTTCTCTATTCTTCTGAAGAATTTCTAGCTGAGCCTCTGTTTCTGCTTGTATTCTTGCCTGAATGCGTTTAGCTTCTGCTTCCTTGCATTTAGCTTCTGCTTCCTTGCATTTAGCTTCTTCTTCCTTGCATTTAGCTTCTGCCTTGATGGCTGCTTCTTTTTCAGAGCAGGCGGCTTGAACCTGGGCTACTGCAACCCTTTGGCGAGCTTTGAGTATTTGGTCGCTCAGTATTGACCTTATAGAGCAGGACCGCAATGACTTAGAAGAATATTTATGATATGAGCGGGCAGACCTAGAAGATTTTCCTGAGTGTCTGGAAGAAGCAGAGTTACAGGATGTAGTCTCATATAGCTGTGCCAATCTCCCTTCTATCTGTGCCTTTGCTTCAAGATATGTGCTATGCCTCTGCTGGTCATTAGAAGTAAAGTCCTTTAATTCCAATGCAGCGTCCTCTATGTTGGAATGTGACAATAGGGAATAGTACTTCTCAGAAAGTCTTTTATAATTCTCAAATGCCTTCTTAACCCTTGAGAGAGCAGTGTTCAATTGCTCAGAGTTGTTGCTAGTTACATTAGTGGCTGTTATACAACTTAAAGTCTTTTCCCATAATGCAGTCAGGTTACTAGAGGTTTCTTCCTTACTTGCTTCATAAACCTCCCTTGCCTTCAAGGATGGATGAGGGGCTCTGACAGGACGAGCAGAATGAAGTAAGGAGTCTCCTTTATCTTGACTAAATGCAGGTAACTCTGTGAGATCTCTGTCAGACATAATAAGTACTGTATTTCTGGTGTCTTGTTAGAAATCTGCCAGAGCTCAGCTCTGTAAGTAGTGACTTCTGTTATTAAGCAGGCTGGGCTGAGGTATTTTTTGTTACAATAGTGGCTAGTGCTGCAACTAGTTCAAACTGGATCACCTCAGAAGGCTGTAACAGTAATGAAGCAGTAATAGGTGGCTGGTTTCATATGCAGAGTAATGCTTCTGGTGACTCACAGACAAGTTTGGTACTTACAGTTCTGAAGCTGTATATTACCATGGACATTTACTTCAAGTACTTTTTGGAACTGTACTCTCTGAAGCTGTGTATTCCTGGAAATTTACTTTTTGAAGCTGTGTACTCCTGTAAATTTACTGTTCTGTCTCAGCATCGATTGTACCTGTGACCCTCTTGTAGATACCCAGTCTGTAAGTGTGTGCAGCAGGTTGAATGATGGCTTTAACAGATAGTTTACTCAATGAATAAAGACTCCAGAGGTGTTCTCCAATGCTTCTTTATGCTTCAAGTTAGCAAAGGCATAAACATAGAGGCTTTTCCATAGGTAAATTTACAATGAAGTTACACAGCTTCCACACTCTGCAGTCTCCTCAAAACAACTAAACAAAATGGCAGTTACAGCAGGAAAATGGAGATGGGAGAAACCATCTAGCCAGAAACAGCAGGGGTGCTAGGAAGATACCAATAACATAGCATAACATAACATGTAATAACAACTGCTAGACAGTTAAAGCTGCGTGGCAGCACAGAGAGTCTTCACCTATTGCCATAAATCAATGTCGTGAATTATTTTTAATTGATTAATTTCTTTTTAAAAGCATATACCAATCTTAGTGAGTACAGTCTACAGCGTGGAATATATATAAAAATATTTATTCGCCAGACATGCAAACACGATATATGATCAAACAAGAAGTGACACAAAACGATAACTCTGCATAAAAATACTAACTTCAAATAATCAATGCAATGTGATGTTTAGCTCAATAATGAAAGTGAAACTAAAACAAAGTGAAATAAAACAAAGTGAAAGTAAAACTAAAGCAAGATTACCATTTCTTCCCAGGTATAGTATAAGCCATAAATTAATGTTCTATATAAACAGACTACAATGGTCTGCGAATCACACGGCCCAAAGTCATTCCACTGCAGAAGGAATGAGAATAAGCCATGCAAAACGGAAGACTTAAAATTGCAAATAATGCACTGAATCTGATATTAATAAAAATGTATAAAAACAAAAATCAGCTTTTTAGAGAAAAATATACCATGGCTTATACGGCTGGGATTGTAATCTCATTACCCTTAAATATGCAATATAAAACATATAAGGAAAGAATAAACAATTGTTGAATAAAATCAAATAATACAGCAAGGCATAATTACCACACTTAAGATGGTGTTACCAGAGTCCTAAGATGGATGCCAGTGAGGGAGGAGTTTCCTCCAAGTTTCAGATGAATGATGTGGATCAGGGAGTATGTCTGCATGAGTCTATTGAAAAATGTAATAGCGTGTGTGGTGTAAGTGTGAGGTGTGTTGTCAGTAGTGTAAAGTGTTGTGTCCTCTCTCTCATCTGAGTTGGTCTTTTATATGGTAAGAACAAAGAGCTATAAAAATTACCATAAGTAAAACCCAGAGGGATGAAACATTATCCCAATTGGTTGGGATATTCTATACCTAAACTGGTGAGATCATAGACACCTCTTTTGATAATTAACCCCATACTTGGATAATAAAGTTAAATGATTTCTCTATATGTGAGATTAATCATATAACACAACATAAAACTTTATCTAGACTCCCAGTACATACATAAATGTCCACCTGTATCTCCATAATTCACCTGTGCAAGTAATGCCATTCCAATAATTATATTATTTAACACAATATAATATTTTTATATTGGAATATCTAAAATTATCTCAAGACTGCACCTGGTATTTCGCCTCCAGAGGGCAGTATCGTACCGTTCATTAGATTTTGTATTTAACATTTTTACCACCATGTCCTTATCTGATGACCTCTCTGACCTCTGGCTAGTGAATAGCCATTACTTCTTTGGCCATGTCTTACACTGTCAATTAAGATGTCTGGCCTGTAGGATTTACAACACCTTGAGCACTTAGACTAGACTTCTCTGAAATGAGGCAACTAGTGACGAGATACATATGTCCTTACACTTATTAGAAAAAGAATTCTAAGTAAGATTATTACTATGAAAATATAAACCCAAAATGTGATATAATGTTCCTAAATATATATATGTATATGCCTTACATAATATAATGACATAATTATGGCTAATATCTTTTCAAATATAATAATGTACCTTTAACATTTATATTTTATATGTCTGATGAAAAACACTGAGCCATTGTCTATTGTTAAATACTTATAGACAGACTGACACTACCATCCCCTTAACATCTGTTATCTGATAGAGATGTCAATGTATAAGCTTATTTATGACAAAAGAAAATAGAAATGTCTGCTGAAAGTATAGGACCCTATTGTAAGCCTGTAAGAGACATTTTGTTTAACAAGTATATATATGAACTTTGTTTCACCTTAAAAACAAGATGGACGCCATCCTGTTCAGAATCTCTTATGCATAATATGAATACATGGCTTTTAAAATCACTTTTCTTTTTACCTATTATTATTTTAATCAACCCCCAATAACCCCGACACATCTATTAATGGAATGGGATTATTGTGGGGGGACTGGGCTGGAGATTCAGCATGTATTGCAGTCAGGGCTGCTTTTTGTAATCTAGGATCCCATCAGTTGAGGTCCTCAAAAGCTATTATCCCTTAATGTAAAATAGATCTTATGTTCTATAATGATATATGATGGAACACATTACCTTAAAATGTGTTGGGGAGAGATCAAACACTTTTCTATTGTTCGGAGGGCAACTATTTGCACCATGATACCACCAACAACCCATTGGAAATACCAGCTAGAGAGACTGGTTATAAATAAGAAGATTTATGATGTAGACCGGTAAAGAAGATCTTGATTCCAAGCTCTATTATATAGGGAACATCTAAAAATATGCCTAAGAAGTAGCCTAAACATATTAGCTATTGTCTTGAGGTTGTCTGGAAAAACTGCAGTAGTTTATATGTACAGTGTCAGACAATCTAAGACACTGCTGTCTCTTACTGCTAGTCGCATTAGATTTGGTCATGGTTTTCTTTGCTGGAGAGAAAGCTGCACATGACGATTTGTAGAGTAAAGATCCCCCTGCTGCTCTCACAATATCAGACCTTCGTGGGACTATCCATGAACAGACCAAAGTTGGCAGGATTATGAACCTGCGCAGGGAGACCCTAACGAATTTTGAGTCTATTGCCTTAAGCACACAGGCAGAACTAGACAAAGCTTAGCCCCACCTTTGCTACATGGTAAAGGTTAAATGGTTTTGAGAATTAAGGTATCGGGGAGCTTTGTGGCAATTAACTGTGGAGAATTGAAAAAAACAACACATAATAGCAAATGATAAAAGCAGAACATAGTCGGCAGGATTTAAACCTGCGCGGTGGAAACCCCAATGGATTTCTAGTCCATCGCCTTAACCACTCGGCCACGACTACCTTCACCTTGATGGTAGGAGTGGTATTTGCAGGCTTGAGAAGTAGTAGAAAAAAACACCATTAAAGTAAAACTCAGTACAAAGTGAAGATCTAAGCACACATCTCTTGGTGAAGGTAAGTCCTCCATAAGGTTTGAATAACTAAAGAACAGACCGAAAAATACCTACAAAAAGGCATTCAAATAGATATTCAGCTTTTAAAAATATTACTTTTCAGGATATGTGAAAAACATTGTACCATACGTTCTAAACTTTTGACTTATGGCATGAAAAGCCTCTGGTCTGGAAACCTGAGAAAATGCCTATAGATGCAAGACCATGCCATTAGAAGTTCAGCTACCTGGAGACCGCTAATATCCCTTCATCCTTGCTCTATATACTCCAAAAGAGCTCCAACCTTCACGCCCCTGTGTGCTCTGTGTACGTTTTAAGTTCAAAGATGCTTTGTGGCTTATCCGAGACACTTGTTTACATAAAAGCAGACATTTCAATATTGTAGGCATTCCTAACCTGAAGCAAGAGTATAGATGTTGTCCATGATAATTACACAAGCCACTAGTCGTACAGGAACCATAACAGCTGAAAGTCATATTATCATAAAGCAATCCAGGTACAGACCGTAGTTGGCAGGATTTGAACATGCGCAGAGAAACCCCAATGGATTTCGAATCCATCGCCTTAACCACTCGGCCAAAACTACATACGGTCTTGAAGGGCCTACCTTTACTAAATTGAAGAGGCTAACTTTGGAGTGCTATTCTTTGCTTTTTTAGTTCAGGCATAACATCCCAATGCCCCAATTGCCCCACTGTTCTGGACCCACAAACCATCTTTTAACAAAATTCTGGCACCCTCTCTATGGACCCTATTCCTCTGCTGGGTGCCTGCCATAGCACACAGATCTATGCCTGCACTGTCAGGGCAGAGTGATCTCCTGACCAACAGTGAAGGCATATTTCCAGTTGGGAAGAAGGCCATAAAGCTTCTCTTCTTCAGAAGACTATGAGTCCAAGACTTGCAATGCAAGTATCTCCCTGCATCGGCTTTATTCACACTGTTGATCTTCTGCTGATCCTTGAATATATTGCCCCACCGGTAATCAGATCATTAGTCTACAGGGGGCAGCAAGGACATAATTAGGAATAGCCTCTTTAGGGGCCCTTTCACACAGGTGGCCTCCATTCTCATCACCAGGGGATCTGTGAGGTGATTGGAGCAGAGCAGGGCAGATGACAGGTCCGTGTCTGCTCAGTTTTAGCAGAGCAGACAAAGACAGACCCTGCTCTGCTCTATGGGTGGCAGGGGGTAAATGGACTCCGCTGTCTCTTTTCACTTGACTGCCACCGATCCACCTAAAGGGAAAAGGATGCAGTCCTCCTCCATTTTTTAAGCAGGGCTGACCAGACTCGGAGGAGGTATTCAGGTTTAAACGGACACAAGTCCATGTACACTTGCTAGTGCATAGGAATGCATGGACCTTCCCATCAGGTGCACCTAAAATATGACAAATGGACCTGATCTAATCGCCCATGTGAAAGGGCCCTTAGCATGCAAATTTCTATGGTGGGGATTACTCACCACTATACTAATGAGAAAAGTGTGTGGGACTTTCTCCTATTCCATCAACATAGCGATCACCTACAGGTTTTTCTCTTTTTCCAGGCTATGGCGCATCTTCTATAATCCTGACCATACCATTGTATGAACTATGTTGTGTGTTGAATACTCAAAGGCTGCTGCACTCTCTATTCTTTGTTCAATGATCCTAGCAATCATTTAACTCAGGAGATTGGACACATCTATTAATGGAATGGGATTATTGTGGGGGGACTGGGCTGGAGATTCAGCATGTATTGCAGTCAGGGCTGCTTTTTGTAATCTAGGATCCCATCAGTTGAGGCCCTCAAAAGCTATTATCCCTTAATGTAAAATAGATCTTATGTTCAATAATGATATATGATGGAACGCATTACCTTAAAATGTGTTGGAGAGAGATCAAACACTTTTCTATTGTTCGGAGGGCAACTATTTGCACCATGATACCACCAACAACCCATTGGAAATACCAGCTAGAGAGACTGGTTATAAATAAGAAGATTTATGATGTAGACCGGTAAAGAAGATCTTGATTCCAAGCTCTATTATATAGGGAACATCTAAAAATATGCCTAAGAAGTAGCCTAAACATATTAGCTATTGTCTTGAGGTTGTCTGGAAAAACTGCAGTAAACTTCCTCTGCGTAGGCTCTCCCATTCCTCTAGCTTCATAGCTGTATATGTACAGTGTCAGACAATCTAAGACACTGCTGTCTCTTACTGCTAGTCGCATTAGATTTGGTCATGGTTTTCTTTGCTGGAGAGAAAGCTGCACATGACGATTTGTAGAGTAAAGATCCCCCTGCTGCTCTCACAATATCAGACCTTTGTGGGACTATCCATGAACAGACCAAAGTTGGCAGGATTATGAACCTGCGCAGGGAGACCCTAACGAATTTTGAGTCTATTGCCTTAAGCACACAGGCACAACTAGACAAAGCTTAGCCCCACCTTTGCTACATGGTAAAGGTTAAATGGTTTTGAGAATTAAGGTATCGGGGAGCTTTGTGGCAATTAACTGTGGAGAATTGAAAAAAACAACACATAATAGCAAATGATAAAAGCAGAACGTAGTCAGCAGGATTTGAACCTGCGCGGGGAGACCCCAATGGATTTCTAGTCCATCGCCTTAACCACTCGGCCACGACTACCTTCAGCTTGATGGTAGGTGTGCTATTTGCAGGCTTGAGAAGTAGTAGAAAAAAACACCATTAAAGTAAAACTCAGTACAAAGTGAAGATCTAAGCCAGTGGTTCTTAACCTGGGTTCGATCGAACCCCAGGGGTTCGGTGAGTCAGTCTCGCGGGTTCGGCGGAGATCAAAACACACCCCTCCTGACACCCAATAGTATGTCCTCCCAACCCCCCCAGTGTGTGCCCTCCTGATACCCCATGGTATGCCCTCCCAACACCTCCCCCCCAGTGTGTGCCCTCCTGACACCCCATGGTATGCCCTCCCACCCCCACCCCCAGTCACACTGATTTGCAGTAAATATTCATTATGTTTTTGTTTTTGTGTGAAAATCATGTTTTAATCATGGTTTTGTTCTTTACTGGTTTTGTTCATTTTGTGCACCTATGTATAAATATATACCCAAATATATACCTATCTTTTGAATTTGAAAAAATCATATTTTATTTTTCCAATTAAGAAGGGTTCGGTGAATGCACATATGAAACTGGTGGGGTTCAGTACCTCCAACAAGGTTAAGAACCACTGATCTAAGCACACATCTCTTGGTGAAGGTAAGTCCTCCATAAGGTTTGAATAACTAAAGAACAGACCGAAAAATACCTACAAAAAGGCATTCAATTAGATATTCAGCTTTTAAAAATATTACTTTTCAGGATATGTGAAAAACATTGTACCATACGTTCTAAACTTTTGGCTTATGGCATGAAAAGCCTCTGGTCTGTAAACCTGAGAAAATGCCTATAGATGCAAGACCATGCCATTAGAAGTTCAGCTACCTGGAGACCGCTAATATCCCTTCATCCTTGCTCTATATACTCCAAAAGTGCTCCAACCTTCACGCCCCTGTGTGCTCTGTGTACGTTTTAAGTTCAAAGATGCTTTGTGGCTTATCCGAGACACTTGTTTAGATAAAAGCAGACATTTCAATATTGTAGGCATTCCTAACCTGAAGCAAGAGTATAGATGTTGTCCATGATAATTACACAAGCCACTAGTCGTACAGAAATCAATTACTGCTGAAAGTCATATTATCATAAAGCAATCAAGGTACAGACCGTAGTTGGCAGGATTTGAACCTGCGCAGGGAAACCCCAATGGATTTCGAATCCATCGCCTTAACCACTCGGCCACAACTACATACGGTCTTGAAGGGCCTACCTTTACTAGATTGAAGAGGCTAACTTTGGAGTGCTATTCTTTGCTTTTTTTGTTCAGGCCTACCATCCCAATGCCCCAATCGCCCCACTGTTCTGGACCCACAAACCATCTTTTAACAAAATTCTGGCACCCTCTCTATGGACCCTATTCCTCTGCTGGGTGCCTGCCTTAGCACACAGATCTATGCCTGCACTGTCAGGGCAGAGTGATCTCCTGACCAACAGTGAAGGCATATTTCCAGTAGGGAAGAAGGCCATAAAGCTTCTCTTCTTCAGAAGACTATGAGTCCAAGACTTGCAATGCAAGTATCTCCCTGCATCGGCTTTATTCACACTGTTGATCTTCTGCTGATCCTTGAATATATTGCCCCACCGGTAATCAGATCATCAGTCTACAGGGGGCAGCAAGGACATAATTAGGAATAGCCTCTTTAGGGGCCCTTTCACACAGGTGGCTTCCATTCTCATCACCAGGGGATCTGTGAGGTGATTGGAGCAGAGCAGGGCAGATGACAGGTCCGTGTCTGCTCAGTTTTAGCAGAGCAGACAAAGACAGACCCTGCTCTGCTCTATGGGTGGCAGGGGGTAAATGGAATCCGCTGTCTCTTTTCACTTGACTGCCACCGATCCACCTAAAGGGAAAAGGATGCAGTCCTCCTCCATTTTTTAAGCAGGCCTGACCAGACTCGGAGGAGGTATTCAGGTTTAAACGGACACAAGTCCATGTATACTTGCTAGTGCATAGGAATGCATGGACCTTCCCATCAGGTGCACCTAAAATACGACAAATGGACCTGATCTAATCGCCCATGTGAAAGGGCCCTTAGCATGCAAATTTCTATGGTGGGGATTACTCACCACTATACTAATGAGAAAAGTGTGTGGGACTTTCTCCTATTCCATCAACATAGCGATCACCTACAGGTTTTTCTCTTTTTCCAGGCTATGGCGCATCTTCTATAATCCTGACCATACCATTGTATGAACTATGTTGTGTGTTGAATACTCAAAGGCTGCTGCACTCTCTATTCTTTGTTCAATGATCCTAGCAATCATTTAACTCAGGAGATTGGACACATCTATTAATGGAATGGGATTATTGTGGGGGGACTGGGCTGGAGATTCAGCATGTATTGCAGTCAGGGCTGCTTTTTGTAATCTAGGATCCCATCAGTTGAGGCCCTCAAAAGCTATTATCCCTTAATGTAAAATAGATCTTATGTTCAATAATGATATATGATGGAACGCATTACCTTAAAATGTGTTGGAGAGAGATCAAACACTTTTCTATTGTTCGGAGGGCAACTATTTGCACCATGATACCACCAACAACCCATTGGAAATACCAGCTAGAGAGACTGGTTATAAATAAGAAGATTTATGATGTAGACCGGTAAAGAAGATCTTGATTCCAAGCTCTATTATATAGGGAACATCTAAAAATATGCCTAAGAAGTAGCCTAAACATATTAGCTATTGTCTTGAGGTTGTCTGGAAAAACTGCAGTAAACTTCCTCTGCGTAGGCTCTCCCATTCCTCTAGCTTCATAGCTGTATATGTACAGTGTCAGACAATCTAAGACACTGCTGTCTCTTACTGCTAGTCGCATTAGATTTGGTCATGGTTTTCTTTGCTGGAGAGAAACCTGCACATGACGATTTGTAGAGTAAAGATCCCCCTGCTGCTCTCACAATATCAGACCTTTGTGGGACTATCCATGAACAGACCAAAGTTGGCAGGATTATGAACCTGCGCAGGGAGACCCTAACGAATTTTGAGTCTATTGCCTTAAGCACACAGGCAGAACTAGACAAAGCTTAGCCCCACCTTTGCTACATGGTAAAGGTTAAATGGTTTTGAGAATTAAGGTATCGGGGAGCTTTGTGGCAATTAACTGTGGAGAATTGAAATAAACAACACATAATAGCAAATGATAAAAGCAGAACGTAGTCGGCAGGATTTGAACCTGCGCGGGGAGACCCCAATGGATTTCTAGTCCATCGCCTTAACCACTCGGCCACGACTACCTTCACCTTGATGGTAGGAGTGCTATTTGCAGGCTTGAGAAGTAGTAGAAAAAAACACCATTAAAGTAAAACTCAGTACAAAGTGAAGATCTAAGCACACATCTCTTGGTGAAGGTAAGTCCTCCATAAGGTTTGAATAACTAAAGAACAGACCGAAAAATACCTACAAAAAGGCATTCAAATAGATATTCAGCTTTTAAAAATATTACTTTTCAGTATATGTGAAAAACATTGTACCATACGTTCTAAACTTTTGGCTTATGGCATGAAAAGCCTCTGGTCTGTAAACCTGAGAAAATGCCTATAGATGCAAGACCATGCCATTAGAAGTTCAGCTACCTGGAGACCGCTAATATCCCTTCATCCTTGCTCTATATACTCCAAAAGTGCTCCAACCTTCACGCCCCTGTGTGCTCTGTGTACGTTTTAAGTTCAAAGATGCTTTGTGGCTTATCCGAGACACTTGTTTAGATAAAAGCAGACATTTCAATATTGTAGGCATTCCTAACCTGAAGCAAGAGTATAGATGTTGTCCATGATAATTACACAAGCCACTAGTCGTACAGGAACCATAACTGCTGAAAGTCATATTATCATAAAGCAATCCAGGTACAGACCGCAGTTGGCAGGATTTGAACATGCGCAGAGAAACCCCAATGGATTTCGAATCCATCGCCTTAACCACTCGGCCACAACTACATACGGTCTTGAAGGGCCTACCTTTACTAGATTGAAGAGGCTAACTTTGGAGTGCTATTCTTTGCTTTTTTTGTTCAGGCCTACCATCCCAATGCCCCAATCGCCCCACTGTTCTGGACCCACAAACCATCTTTTAACAAAATTCTGGCACCCTCTCTATGGACCCTATTCCTCTGCTGGGTGCCTGCCTTAGCACACAGATCTATGCCTGCACTGTCAGGGCAGAGTGATCTCCTGACCAACAGTGAAGGCATATTTCCAGTAGGGAAGAAGGCCATAAAGCTTCTCTTCTTCAGAAGACTATGAGTCCAAGACTTGCAATGCAAGTATCTCCCTGCATCGGCTTTATTCACACTGTTGATCTTCTGCTGATCCTTGAATATATTGCCCCACCGGTAATCAGATCATCAGTCTACAGGGGGCAGCAAGGACATAATTAGGAATAGCCTCTTTAGGGGCCCTTTCACACAGGTGGCTTCCATTCTCATCACCAGGGGATCTGTGAGGTGATTGGAGCAGAGCAGGGCAGATGACAGGTCCGTGTCTGCTCAGTTTTAGCAGAGCAGACAAAGACAGACCCTGCTCTGCTCTATGGGTGGCAGGGGGTAAATGGAATCCGCTGTCTCTTTTCACTTGACTGCCACCGATCCACCTAAAGGGAAAAGGATGCAGTCCTCCTCCATTTTTTAAGCAGGCCTGACCCGACTCGGAGGAGGTATTCAGGTTTAAACGGACACAAGTCCATGTATACTTGCTAGTGCATAGGAATGCATGGACCTTCCCATCAGGTGCACCTAAAATACGACAAATGGACCTGATCTAATCGCCCATGTGAAAGGGCCCTTAGCATGCAAATTTCTATGGTGGGGATTACTCACCACTATACTAATGAGAAAAGTGTGTGGGACTTTCTCCTATTCCATCAACATAGCGATCACCATACAGGTTTTTCTCTTTTTCCAGGCTATGGCGCATCTTCTATAATCCTGACCATACCATTGTATGAACTATGTTGTATGTTGAATACTCAAAGGCTGCTGCACTCTCTATTCTTTGTTCAATGATCCCAGCCATCATTTAACTCAGGAGATTGGACACATCTATTAATGGAATGGGATTATTGTGGGGGGACTGGGCTGGAGATTCAGCATGTATTGCAGTCAGGGCTGCTTTTTGTAATCTAGGATCCCATCAGTTGAGGTCCTCAAAAGCTATTATCCCTTAATGTAAAATAGATCTTATGTTCAATAATGATATATGATGGAACACATTACCTTAAAATGTGTTGGAGAGAGATCAAACACTTTTCTATTGTTCGGAGGGCAACTATTTGCACCATGATACCACCAACAACCCATTGGAAATACCAGCTAGAGAGACTGGTTATAAATAAGAAGATTTATGATGTAGACCGGTAAAGAAGATCTTGATTCCAAGCTCTATTATATAGGGAACATCTAAAAATATGCCTAAGAAGTAGCCTAAACATATTAGCTATTGTCTTGAGGTTGTCTGGAAAAACTGCAGTAAACTTCCTCTGCGTAGGCTCTCCCATTCCTCTAGCTTCATAGCTGTATATGTACAGTGTCAGACAATCTAAGACACTGCTGTCTCTTACTGCTAGTCGCATTAGATTTGGTCATGGTTTTCTTTGCTGGAGAGAAAGCTGCACATGACGATTTGTAGAGTAAAGATCCCCCTGCTGCTCTCACAATATCAGACCTTTGTGGGACTATCCATGAACAGACCAAAGTTGGCAGGATTATGAACCTGCGCAGGGAGACCCTAACGAATTTTGAGTCTATTGCCTTAAGCACACAGGCAGAACTAGACAAAGCTTAGCCCCACCTTTGCTACATGGTAAAGGTTAAATGGTTTTGAGAATTAAGGTATCGGGGAGCTTTGTGGCAATTAACTGTGGAGAATTGAAATAAACAACACATAATAGCAAATGATAAAAGCAGAACGTAGTCGGCAGGATTTGAACCTGCGCGGGGAGACCCCAATGGATTTCTAGTCCATCGCCTTAACCACTCGGCCACGACTACCTTCACCTTGATGGTAGGAGTGCTATTTGCAGGCTTGAGAAGTAGTAGAAAAAAACACCATTAAAGTAAAACTCAGTACAAAGTGAAGATCTAAGCACACATCTCTTGGTGAAGGTAAGTCCTCCATAAGGTTTGAATAACTAAAGAACAGACCGAAAAATACCTACAAAAAGGCATTCAAATAGATATTCAGCTTTTAAAAATATTACTTTTCAGTATATGTGAAAAACATTGTACCATACGTTCTAAACTTTTGGCTTATGGCATGAAAAGCCTCTGGTCTGTAAACCTGAGAAAATGCCTATAGATGCAAGACCATGCCATTAGAAGTTCAGCTACCTGGAGACCGCTAATATCCCTTCATCCTTGCTCTATATACTCCAAAAGTGCTCCAACCTTCACGCCCCTGTGTGCTCTGTGTACGTTTTAAGTTCAAAGATGCTTTGTGGCTTATCCGAGACACTTGTTTAGATAAAAGCAGACATTTCAATATTGTAGGCATTCCTAACCTGAAGCAAGAGTATAGATGTTGTCCATGATAATTACACAAGCCACTAGTCGTACAGGAACCATAACTGCTGAAAGTCATATTATCATAAAGCAATCCAGGTACAGACCGCAGTTGGCAGGATTTGAACATGCGCAGAGAAACCCCAATGGATTTCGAATCCATCGCCTTAACCACTCGGCCACAACTACATACGGTCTTGAAAGGCCTACCTTTACTAGATTGAAGAGGCTAACTTTGGAGTGCTATTCTTTGCTTTTTTTGTTCAGGCCTACCATCCCAATGCCCCAATCGCCCCACTGTTCTGGACCCACAAACCATCTTTTAACAAAATTCTGGCACCCTCTCTATGGACCCTATTCCTCTGCTGGGTGCCTGCCTTAGCACACAGATCTATGCCTGCACTGTCAGGGCAGAGTGATCTCCTGACCAACAGTGAAGGCATATTTCCAGTAGGGAAGAAGGCCATAAAGCTTCTCTTCTTCAGAAGACTATGAGTCCAAGACTTGCAATGCAAGTATCTCCCTGCATCGGCTTTATTCACACTGTTGATCTTCTGCTGATCCTTGAATATATTGCCCCACCGGTAATCAGATCATCAGTCTACAGGGGGCAGCAAGGACATAATTAGGAATAGCCTCTTTAGGGGCCCTTTCACACAGGTGGCTTCCATTCTCATCACCAGGGGATCTGTGAGGTGATTGGAGCAGAGCAGGGCAGATGACAGGTCCGTGTCTGCTCAGTTTTAGCAGAGCAGATAAAGACAGACCCTGCTCTGCTCTATGGGTGGCAGGGGGTAAATGGAATCCGCTGTCTCTTTTCACTTGACTGCCACCGATCCACCTAAAGGGAAAAGGATGCAGTCCTCCTCCATTTTTTAAGCAGGCCTGACCCGACTCGGAGGAGGTATTCAGGTTTAAACGGACACAAGTCCATGTATACTTGCTAGTGCATAGGAATGCATGGACCTTCCCATCAGGTGCACCTAAAATACGACAAATGGACCTGATCTAATCGCCCATGTGAAAGGGCCCTTAGCATGCAAATTTCTATGGTGGGGATTACTCACCACTATACTAATGAGAAAAGTGTGTGGGACTTTCTCCTATTCCATCAACATAGCGATCACCATACAGGTTTTTCTCTTTTTCCAGGCTATGGCGCATCTTCTATAATCCTGACCATACCATTGTATGAACTATGTTGTATGTTGAATACTCAAAGGCTGCTGCACTCTCTATTCTTTGTTCAATGATCCCAGCCATCATTTAACTCATGTAAGGTTTTGCACTTGGGGACTAAAAACATAAAATCACAATACACGTTAGGAGGGGAGCCCTTGGGGGAATCAAAAATGGAGAAGGATCTGGGAGTATTGGTTGATGATAGATTAGGAAACAGCATGCAATGTCAAGCGGCAGCTTCCAAAGCCAACAGAATATTAGCATGCATAAAGAAAGGGATGCATTCCAGAGATAAGACTATAATCCTTCCACTTTATAAAACTCTGGTCCGACCGCATCTGGAGTATTCCGTCCAGTTCTGGTCGCCAGTCCTCAGGAGGGATGTGTTGGAGCTGGAGAGAGTCCAGAGAAGGGCAACTAAACTAATTAGGGGATTGGAGGACCTTGACTATGAAGAGCGTCTACAATCGCTCGATTTATTCTCCCTGGAGAAGAGACGTCTGAGGGGGGACATGATAGCAATTTATAAATATCTTAATGGGGATCCCAGCTTAGAAAAAAAGCTGTTCATTCGAAGGGATTGCATGAGGACTCGAGGGCATACAATGCGATTAGAGGAGAAGCGTTTTAACCTCAGGCAACGCGGGGGGTTCTTTACTGTTAGGGCAACAAGATTGTGGAATTCTCTACCACAAGAGGTGGTTTCTGCGGGTAGTATGGTGGCTTTCAAAAGACTCTTAGACTTACATCTCAAGGATCAGAACATTCAGGGGTATGGGAGATGATTACAGCCACACATGCCTACACAGGTTGAACTGGATGGACTATTGTCTTTATTCAACCTCACCTACTATGTAACTATGTAACTATGTAACTATGTAACTCAGGAGATTGGACACATCTATTAATGGAATGGGATTATTGTGGGGGGACTGGGCTGGAGATTCAGCATGTATTGCAGTCAGGGCTGCTTTTTGTAATCTAGGATCCCATCAGTTGAGGTCCTCAAAAGCTATTATCCCTTAATGTAAAATAGATCTTATGTTCAATAATGATATATGATGGAACACATTACCTTAAAATGTGTTGGAGAGAGATCAAACACTTTTCTATTGTTCGGAGGGCAACTATTTGCACCATGATACCACCAACAACCCATTGGAAATACCAGCTAGAGAGACTGGTTATAAATAAGAAGATTTATGATGTAGACCGGTAAAGAAGATCTTGATTCCAAGCTCTATTATATAGGGAACATCTAAAAATATGCCTAAGAAGTAGCCTAAACATATTAGCTATTGTCTTGAGGTTGTCTGGAAAAACTGCAGTAAACTTCCTCTGCGTAGGCTCTCCCATTCCTCTAGCTTCATAGCTGTATATGTACAGTGTCAGACAATCTAAGACACTGCTGTCTCTTACTGCTAGTCGCATTAGATTTGGTCATGGTTTTCTTTGCTGGAGAGAAAGCTGCACATGACGATTTGTAGAGTAAAGATCCCCCTGCTGCTCTCACAATATCAGACCTTTGTGGGACTATCCATGAACAGACCAAAGTTGGCAGGATTATGAACCTGCGCAGGGAGACCCTAACGAATTTTGAGTCTATTGCCTTAAGCACACAGGCACAACTAGACAAAGCTTAGCCCCACCTTTGCTACATGGTAAAGGTTAAATGGTTTTGAGAATTAAGGTATCGGGGAGCTTTGTGGCAATTAACTGTGGAGAATTGAAATAAACAACACATAATAGCAAATGATAAAAGCAGAACGTAGTCGGCAGGATTTGAACCTGCGCGGGGAGACCCCAATGGATTTCTAGTCCATCGCCTTAACCACTCGGCCACGACTACCTTCACCTTGATGGTAGGAGTGCTATTTGCAGGCTTGAGAAGTAGTAGAAAAAAACACCATTAAAGTAAAACTCAGTACAAAGTGAAGATCTAAGCACACATCTCTTGGTGAAGGTAAGTCCTCCAAAAGGTTTGAATAACTAAAGAACAGACCGAAAAATACCTACAAAAAGGCATTCAAATAGATATTCAGCTTTTAAAAATATTACTTTTCAGTATATGTGAAAAACATTGTACCATACGTTCTAAACTTTTGGCTTATGGCATGAAAAGCCTCTGGTCTGTAAACCTGAGAAAATGCCTATAGATGCAAGACCATGCCATTAGAAGTTCAGCTACCTGGAGACCGCTAATATCCCTTCATCCTTGCTCTATATACTCCAAAAGTGCTCCAACCTTCACGCCCCTGTGTGCTCTGTGTACGTTTTAAGTTCAAAGATGCTTTGTGGCTTATCCGAGACACTTGTTTAGATAAAAGCAGACATTTCAATATTGTAGGCATTCCTAACCTGAAGCAAGAGTATAGATGTTGTCCATGATAATTACACAAGCCACTAGTCGTACAGGAACCATAACTGCTGAAAGTCATATTATCATAAAGCAATCCAGGTACAGACCGCAGTTGGCAGGATTTGAACATGCGCAGAGAAACCCCAATGGATTTCGAATCCATCGCCTTAACCACTCGGCCACAACTACATACGGTCTTGAAGGGCCTACCTTTACTAGATTGAAGAGGCTAACTTTGGAGTGCTATTCTTTGCTTTTTTTGTTCAGGCCTACCATCCCAATGCCCCAATCGCCCCACTGTTCTGGACCCACAAACCATCTTTTAACAAAATTCTGGCACCCTCTCTATGGACCCTATTCCTCTGCTGGGTGCCTGCCTTAGCACACAGATCTATGCCTGCACTGTCAGGGCAGAGTGATCTCCTGACCAACAGTGAAGGCATATTTCCAGTAGGGAAGAAGGCCATAAAGCTTCTCTTCTTCAGAAGACTATGAGTCCAAGACTTGCAATGCAAGTATCTCCCTGCATCGGCTTTATTCACACTGTTGATCTTCTGCTGATCCTTGAATATATTGCCCCACCGGTAATCAGATCATCAGTCTACAGGGGGCAGCAAGGACATAATTAGGAATAGCCTCTTTAGGGGCCCTTTCACACAGGTGGCTTCCATTCTCATCACCAGGGGATCTGTGAGGTGATTGGAGCAGAGCAGGGCAGATGACAGGTCCGTGTCTGCTCAGTTTTAGCAGAGCAGACAAAGACAGACCCTGCTCTGCTCTATGGGTGGCAGGGGGTAAATGGAATCCGCTGTCTCTTTTCACTTGACTGCCACCGATCCACCTAAAGGGAAAAGGATGCAGTCCTCCTCCATTTTTTAAGCAGGCCTGACCAGACTCGGAGGAGGTATTCAGGTTTAAACGGACACAAGTCCATGTATACTTGCTAGTGCATAGGAATGCATGGACCTTCCCATCAGGTGCACCTAAAATACGACAAATGGACCTGATCTAATCGCCCATGTGAAAGGGCCCTTAGCATGCAAATTTCTATGGTGGGGATTACTCACCACTATACTAATGAGAAAAGTGTGTGGGACTTTCTCCTATTCCATCAACATAGCGATCACCATACAGGTTTTTCTCTTTTTCCAGGCTATGGCGCATCTTCTATAATCCTGACCATACCATTGTATGAACTATGTTGTATGTTGAATACTCAAAGGCTGCTGCACTCTCTATTCTTTGTTCAATGATCCCAGCCATCATTTAACTCAGGAGATTGGACACATCTATTAATGGAATGGGATTATTGTGGGGGGACTGGGCTGGAGATTCAGCATGTATTGCAGTCAGGGCTGCTTTTTGTAATCTAGGATCCCATCAGTTGAGGTCCTCAAAAGCTATTATCCCTTAATGTAAAATAGATCTTATGTTCAATAATGATATATGATGGAACACATTACCTTAAAATGTGTTGGAGAGAGATCAAACACTTTTCTATTGTTCGGAGGGCAACTATTTGCACCATGATACCACCAACAACCCATTGGAAATACCAGCTAGAGAGACTGGTTATAAATAAGAAGATTTATGATGTAGACCGGTAAAGAAGATCTTGATTCCAAGCTCTATTATATAGGGAACATCTAAAAATATGCCTAAGAAGTAGCCTAAACATATTAGCTATTGTCTTGAGGTTGTCTGGAAAAACTGCAGTAAACTTCCTCTGCGTAGGCTCTCCCATTCCTCTAGCTTCATAGCTGTATATGTACAGTGTCAGACAATCTAAGACACTGCTGTCTCTTACTGCTAGTCGCATTAGATTTGGTCATGGTTTTCTTTGCTGGAGAGAAAGCTGCACATAACGATTTGTAGAGTAAAGATCCCCCTGCTGCTCTCACAATATCAGACCTTTGTGGGACTATCCATGAACAGACCAAAGTTGGCAGGATTATGAACCTGCGCAGGGAGACCCTAACGAATTTTGAGTCTATTGCCTTAAGCACACAGGCACAACTAGACAAAGCTTAGCCCCACCTTTGCTACATGGTAAAGGTTAAATGGTTTTGAGAATTAAGGTATCGGGGAGCTTTGTGGCAATTAACTGTGGAGAATTGAAAAAAACAACACATAATAGCAAATGATAAAAGCAGAACGTAGTCGGCAGGATTTGAACCTGCGCGGGGAGACCCCAATAGATTTCTAGTCCATCGCCTGAACCACTCGGCCACGACTACCTTCACCTTGATGGTAGGTGTGCTATATGCAGGCTTGAGAAGTAGTAGAAAAAAACACCATTAAAGTAAAACTCAGTACAAAGTGAAGATCTAAGCACACATCTCTTGGTGAAGGTAAGTCCTCCATAAGGTTTGAATAACTAAAGAACAGACCGAAAAATACCTACAAAAAGGCATTCAATTAGATATTCAGCTTTTAAAAATATTACTTTTCAGGATATGTGAAAAACATTGTACCATACGTTCTAAACTTTTGGCTTATGGCATGAAAAGCCTCTGGTCTGTAAACCTGAGAAAATGCCTATAGATGCAAGACCATGCCATTAGAAGTTCAGCTACCTGGAGACCGCTAATATCCCTTCATCCTTGCTCTATATACTCCAAAAGTGCTCCAACCTTCACGCCCCTGTGTGCTCTGTGTACGTTTTAAGTTCAAAGATGCTTTGTGGCTTATCCGAGACACTTGTTTAGATAAAAGCAGACATTTCAATATTGTTGGCATTCCTAACCTGAAGCAAGAGTATAGATGTTGTCCATGATAATTACACAAGCCACTAGTCGTACAGAAACCAATTACTGCTGAAAGTCATATTATCATAAAGCAATCAAGGTACAGACCGTAGTTGGCAGGATTTGAACCAGCGCAGGGAAACCCCAATGGATTTCGAATCCATCGCCTTAACCACTCGGCCACAACTACATACGGTCTTGAAGGGCCTACCTTTACTAGATTGAAGAGGCTAACTTTGGAGTGCTATTCTTTGCTTTTTTTGTTCAGGCCTACCATCCCAATGCCCCAATCGCCCCACTGTTCTGGACCCACAAACCATCTTTTAACAAAATTCTGGCACCCTCTCTATGGACCCTATTCCTCTGCTGGGTGCCTGCCTTAGCACACAGATCTATGCCTGCACTGTCAGGGCAGAGTGATCTCCTGACCAACAGTGAAGGCATATTTCCAGTAGGGAAGAAGGCCATAAAGCTTCTCTTCTTCAGAAGACTATGAGTCCAAGACTTGCAATGCAAGTATCTCCCTGCATCGGCTTTATTCACACTGTTGATCTTCTGCTGATCCTTGAATATATTGCCCCACCGGTAATCAGATCATCAGTCTACAGGGGGCAGCAAGGACATAATTAGGAATAGCCTCTTTAGGGGCCCTTTCACACAGGTGGCTTCCATTCTCATCACCAGGGGATCTGTGAGGTGATTGGAGCAGAGCAGGGCAGATGACAGGTCCGTGTCTGCTCAGTTTTAGCAGAGCAGACAAAGACAGACCCTGCTCTGCTCTATGGGTGGCAGGGGGTAAATGGAATCCGCTGTCTCTTTTCACTTGACTGCCACCGATCCACCTAAAGGGAAAAGGATGCAGTCCTCCTCCATTTTTTAAGCAGGCCTGACCAGACTCGGAGGAGGTATTCAGGTTTAAACGGACACAAGTCCATGTATACTTGCTAGTGCATAGGAATGCATGGACCTTCCCATCAGGTGCACCTAAAATACGACAAATGGACCTAATCTAATCGCCCATGTGAAAGGGCCCTTAGCATGCAAATTTCTATGGTGGGGATTACTCACCACTATACTAATGAGAAAAGTGTGTGGGACTTTCTCCTATTCCATCAACATAGCGATCACCATACAGGTTTTTCTCTTTTTCCAGGCTATGGCGCATCTTCTATAATCCTGACCATACCATTGTATGAACTATGTTGTATGTTGAATACTCAAAGGCTGCTGCACTCTCTATTCTTTGTTCAATGATCCCAGCCATCATTTAACTCAGGAGATTGGACACATCTATTAATGGAATGGTATTATTGTGGGGGGACTGGGCTGGAGATTCAGCATGTATTGCAGTCAGGGCTGCTTTTTGTAATCTAGGATCCCATCAGTTGAGGTCCTCAAAAGCTATTATCCCTTAATGTAAAATAGATCTTATGTTCAATAATGATATATGATGGAACACATTACCTTAAAATGTGTTGGGGAGAGATCAAACACTTTTCTATTGTTCGGAGGGCAACTATTTGCACCATGATACCACCAACAACCCATTGGAAATACCAGCTAGAGAGACTGGTTATAAATAAGAAGATTTATGATGTAGACCGGTAAAGAAGATCTTGATTCCAAGCTCTATTATATAGGGAACATCTAAAAATATGCCTAAGAAGTAGCCTAAACATATTAGCTATTGTCTTGAGGTTGTCTGGAAAAACTGCAGTAAACTTCCTCTGCGTAGGCTCTCCCATTCCTCTAGCTTCATAGCTTTATATGTACAGTGTCAGACAATCTAAGACACTGCTGTCTCTTACTGCTAGTCGCATTAGATTTGGTCATGGTTTTCTTTGCTGGAGAGAAAGCTGCACATGACGATTTGTAGAGTAAAGATCCCCCTGCTGCTCTCACAATATCAGACCTTTGTGGGACTATCCATGAACAGACCAAAGTTGGCAGGATTATGAACCTGCGCAGGGAGACCCTAACGAATTTTGAGTCTATTGCCTTAAGCACACAGGCAGAACTAGACAAAGCTTAGCCCCACCTTTGCTACATGGTAAAGGTTAAATGGTTTTGAGAATTAAGGTATCGGGGAGCTTTGTGGCAATTAACTGTGGAGAATTGAAATAAACAACACATAATAGCAAATGATAAAAGCAGAACGTAGTCGGCAGGATTTGAACCTGCGCGGGGAGACCCCAATGGATTTCTAGTCCATCGCCTTAACCACTCGGCCATGACTACCTTCACCTTGATGGTAGGAGTGCTATTTGCAGGCTTGAGAAGTAGTAGAAAAAAACACCATTAAAGTAAAACTCAGTACAAAGTGAAGATCTAAGCACACATCTCTTGGTGAAGGTAAGTCCTCCATAAGGTTTGAATAACTAAAGAACAGACCGAAAAATACCTACAAAAAGGCATTCAAATAGATATTCAGCTTTTAAAAATATTACTTTTCAGGATATGTGAAAAACATTGTACCATACGTTCTAAACTTTTGGCTTATGGCATGAAAAGCCTCTGGTCTGTAAACCTGAGAAAATGCCTATAGATGCAAGACCATGCCATTAGAAGTTCAGCTACCTGGAGACCGCTAATATCCCTTCATCCTTGCTCTATATACTCCAAAAGTGCTCCAACCTTCACGCCCCTGTGTGCTCTGTGTACGTTTTAAGTTCAAAGATGCTTTGTGGCTTATCCGAGACACTTGTTTAGATAAAAGCAGACATTTCAATATTGTAGGCATTCCTAACCTGAAGCAAGAGTATAGATGTTGTCCATGATAATTACACAAGCCACTAGTCGTACAGAAACCAATTACTGCTGAAAGTCATATTATCATAAAGCAATCCAGGTACAGACCGTAGTTGGCAGGATTTGAACATGCGCAGAGAAACCCCAATGGATTTCGAATCCATCGCCTTAACCACTCGGCCACAACTACATACGGTCTTGAAGGGCCTACCTTTACTAAATTGAAGAGGCTAACTTTGGAGTGCTATTCTTTGCTTTTTTAGTTCAGGCATAACATCCCAATGCCCCAATTGCCCCACTGTTCTGGACCCACAAACCATCTTTTAACAAAATTCTGGCACCCTCTCTATGGACCCTATTCCTCTGCTGGGTGCCTGCCATAGCACACAGATCTATGCCTGCACTGTCAGGGCAGAGTGATCTCCTGACCAACAGTGAAGGCATATTTCCAGTAGGGAAGAAGGCCATAAAGCTTCTCTTCTTCAGAAAACTATGAGTCCAAGACTTGCAATGCAAGTATCTCCCTGCATCGGCTTTATTCACACTGTTGATCTTCTGCTGATCCTTGAATATATTGCCCCACCGGTAATCAGATAATTAGTCTACAGGGGGCAGCAAGGACATAATTAGGAATAGCCTCTTTAGGGGCCCTTTCACACAGGTGGCCTCCATTCTCATCACCAGGGGATCTGTGAGGTGATTGGAGCAGAGCAGGGCAGATGACAGGTCCGTGTCTGCTCAGTTTTAGCAGAGCAGACAAAGACAGACCCTGCTCTGCTCTATAGGTGGCAGGGGGTAAATGGACTCCGCTGTCTCTTTCTTCTTGACTGCCACCGTTCCACCTAAAGGGAAAAGGATGCAGTCCTCCTCCATTTTTTAAGCAGGCCTGACCAGACTCGGAGGAGGTATTCAGGTTTAAACGGACACAAGTCCATGTACACTTGCTAGTGCATAGGAATGCATGGACCTTCCCATCAGGTGCACCTAAAATATGACAAATGGACCTGATCTAATCGCCCATGTGAAAGGGCCCTTAGCATGCAAATTTCTATGGTGGGGATTACTCACCACTATACTAATGAGAAAAGTGTGTGGGACTTTCTCCTATTCCATCAACATAGCGATCACCTACAGGTTTTTCTCTTTTTCCAGGCTATGGCGCATCTTCTATAATCCTGACCATACCATTGTATGAACTATGTTGTGTGTTGAATACTCAAAGGCTGTTGCACTCTATTCTTTGTTCAATGATCCTAGCCATCATTTAACTCAGGAGATTGGACACATATATTAATGGAATGGGATTATTGTGGGGGGACTGGGCTGGAGATTCAGCATGTATTGCAGTCAGGGCTGCTTTTTGTAATCTAGGATCCCATCAGTTGAGGTCCTCAAAAGCTATTATCCCTTAATGTAAAATAGATCTTATGTTCAATAATGATATATGATGGAACACATTACCTTAAAATGTGTTGGGGAGAGATCAAACACTTTTCTATTGTTCGGAGGGCAACTATTTGCACCATGATACCACCAACAACCCATTGGAAATACCAGCAAGAGAGACTGGTTATAAATAAGAAGATTTATGATGTAGACCGGTAAAGAAGATCTTGATTCCAAGCTCTATTATATAGGGAACATCTAAAAATATGCCTAAGAAGTAGCCTAAACATATTAGCTATTGTCTTGAGGTTGTCTGGAAAAACTGCAGTAAACTTCCTCTGCGTAGGCTCTCCCATTCCTCTAGCTTCATAGCTGTATATGTACAGTGTCAGACAATCTAAGACACTGCTGTCTCTTACTGCTAGTCGCATTAGATTTGGTCATGGTTTTCTTTGCTGGAGAGAAAGCTGCACATGACGATTTGTAGAGTAAAGATCCCCCTGCTGCTCTCACAATATCAGACCTTCGTGGGACTATCCATGAACAGACCAAAGTTGGCAGGATTATGAACCTGCGCAGGGAGACCCTAACGAATTTTGAGTCTATTGCCTTAAGCACACAGGCAGAACTAGACAAAGCTTAGCCCCACCTTTGCTACATGGTAAAGGTTAAATGGTTTTGAGAATTAAGGTATCGGGGAGCTTTGTGGCAATTAACTGTGGAGAATTGAAAAAAACAACACATAATAGCAAATGATAAAAGCAGAACGTAGTCGGCAGGATTTGAACCTGCGCGGGGAGACCCCAATTGATTTCTAGTCCATCGCCTTAACCACTCGGCCACGACTACCTTCACCTTGATGGTAGGTGTGCTATTTGCAGGCTTGAGAAGTAGTAGAAAAAAACACCATTAAAGTAAAACTCAGTACAAAGTGAAGATCTAAGCACACATCTCTTGGTGAAGGTAAGTCCTCCATAAGGTTTGAATAACTAAAGAACAGACCGAAAAATACCTACAAAAAGGCATTCAATTAGATATTCAGCTTTTAAAAATATTACTTTTCAGGATATGTGAAAAACATTGTACCATACGTTCTAAACTTTTGGCTTATGGCATGAAAAGCCTCTGGTCTGGAAACCTGAGAAAATGCCTATAGATGCAAGACCATGCCATTAGAAGTTCAGCTACCTGGAGACCGCTAATATCCCTTCATCCTTGCTCTATATACTCCAAAAGAGCTCCAACCTTCACGCCCCTGTGTGCTCTGTGTACGTTTTAAGTTCAAAGATGCTTTGTGGCTTATCCGAGACACTTGTTTAGATAAAAGCAGACATTTCAATATTGTAGGCATTCCTAACCTGAAGCAAGAGTATAGATGTTGTCCATGATAATTACACAAGCCACTAGTCGTACAGGAACCATAACTGCTGAAAGTCATATTATCATAAAGCAATCCAGGTACAGACCGTAGTTGGCAGGATTTGAACCTGCACAAGGAAACCCCAATGGATTTCAAATCCATCGCCTTAACCACTCGGCCACAACTACATACAGTTTTGCAGGGCCTACCTTTACTAGATTGAAGAGGCTAACTTTGGAGTGCTATTCTTTGCTTTTTTAGTTCAGGCCTACCATCCCAATGCCCCAATCGCCCCACTGTTCTGGACCCACAAACCATCTTTTAACAAAATTCTGGCACCCTCTCTATGGACCCTATTCCTCTGCTGGGTGCCTGCCTTAGCACACAGATCTATGCCTGCACTGTCAGGGCAGAGTGATCTCCTGACCAACAGTGAAGGCATATTTCCAGTAGAGAAGAAGGCCATAAAGCTTCTCTTCTTCAGAAGACTATGAGTCCAAGACTTGCAATGCAAGTATCTCCCTGCATCGGCTTTATTCACACTGTTGATCTTCTGCTGATCCTTGAATATATTGCCCCACCGGTAATCAGATCATCAGTCTACAGGGGGAAGCAAGGACATAATTAGGAATAGCCTCTTTAGGGGCCCTTTCACACAGGTGGCTTCCATTCTCATCACCAGGGGATCTGTGAGGTGATTGGAGCAGAGCAGGGCAGATGACAGGTCCGTGTCTGCTCAGTTTTAGCAGAGCAGACAAAGACAGACCCTGCTCTGCTCTATAGGTGGCAGGGGGTAAATGGACTCCGCTGTCTCTTTTCACTTGACTGCCACCGATCCACCTAAAGGGAAAAGGATGCAGTCCTCCTCCATTTTTAAAGCAGGCCTGAATAGACTCGGAGGAGGTATTCAGGTTTAAACGGACACGAGTCCTTGTACACTTGCTAGTGCATAGGAATGCATGGACCTTCCCATCAGGTGCACCTAAAATATGACAAATGGACCTGATCTAATCGCCCATGTGAAAGGGCCCTTAGCATGCAAATTTCTATGGTGGGGATTACTCACCACTATACTAATGAGAAAAGTGTGTGGGACTTTCTCCTATTCCATCAACATAGCGATCACCTACAGGTTTTTCTCTTTTTCCAGGCTATGGCGCATCTTCTATAATCCTGACCATACCATTGTATGGACTATGTTGTATGTTGAATACTCAAAGGCTGCTACACTCTCTATTCTTTGTTCAATGATCCTAGCCATCATTTAACTCAGGAGATTGGACACATCTATTAATGGAATGGGATTATTGTGGGGGGACTGGGCTGGAGATTCAGCATGTATTGCAGTCAGGGCTGCTTTTTGTAATCTAGGATCCCATCAGTTGAGGCCCTCAAAAGCTATTATCCCTTAATGTAAAATAGATCTTATGTTCAATAATGATATATGATGGAACACATTACCTTAAAATGTGTTGGAGAGAGATCAAACACTTTTCTATTGTTCGGAGGGCAACTATTTGCACCATGATACCACCAACAACCCATTGGAAATACCAGCTAGAGAGACTGGTTATAAATAAGAAGATTTATGATGTAGACCGGTAAAGAAGATCTTGATTCCAAGCTCTATTATATAGGGAACATCTAAAAATATGCCTAAGAAGTAGCCTAAACATATTAGCTATTGTCTTGAGGTTGTCTGGAAAAACTGCAGTAAACTTCCTCTGCGTAGGCTCTCCCATTCCTCTAGCTTCATAGCTGTATATGTACAGTGTCAGACAATCTAAGACACTGCTGTCTCTTACTGCTAGTCGCATTAGATTTGGTCATGGTTTTCTTTGCTGGAGAGAAAGCTGCACATGACGATTTGTAGAGTAAAGATCCCCCTGCTGCTCTCACAATATCAGACCTTTGTGGGACTATCCATGAACAGACCAAAGTTGGCAGGATTATGAACCTGCGCAGGGAGACCCTAACGAATTTTGAGTCTATTGCCTTAAGCACACAGGCACAACTAGACAAAGCTTAGCCCCACCTTTGCTACATGGTAAAGGTTAAATGGTTTTGAGAATTAAGGTATCGGGGAGCTTTGTGGCAATTAACTGTGGAGAATTGAAAAAAACAACACATAATAGCAAATGATAAAAGCAGAACATAGTTGGCAGGATTTGAACCTGCGCGGGGAGACCCCAATTGATTTCTAGTCCATCGCTTTAACCACTCGGCCACGACTACCTTCACCTTGATGGTAGGAGTGCTATTTGCAGGCTTGAGAAGTAGTAGAAAAAAACACCATTAAAGTAAAACTCAGTACAAAGTGAAGATCTAAGCACACATCTCTTGGTGAAGGTAAGTCCTCCATAAGGTTTGAATAACTAAAGAACAGACCGAAAAATACCTACAAAAAGGCATTCAATTAGATATTCAGCTTTTAAAAATATTACTTTTCAGGATATGTGAAAAACATTGTACCATACGTTCTAAACTTTTGGCTTATGGCATGAAAAGCCTCTGGTCTGGAAACCTGAGAAAATGCCTATAGATGCAAGACCATGCCATTAGAAGTTCAGCTACCTGGAGACCGCTAATATCCCTTCATCCTTGCTCTATATACTCCAAAAGAGCTCCAACCTTCACGCCCCTGTGTGCTCTGTGTACGTTTTAAGTTCAAAGATGCTTTGTGGCTTATCCGAGACACTTGTTTAGATAAAAGCAGACATTTCAATATTGTAGGCATTCCTAACCTGAAGCAAGAGTATAGATGTTGTCCATGATAATTACACAAGCCACTAGTCGTACAGGAACCATAACTGCTGAAAGTCATATTATCATAAAGCAATCCAGGTACAGACCGTAGTTGGCAGGATTTGAACCTGCACAAGGAAACCCCAATGGATTTCAAATCCATCGCCTTAACCACTCGGCCACAACTACATACAGTTTTGCAGGGCCTACCTTTACTAGATTGAAGAGGCTAACTTTGGAGTGCTATTCTTTGCTTTTTTAGTTCAGGCCTACCATCCCAATGCCCCAATCGCCCCACTGTTCTGGACCCACAAACCATCTTTTAACAAAATTCTGGCACCCTCTCTATGGACCCTATTCCTCTGCTGGGTGCCTGCCTTAGCACACAGATCTATGCCTGCACTGTCAGGGCAGAGTGATCTCCTGACCAACAGTGAAGGCATATTTCCAGTAGGGAAGAAGGCCATAAAGCTTCTCTTCTTCAGAAGACTATGAGTCCAAGACTTGCAATGCAAGTATCTCCCTGCATCGGCTTTATTCACACTGTTGATCTTCTGCTGATCCTTGAATATATTGCCCCACCGGTAATCAGATCATCAGTCTACAGGGGGAAGCAAGGACATAATTAGGAATAGCCTCTTTAGGGGCCCTTTCACACAGGTGGCTTCCATTCTCATCACCAGGGGATCTGTGAGGTGATTGGAGCAGAGCAGGGCAGATGACAGGTCCGTGTCTGCTCAGTTTTAGCAGAGCAGACAAAGACAGACCCTGCTCTGCTCTATAGGTGGCAGGGGGTAAATGGACTCCGCTGTCTCTTTTCACTTGACTGCCACCGATCCACCTAAAGGGAAAAGGATGCAGTCCTCCTCCATTTTTAAAGCAGGCCTGAATAGACTCGGAGGAGGTATTCAGGTTTAAACGGACACGAGTCCTTGTACACTTGCTAGTGCATAGGAATGCATGGACCTTCCCATCAGGTGCACCTAAAATATGACAAATGGACCTGATCTAATCGCCCATGTGAAAGGGCCCTTAGCATGCAAATTTCTATGGTGGGGATTACTCACCACTATACTAATGAGAAAAGTGTGTGGGACTTTCTCCTATTCCATCAACATAGCGATCACCTACAGGTTTTTCTCTTTTTCCAGGCTATGGCGCATCTTCTATAATCCTGACCATACCATTGTATGGACTATGTTGTATGTTGAATACTCAAAGGCTGCTACACTCTCTATTCTTTGTTCAATGATCCTAGCCATCATTTAACTCAGGAGATTGGACACATCTATTAATGGAATGGGATTATTGTGGGGGGACTGGGCTGGAGATTCAGCATGTATTGCAGTCAGGGCTGCTTTTTGTAATCTAGGATCCCATCAGTTGAGGCCCTCAAAAGCTATTATCCCTTAATGTAAAATAGATCTTATGTTCAATAATGATATATGATGGAACACATTACCTTAAAATGTGTTGGAGAGAGATCAAACACTTTTCTATTGTTCGGAGGGCAACTATTTGCACCATGATACCACCAACAACCCATTGGAAATACCAGCTAGAGAGACTGGTTATAAATAAGAAGATTTATGATGTAGACCGGTAAAGAAGATCTTGATTCCAAGCTCTATTATATAGGGAACATCTAAAAATATGCCTAAGAAGTAGCCTAAACATATTAGCTATTGTCTTGAGGTTGTCTGGAAAAACTGCAGTAAACTTCCTCTGCGTAGGCTCTCCCATTCCTCTAGCTTCATAGCTGTATATGTACAGTGTCAGACAATCTAAGACACTGCTGTCTCTTACTGCTAGTCGCATTAGATTTGGTCATGGTTTTCTTTGCTGGAGAGAAAGCTGCACATGACGATTTGTAGAGTAAAGATCCCCCTGCTGCTCTCACAATATCAGACCTTTGTGGGACTATCCATGAACAGACCAAAGTTGGCAGGATTATGAACCTGCGCAGGGAGACCCTAACGAATTTTGAGTCTATTGCCTTAAGCACACAGGCACAACTAGACAAAGCTTAGCCCCACCTTTGCTACATGGTAAAGGTTAAATGGTTTTGAGAATTAAGGTATCGGGGAGCTTTGTGGCAATTAACTGTGGAGAATTGAAAAAAACAACACATAATAGCAAATGATAAAAGCAGAACGTAGTTGGCAGGATTTGAACCTGCGCGGGGAGACCCCAATTGATTTCTAGTCCATCGCCTTAACCACTCGGCCACGACTACCTTCACCTTGATGGTAGGTGTGCTATTTGCAGGCTTGAGAAGTAGTAGAAAAAAACACCATTAAAGTAAAACTCAGTACAAAGTGAAGATCTAAGCACACATCTCTTGGTGAAGGTAAGTCCTCCATAAGGTTTGAATAACTAAAGAACAGACCGAAAAATACCTACAAAAAGGCATTCAATTAGATATTCAGCTTTTAAAAATATTACTTTTCAGGATATGTGAAAAACATTGTACCATACGTTCTAAACTTTTGGCTTATGGCATGAAAAGCCTCTGGTCTGTAAACCTGAGAAAATGCCTATAGATGCAAGACCATGCCATTAGAAGTTCAGCTACCTGGAGACCGCTAATATCCCTTCATCCTTGCTCTATATACTCCAAAAGAGCTCCAACCTTCACGCCCCTGTGTGCTCTGTGTACGTTTTAAGTTCAAAGATGCTTTGTGGCTTATCCGAGACACTTGTTTAGATAAAAGCAGATATTTCAATATTGTAGGCATTCCTAACCTGAAGCAAGAGTATAGATGTTATCCATGATAATTACACAAGCCACTAGTCGTACAGAAACCAATTACTGCTGAAAGTCATATTATCATAAAGCAATCAAGGTACAGACCGTAGTTGGCAGGATTTGAACCTGCGCAGGGAAACCCCAATGGATTTCGAATCCATCGCCTTAACCACTCGGCCACAACTACATACGGTCTTGAAGGGCCTACCTTTACTAGATTGAAGAGGCTAACTTTGGAGTGCTATTCTTTGCTTTTTTTGTTCAGGCCTACCATCCCAATGCCCCAATCGCCCCACTGTTCTGGACCCACAAACCATCTTTTAACAAAATTCTGGCACCCTCTCTATGGACCCTATTCCTCTGCTGGGTGCCTGCCTTAGCACACAGATCTATGCCTGCACTGTCAGGGCAGAGTGATCTCCTGACCAACAGTGAAGGCATATTTCCAGTAGGGAAGAAGGCCATAAAGCTTCTCTTCTTCAGAAGACTATGAGTCCAAGACTTGCTATGCAAGTATCTCCCTGCATCGGCTTTATTCACACTGTTGATCTTCTGCTGATCCTTGAATATATTGCCCCACCGGTAATCAGATCATCAGTCTACAGGGGGCAGCAAGGACATAATTAGGAATAGCCTCTTTAGGGGCCCTTTCACACAGGTGGCTTCCATTCTCATCACCAGGGGATCTGTGAGGTGATTGGAGCAGAGCAGGGCAGATGACAGGTCCGTGTCTGCTCAGTTTTAGCAGAGCAGACAAAGACAGACCCTGCTCTGCTCTATGGGTGGCAGGGGGTAAATGGAATCCGCTGTCTCTTTTCACTTGACTGCCACCGATCCACCTAAAGGGAAAAGGATGCAGTCCTCCTCCATTTTTTAAGCAGGCCTGACCAGACTCGGAGGAGGTATTCAGGTTTAAACGGACACAAGTCCATGTATACTTGCTAGTGCATAGGAATGCATGGACCTTCCCATCAGGTGCACCTAAAATACGACAAATGGACCTGATCTAATCGCCCATGTGAAAGGGCCCTTAGCATGCAAATTTCTATGGTGGGGATTGCTCACCACTATACTAATGAGAAAAGTGTGTGGGACTTTCTCCTATTCCATCAACATAGCGATCACCATACAGGTTTTTCTCTTTTTCCAGGCTATGGCGCATCTTCTATAATCCTGACCATACCATTGTATGAACTATGTTGTATGTTGAATACTCAAAGGCTGCTGCACTCTCTATTCTTTGTTCAATGATCCCAGCCATCATTTAACTCAGGAGATTGGACACATCTATTAATGGAATGGGATTATTGTGGGGGGACTGGGCTGGAGATTCAGCATGTATTGCAGTCAGGGCTGCTTTTTGTAATCTAGGATCCCATCAGTTGAGGTCCTCAAAAGCTATTATCCCTTAATGTAAAATAGATCTTATGTTCAATAATGATATATGATGGAACACATTACCTTAAAATGTGTTGGAGAGAGATCAAACACTTTTCTATTGTTCGGAGGGCAACTATTTGCACCATGATACCACCAACAACCCATTGGAAATACCAGCTAGAGAGACTGGTTATAAATAAGAAGATTTATGATGTAGACCGGTAAAGAAGATCTTGATTCCAAGCTCTATTATATAGGGAACATCTAAAAATATGCCTAAGAAGTAGCCTAAACATATTAGCTATTGTCTTGAGGTTGTCTGGAAAAACTGCAGTAAACTTCCTCTGCGTAGGCTCTCCCATTCCTCTAGCTTCATAGCTGTATATGTACAGTGTCAGACAATCTAAGACACTGCTGTCTCTTACTGCTAGTCGCATTAGATTTGGTCATGGTTTTCTTTGCTGGAGAGAAAGCTGCACATAACGATTTGTAGAGTAAAGATCCCCCTGCTGCTCTCACAATATCAGACCTTTGTGGGACTATCCATGAACAGACCAAAGTTGGCAGGATTATGAACCTGCGCAGGGAGACCCTAACGAATTTTGAGTCTATTGCCTTAAGCACACAGGCACAACTAGACAAAGCTTAGCCCCACCTTTGCTACATGGTAAAGGTTAAATGGTTTTGAGAATTAAGGTATCGGGGAGCTTTGTGGCAATTAACTGTGGAGAATTGAAAAAAACAACACATAATAGCAAATGATAAAAGCAGAACATAGTCGGCAGGATTTGAACCTGCGCGGGGAGACCCCAATAGATTTCTAGTCCATCGCCTGAACCACTCGGCCACGACTACCTTCACCTTGATGGTAGGTGTGCTATTTGCAGGCTTGAGAAGTAGTAGAAAAAAACACCATTAAAGTAAAACTCAGTACAAAGTGAAGATCTAAGCACACATCTCTTGGTGAAGGTAAGTCCTCCATAAGGTTTGAATAACTAAAGAACAGACCGAAAAATACCTACAAAAAGGCATTCAATTAGATATTCAGCTTTTAAAAATATTACTTTTCAGGATATGTGAAAAACATTGTACCATACGTTCTAAACTTTTGGCTTATGGCATGAAAAGCCTCTGGTCTGTAAACCTGAGAAAATGCCTATAGATGCAAGACCATGCCATTAGAAGTTCAGCTACCTGGAGACCGCTAATATCCCTTCATCCTTGCTCTATATACTCCAAAAGTGCTCCAACCTTCACGCCCCTGTGTGCTCTGTGTACGTTTTAAGTTCAAAGATGCTTTGTGGCTTATCCGAGACACTTGTTTAGATAAAAGCAGACATTTCAATATTGTAGGCATTCCTAACCTGAAGCAAGAGTATAGATGTTGTCCATGATAATTACACAAGCCACTAGTCGTACAGAAACCAATTACTGCTGAAAGTCATATTATCATAAAGCAATCAAGGTACAGACCGTAGTTGGCAGGATTTGAACATGCGCAGGGAAACCCCAATGGATTTCGAATCCATCGCCTTAACCACTCGGCCACAACTACATACGGTCTTGAAGGGCCTACCTTTACTAGATTGAAGAGGCTAACTTTGGAGTGATATTCTTTGCTTTTTTTGTTCAGGCCTACCATCCCAATGCCCCAATCGCCCCACTGTTCTGGACCCACAAACCATCTTTTAACAAAATTCTGGCACCCTCTCTATGGACCCTATTCCTCTGCTGGGTGCCTGCCTTAGCACACAGATCTATGCCTGCACTGTCAGGGCAGAGTGATCTCCTGACCAACAGTGAAGGCATATTTCCAGTAGGGAAGAAGGCCATAAAGCTTCTCTTCTTCAGAAGACTATGAGTCCAAGACTTGCAATGCAAGTATCTCCCTGCATCGGCTTTATTCACACTGTTGATCTTCTGCTGATCCTTGAATATATTGCCCCACCGGTAATCAGATCATCAGTCTACAGGGGGCAGCAAGGACATAATTAGGAATAGCCTCTTTAGGGGCCCTTTCACACAGGTGGCTTCCATTCTCATCACCAGGGGATCTGTGAGGTGATTGGAGCAGAGCAGGGCAGATGACAGGTCCGTGTCTGCTCAGTTTTAGCAGAGCAGACAAAGACAGACCCTGCTCTGCTCTATGGGTGGCAGGGGGTAAATGGAATCCGCTGTCTCTTTTCACTTGACTGCCACCGATCCACCTAAAGGGAAAAGGATGCAGTCCTCCTCCATTTTTTAAGCAGGCCTGACCAGACTCGGAGGAGGTATTCAGGTTTAAACGGACACAAGTCCATGTATACTTGCTAGTGCATAGGAATGCATGGACCTTCCCATCAGGTGCACCTAAAATACGACAAATGGACCTAATCTAATCGCCCATGTGAAAGGGCCCTTAGCATGCAAATTTCTATGGTGGGGATTACTCACCACTATACTAATGAGAAAAGTGTGTGGGACTTTCTCCTATTCCATCAACATAGCGATCACCATACAGGTTTTTCTCTTTTTCCAGGCTATGGCGCATCTTCTATAATCCTGACCATACCATTGTATGAACTATGTTGTATGTTGAATACTCAAAGGCTGCTGCACTCTCTATTCTTTGTTCAATGATCCCAGCCATCATTTAACTCAGGAGATTGGACACATCTATTAATGGAATGGGATTATTGTGGGGGGACTGGGCTGGAGATTCAGCATGTATTGCAGTCAGGGCTGCTTTTTGTAATCTAGGATCCCATCAGTTGAGGTCCTCAAAAGCTATTATCCCTTAATGTAAAATAGATCTTATGTTCAATAATGATATATGATGGAACACATTACCTTAAAATGTGTTGGGGAGAGATCAAACACTTTTCTATTGTTCGGAGGGCAACTATTTGCACCATGATACCACCAACAACCCATTGGAAATACCAGCTAGAGAGACTGGTTATAAATAAGAAGATTTATGATGTAGACCGGTAAAGAAGATCTTGATTCCAAGCTCTATTATATAGGGAACATCTAAAAATATGCCTAAGAAGTAGCCTAAACATATTAGCTATTGTCTTGAGGTTGTCTGGAAAAACTGCAGTAAACTTCCTCTGCGTAGGCTCTCCCATTCCTCTAGCTTCATAGCTTTATATGTACAGTGTCAGACAATCTAAGACACTGCTGTCTCTTACTGCTAGTCGCATTAGATTTGGTCATGGTTTTCTTTGCTGGAGAGAAAGCTGCACATGACGATTTGTAGAGTAAAGATCCCCCTGCTGCTCTCACAATATCAGACCTTTGTGGGACTATCCATGAACAGACCAAAGTTGGCAGGATTATGAACCTGCGCAGGGAGACCCTAACGAATTTTGAGTCTATTGCCTTAAGCACACAGGCAGAACTAGACAAAGCTTAGCCCCACCTTTGCTACATGGTAAAGGTTAAATGGTTTTGAGAATTAAGGTATCGGGGAGCTTTGTGGCAATTAACTGTGGAGAATTGAAATAAACAACACATAATAGCAAATGATAAAAGCAGAACGTAGTCGGCAGGATTTGAACCTGCGCGGGGAGACCCCAATGGATTTCTAGTCCATCGCCTTAACCACTCGGCCACGACTACCTTCACCTTGATGGTAGGAGTGCTATTTGCAGGCTTGAGAAGTAGTAGAAAAAAACACCATTAAAGTAAAACTCAGTACAAAGTGAAGATCTAAGCACACATCTCTTGGTGAAGGTAAGTCCTCCATAAGGTTTGAATAACTAAAGAACAGACCGAAAAATACCTACAAAAAGGCATTCAAATAGATATTCAGCTTTTAAAAATATTACTTTTCAGGATATGTGAAAAACATTGTACCATACGTTCTAAACTTTTGGCTTATGGCATGAAAAGCCTCTGGTCTGTAAACCTGAGAAAATGCCTATAGATGCAAGACCATGCCATTAGAAGTTCAGCTACCTGGAGACCGCTAATATCCCTTCATCCTTGCTCTATATACTCCAAAAGTGCTCCAACCTTCACGCCCCTGTGTGCTCTGTGTACGTTTTAAGTTCAAAGATGCTTTGTGGCTTATCCGAGACACTTGTTTAGATAAAAGCAGACATTTCAATATTGTAGGCATTCCTAACCTGAAGCAAGAGTATAGATGTTGTCCATGATAATTACACAAGCCACTAGTCGTACAGGAACCATAACTGCTGAAAGTCATATTATCATAAAGCAATCCAGGTACAGACCGTAGTTGGCAGGATTTGAACATGCGCAGAGAAACCCCAATGGATTTCGAATCCATCGCCTTAACCACTCGGCCACAACTACATACGGTCTTGAAGGGCCTACCTTTACTAAATTGAAGAGGCTAACTTTGGAGTGCTATTCTTTGCTTTTTTAGTTCAGGCATAACATCCCAATGCCCCAATTGCCCCACTGTTCTGGACCCACAAACCATCTTTTAACAAAATTCTGGCACCCTCTCTATGGACCCTATTCCTCTGCTGGGTGCCTGCCATAGCACACAGATCTATGCCTGCACTGTCAGGGCAGAGTGATCTCCTGACCAACAGTGAAGGCATATTTCCAGTAGGGAAGAAGGCCATAAAGCTTCTCTTCTTCAGAAAACTATGAGTCCAAGACTTGCAATGCAAGTATCTCCCTGCATCGGCTTTATTCACACTGTTGATCTTCTGCTGATCCTTGAATATATTGCCCCACCGGTAATCAGATAATTAGTCTACAGGGGGCAGCAAGGACATAATTAGGAATAGCCTCTTTAGGGGCCCTTTCACACAGGTGGCCTCCATTCTCATCACCAGGGGATCTGTGAGGTGATTGGAGCAGAGCAGGGCAGATGACAGGTCTGTGTCTGCTCAGTTTTAGCAGAGCAGACAAAGACAGACCCTGCTCTGCTCTATAGGTGGCAGGGGGTAAATGGACTCCGCTGTCTCTTTCTACTTGACTGCCACCGTTCCACCTAAAGGGAAAAGGATGCAGTCCTCCTCCATTTTTTAAGCAGGCCTGACCAGACTCGGAGGAGGTATTCAGGTTTAAACTGACACAAGTCCATGTACACTTGCTAGTGCATAGGAATGCATGGACCTTCCCATCAGGTGCACCTAAAATATGACAAATGGACCTGATCTAATCGCCCATGTGAAAGGGCCCTTAGCATGCAAATTTCTATGGTGGGGATTACTCACCACTATACTAATGAGAAAAGTGTGTGGGACTTTCTCCTATTCCATCAACATAGCGATCACCTACAGGTTTTTCTCTTTTTCCAGGCTATGGCGCATCTTCTATAATCCTGACCATACCATTGTATGAACTATGTTGTGTGTTGAATACTCAAAGGCTGTTGCACTCTATTCTTTGTTCAATGATCCTAGCCATCATTTAACTCAGGAGATTGGACACATATATTAATGGAATGGGATTATTGTGGGGGGGACTGGGCTGGAGATTCAGCATGTATTGCAGTCAGGGCTGCTTTTTGTAATCTAGGATCCCATCAGTTGAGGTCCTCAAAAGCTATTATCCCTTAATGTAAAATAGATCTTATGTTCAATAATGATATATGATGGAACACATTACCTTAAAATGTGTTGGGGAGAGATCAAACACTTTTCTATTGTTCAGAGGGCAACTATTTGCACCATGATACCACCAACAACCCATTGGAAATACCAGCAAGAGAGACTGGTTATAAATAAGAAGATTTATGATGTAGACCGGTAAAGAAGATCTTGATTCCAAGCTCTATTATATAGGGAACATCTAAAAATATGCCTAAGAAGTAGCCTAAACATATTAGCTATTGTCTTGAGGTTGTCTGGAAAAACTGCAGTAAACTTCCTCTGCGTAGGCTCTCCCATTCCTCTAGCTTCATAGCTGTATATGTACAGTGTCAGACAATCTAAGACACTGCTGTCTCTTACTGCTAGTCGCATTAGATTTGGTCATGGTTTTCTTTGCTGGAGAGAAAGCTGCACATGACGATTTGTAGAGTAAAGATCCCCCTGCTGCTCTCACAATATCAGACCTTCGTGGGACTATCCATGAACAGACCAAAGTTGGCAGGATTATGAACCTGCGCAGGGAGACCCTAACGAATTTTGAGTCTATTGCCTTAAGCACACAGGCAGAACTAGACAAAGCTTAGCCCCACCTTTGCTACATGGTAAAGGTTAAATGGTTTTGAGAATTAAGGTATCGGGGAGCTTTGTGGCAATTAACTGTGGAGAATTGAAAAAAACAACACATAATAGCAAATGATAAAAGCAGAACGTAGTCGGCAGGATTTGAACCTGCGCGGGGAGACCCCAATTGATTTCTAGTCCATCGCCTTAACCACTCGGCCACGACTACCTTCACCTTGATGGTAGGTGTGCTATTTGCAGGCTTGAGAAGTAGTAGAAAAAAACACCATTAAAGTAAAACTCAGTACAAAGTGAAGATCTAAGCACACATCTCTTGGTGAAGGTAAGTCCTCCATAAGGTTTGAATAACTAAAGAACAGACCGAAAAATACCTACAAAAAGGCATTCAATTAGATATTCAGCTTTTAAAAATATTACTTTTCAGGATATGTGAAAAACATTGTACCATACGTTCTAAACTTTTGGCTTATGGCATGAAAAGCCTCTGGTCTGGAAACCTGAGAAAATGCCTATAGATGCAAGACCATGCCATTAGAAGTTCAGCTACCTGGAGACCGCTAATATCCCTTCATCCTTGCTCTATATACTCCAAAAGAGCTCCAACCTTCACGCCCCTGTGTGCTCTGTGTACGTTTTAAGTTCAAAGATGCTTTGTGGCTTATCCGAGACACTTGTTTAGATAAAAGCAGACATTTCAATATTGTAGGCATTCCTAACCTGAAGCAAGAGTATAGATGTTGTCCATGATAATTACACAAGCCACTAGTCGTACAGGAACCATAACTGCTGAAAGTCATATTATCATAAAGCAATCCAGGTACAGACCGTAGTTGGCAGGATTTGAACCTGCACAAGGAAACCCCAATGGATTTCAAATCCATCTCCTTAACCACTCGGCCACAACTACATACAGTTTTGCAGGGCCTACCTTTACTAGATTGAAGAGGCTAACTTTGGAGTGCTATTCTTTGCTTTTTTAGTTCAGGCCTACCATCCCAATGCCCCAATCGCCCCACTGTTCTGGACCCACAAACCATCTTTTAACAAAATTCTGGCACCCTCTCTATGGACCCTATTCCTCTGCTGGGTGCCTGCCTTAGCACACAGATCTATGCCTGCACTGTCAGGGCAGAGTGATCTCCTGACCAACAGTGAAGGCATATTTCCAGTAGGGAAGAAGGCCATAAAGCTTCTCTTCTTCAGAAGACTATGAGTCCAAGACTTGCAATGCAAGTATCTCCCTGCATCGGCTTTATTCACACTGTTGATCTTCTGCTGATCCTTGAATATATTGCCCCACCGGTAATCAGATCATCAGTCTACAGGGGGAAGCAAGGACATAATTAGGAATAGCCTCTTTAGGGGCCCTTTCACACAGGTGGCTTCCATTCTCATCACCAGGGGATCTGTGAGGTGATTGGAGCAGAGCAGGGCAGATGACAGGTCCGTGTCTGCTCAGTTTTAGCAGAGCAGACAAAGACAGACCCTGCTCTGCTCTATAGGTGGCAGGGGGTAAATGGACTCCGCTGTCTCTTTTCACTTGACTGCCACCGATCCACCTAAAGGGAAAAGGATGCAGTCCTCCTCCATTTTTAAAGCAGGCCTGAATAGACTCGGAGGAGGTATTCAGGTTTAAACGGACACGAGTCCTTGTACACTTGCTAGTGCCTAGGAATGCATGGACCTTCCCATCAGGTGCACCTAAAATATGACAAATGGACCTGATCTAATCGCCCATGTGAAAGGGCCCTTAGCATGCAAATTTCTATGGTGGGGATTACTCACCACTATACTAATGAGAAAAGTGTGTGGGACTTTCTCCTATTCCATCAACATAGCGATCACCTACAGGTTTTTCTCTTTTTCCAGGCTATGGCGCATCTTCTATAATCCTGACCATACCATTGTATGGACTATGTTGTATGTTGAATACTCAAAGGCTGCTACACTCTCTATTCTTTGTTCAATGATCCTAGCCATCATTTAACTCAGGAGATTGGACACATCTATTAATGGAATGGGATTATTGTGGGGGGACTGGGCTGGAGATTCAGCATGTATTGCAGTCAGGGCTGCTTTTTGTAATCTAGGATCCCATCAGTTGAGGCCCTCAAAAGCTATTATCCCTTAATGTAAAATAGATCTTATGTTCAATAATGATATATGATGGAACACATTACCTTAAAATGTGTTGGAGAGAGATCAAACACTTTTCTATTGTTCGGAGGGCAACTATTTGCACCATGATACCACCAACAACCCATTGGAAATACCAGCTAGAGAGACTGGTTATAAATAAGAAGATTTATGATGTAGACCGGTAAAGAAGATCTTGATTCCAAGCTCTATTATATAGGGAACATCTAAAAATATGCCTAAGAAGTAGCCTAAACATATTAGCTATTGTCTTGAGGTTGTCTGGAAAAACTGCAGTAAACTTCCTCTGCGTAGGCTCTCCCATTCCTCTAGCTTCATAGCTGTATATGTACAGTGTCAGACAATCTAAGACACTGCTGTCTCTTACTGCTAGTCGCATTAGATTTGGTCATGGTTTTCTTTGCTGGAGAGAAAGCTGCACATGACGATTTGTAGAGTAAAGATCCCCCTGCTGCTCTCACAATATCAGACCTTCGTGGGACTATCCATGAACAGACCAAAGTTGGCAGGATTATGAACCTGCGCAGGGAGACCCTAACGAATTTTGAGTCTATTGCCTTAAGCACACAGGCAGAACTAGACAAAGCTTAGCCCCACCTTTGCTACATGGTAAAGGTTAAATGGTTTTGAGAATTAAGGTATCGGGGAGCTTTGTGGCAATTAACTGTGGAGAATTGAAAAAAACAACACATAATAGCAAATGATAAAAGCAGAACGTAGTCGGCAGGATTTGAACCTGCGCGGGGAGACCCCAATTGATTTCTAGTCCATCGCCTTAACCACTCGGCCACGACTACCTTCACCTTGATGGTAGGTGTGCTATTTGCAGGCTTGAGAAGTAGTAGAAAAAAACACCATTAAAGTAAAACTCAGTACAAAGTGAAGATCTAAGCACACATCTCTTGGTGAAGGTAAGTCCTCCATAAGGTTTGAATAACTAAAGAACAGACCGAAAAATACCTACAAAAAGGCATTCAATTAGATATTCAGCTTTTAAAAATATTACTTTTCAGGATATGTGAAAAACATTGTACCATACGTTCTAAACTTTTGGCTTATGGCATGAAAAGCCTCTGGTCTGGAAACCTGAGAAAATGCCTATAGATGCAAGACCATGCCATTAGAAGTTCAGCTACCTGGAGACCGCTAATATCCCTTCATCCTTGCTCTATATACTCCAAAAGAGCTCCAACCTTCACGCCCCTGTGTGCTCTGTGTACGTTTTAAGTTCAAAGATGCTTTGTGGCTTATCCGAGACACTTGTTTAGATAAAAGCAGACATTTCAATATTGTAGGCATTCCTAACCTGAAGCAAGAGTATAGATGTTGTCCATGATAATTACACAAGCCACTAGTCGTACAGGAACCATAACTGCTGAAAGTCATATTATCATAAAGCAATCCAGGTACAGACCGTAGTTGGCAGGATTTGAACCTGCACAAGGAAACCCCAATGGATTTCAAATCCATCTCCTTAACCACTCGGCCACAACTACATACAGTTTTGCAGGGCCTACCTTTACTAGATTGAAGAGGCTAACTTTGGAGTGCTATTCTTTGCTTTTTTAGTTCAGGCCTACCATCCCAATGCCCCAATCGCCCCACTGTTCTGGACCCACAAACCATCTTTTAACAAAATTCTGGCACCCTCTCTATGGACCCTATTCCTCTGCTGGGTGCCTGCCTTAGCACACAGATCTATGCCTGCACTGTCAGGGCAGAGTGATCTCCTGACCAACAGTGAAGGCATATTTCCAGTAGGGAAGAAGGCCATAAAGCTTCTCTTCTTCAGAAGACTATGAGTCCAAGACTTGCAATGCAAGTATCTCCCTGCATCGGCTTTATTCACACTGTTGATCTTCTGCTGATCCTTGAATATATTGCCCCACCGGTAATCAGATCATCAGTCTACAGGGGGAAGCAAGGACATAATTAGGAATAGCCTCTTTAGGGGCCCTTTCACACAGGTGGCTTCCATTCTCATCACCAGGGGATCTGTGAGGTGATTGGAGCAGAGCAGGGCAGATGACAGGTCCGTGTCTGCTCAGTTTTAGCAGAGCAGACAAAGACAGACCCTGCTCTGCTCTATAGGTGGCAGGGGGTAAATGGACTCCGCTGTCTCTTTTCACTTGACTGCCACCGATCCACCTAAAGGGAAAAGGATGCAGTCCTCCTCCATTTTTAAAGCAGGCCTGAATAGACTCGGAGGAGGTATTCAGGTTTAAACGGACACGAGTCCTTGTACACTTGCTAGTGCCTAGGAATGCATGGACCTTCCCATCAGGTGCACCTAAAATATGACAAATGGACCTGATCTAATCGCCCATGTGAAAGGGCCCTTAGCATGCAAATTTCTATGGTGGGGATTACTCACCACTATACTAATGAGAAAAGTGTGTGGGACTTTCTCCTATTCCATCAACATAGCGATCACCTACAGGTTTTTCTCTTTTTCCAGGCTATGGCGCATCTTCTATAATCCTGACCATACCATTGTATGGACTATGTTGTATGTTGAATACTCAAAGGCTGCTACACTCTCTATTCTTTGTTCAATGATCCTAGCCATCATTTAACTCAGGAGATTGGACACATCTATTAATGGAATGGGATTATTGTGGGGGGACTGGGCTGGAGATTCAGCATGTATTGCAGTCAGGGCTGCTTTTTGTAATCTAGGATCCCATCAGTTGAGGCCCTCAAAAGCTATTATCCCTTAATGTAAAATA